>NW_024070192.1:2487639-2634888 GCF_014754425.2 Oryx dammah | reverse complement strand
AGAATACTGGAGTGGGCAGCCTATCCCTTCTCCAGCGGATCTTCCAGACCCAGGGATCAAACTGGAATCTCCTGTACTGCATTTACCAACTGAGCTATCAGGGAAGCCAGAATGGAATATTTCCTGCCATATTAGTAAATAAAGGATGTCACAGTTATCAGCAATGGCAGCAACCATGGATGGGGAGCTGGCAAGCCCTGAGGGAACTCAGGAAGGAAAGAGTATATCTGCCATCCAGCAGCCATCAGACTGCAGCCACTCTCCATGGTGAGCTCCCCCACCCACACCCCGGAAATGCAGAATGTGAAAACACAGGATACAGGCCCCAGAGAGCTGAGACGAAATATTAAAGGAATGATTTCAGTGAGCCCAGAGTCTTGCATCTTCCCATCCATAGTACAGCACTAAATTCCTTACCTTGAGCTCTCTGGTTTTCTTTAATTAAGAATAACCTTTTCGCTTTCAGGCTACCTGCCCTTTGTTGCAAAACTTCTATCTAACCTGGCTTCTTCCTCAGCCTCCTCAGAGCAGTTCTCTCAGGGTTCCTCGATATACTGCCTCCCAAGCTCGAAGTCCTCAGTGCTCCTGCTGAATAGAACATAACTCTTACCTTTGAGGTTGCAAATATCTTTTAAGTTTACAGCCCTGTCTCCATCACACTGGAATCCACCATCCACCCTCTGGTCTCTCTAACCCTTTATGTCACTGACAGACAAGGGGCATTCCATACTGGCTTTTTAAGTAAATATACAGATGAACAAATAAATCACCTCTGGTTGTCCTTCACATGAACGAATGCCTTGTCCCTAAGGAAAATATGGCATATGTTATTTTGCAACTATCCTTTATCAGAAGGTAGGTAGGAGATCTGAATTACTTCCTCAGCCTGATCCTGTTGACTCGACTACACTATGAAGGAAAAGCTGCGGCCTTCCTGTTTGCTAGCAGTAAACGTGCTTGCCCTTGACTGGCCTTCTGTAGCCTGTTCCCAGCTCCTCAATGACCTCTGCACACAGCTTCTGACCTTGGCGTGGACACATTGTGACAAGGGGATCCACATTTTCTAGCTGGTTAAACTGACCTTGATTCTTTATCAACCCTATTCAACATGAAGGTGCTTTGAAGACCTACGAAGTCAGCCTCAGGACTCAAAACAGAAAAAAAGAATGGCGTTGAAATCAATGGTTGTCATGAGATTAGATATATTCAAAGAATTTTTTTAATTAAATGATTCAATTGTATTTAGAATCTAGGTTGGTATATCTTCAATAACATTCCCCATTGCATTAGGAGTAAAATAATTAAATTGCATAGTCTAGTTTTCAAAGTCAATCATTCCCAGTTTTG
Source organism: Oryx dammah (assembly GCF_014754425.2). Lineage (NCBI taxonomy): Eukaryota > Metazoa > Chordata > Mammalia > Artiodactyla > Bovidae > Oryx > Oryx dammah. Next base: position 2,633,541 of record NW_024070192.1, on the reverse strand, counting down.
TAGGAATTCCCAGAAAACAAAAATTGTCGCCAAGGTCAGGGTAGCTCATGTTAAGAGGAAAAAAATCCACAAATCTAATTTCCAGTCCCTGCCCCCATCCCAGGAAAGGGGTCCTCAACATTAGGGATCTGCCTCTGAAGAAGAAAGGATTCTAGAGACACAGCTGAGAAAGAAACAAAATCCCAAGGTGAATCTGTCTTTACACGTTTCAGTGAATAGCAGTTGACTTGTTTAAGTAATAATTGAATGTTTAGTCTTTGGCATAAGTTAGTTTTTGAATTCTGTTTAGTGTTAGTGTTAGTTGCTCAGTCACGTCCAACTCTTCGCAACCCCATGGACTGTAACAGCCAGCCTCCTCGGTCCATGGGATTCTCCAGGCAAGAATACCGGACCGGGTTTCCATTCCTTTCTCCAGGGGATCTTCTTGACCCACCGATCAAACCCAGATCCTCTGCCGTGCAGGCACATTCTTTACCATCTGAGCCACCTGGGAAGCCAACATTTGAATGGAGGGATATTATGGAGCCCCATTTCAAAAATTCTCCAATTACAAAATAAAAATTATTTGCTGAATTATAAGTCAAGGCTATAGTATTCCCCAAAGGCAGTGAGAGTCATATAAAAAAAGGTTTATTTAGCTTCAGTACATGCATGTCTTGGCAATTCCGGCAGTAAAAACTTAGAACGCATCCGTAAATGTCCTAATAGCTGATGAATTATGCTATTGGCCAGGTAAAGGCAACACCCCACAGAGGCTGCCTCGTACCACTGCTGTGATGCCTGTCAGGAAAAAGCATCATGGATTTGCCTCAGGTAAGCCAGTCTCAGTGACTTAGAGGGAGCAGGGATCTCCAAGTCTTTTGCCTAATAAGAAACATGTTCAGAGGCTACAGAGAGGTGAACCACCTGAGCTCTGCTCATCATCAGCACAGCATTACTAGGTCTTCTGCAATATGAGGATGAAAATACATCTGGACAAAAGATATTATCATCTGAAAGCCTTCCAAGGAGAGTCTCCTTGTGTCCATCATCTGGAGCATACCAATGGTAAGTTTACCAAAACAAATGAACAGAGAGCTCCCCAGGCCTCACTTACTTGGGCTGGCATCTTATCCTCTGATTCTTTAAATGCTATTCCACTCTTCCCTCTTGCAAAACTCATCTGCAACAGAGGTGACTAAATGTAATATTGTGGGCACTCCCCCTTCATGGGCCAATACATGATCAGAAATTTATTAAAGGGTGTCTTGAGATAAAATTTGAACTCTCATTCAAGAAAATGTAGGTTGTCAATTAAGAATGATTTTGAGTTTGGTTTGGGGATTTTAGGTAAAATATTCAGGCTCTGTTTGCTTTTGACTTAAGAAATTATCTCTTATCTTCCAAATACATTTTTCCTCTGTATCATCTGTAAAGTCATGGTCTTTAGGAATTAACCATGTTAATATCTACTCTGCTCACAGATGTGTGTAGCAGCTTAGCTCAGATAACAGGATTAATCAACTTCTTTATTGATGATTATCATGAAAATAATTAGAATCAGGGAATGAGTTCCACAGTCCAGTAGTTTCAAAATATCATTAGACTAGTATATGTCAGTCCTGTATTTCCCAAAGGATATTTTTGCCCCAAACCTGGACCAACTATGTCACTTGAATAAATTACTTCCTCTCTCTAGGCCTCAGATTCCTTATGTATAAAATGAAAAGATTCAGAATGATTATTAATTGCAATAGAGCTTACCATTAAATAAAATATTACACGATGAATGATCATCAGTTCAGTTCAGTTCAGTTCAGTCGCTCAGTCGTGTCCGACTCTCTGCGACCCCATGAATGGCAGCACACCAGGCCTCCCTGTCCCTCACCAACTCCCGGAGTTCACTCAAACTCACGTCCATCGAGTCAGTGATGCCATCCAGCCATCTCATCCTCTGTCATCCCCTTCTCCTCCTGCCCCCAATCCCTCCCAGCATCAAGAGTCTTTTCCAATGAGTCAACTCTTCGCATGAGGTGTTAATACACATTCTAAAGACAATTTTATAAACAACATACTTATGACAGAAGCATCTAGACTAAAGCTGACAACACTAGTATAATAAGTAGGAAAAAATGTTTTTATTATTATTACACATTATTGGAGTTTAAAGTTTTGACTTACCTATTTGCAGCCTCAAGACTTCCGGCGTTAGCGCCTGCTTTAAATTGCTCCTGTTGCTTCTGATTCAGGCTAAACAAAGCATGGTTCCTGCTTTGACCATTCCCCGCTCCATATCTCCTTTTATCAGAAGCTCAGTCTGATGTCGAGCCCAGTCAGCCCCTTAGAACCCAGATAACTGTGAAATCCTGATGCCAATATTCTGCTGACACAGTATTCATGAAGTCTCTCCCCTTCAGGCAGACCACATGATCACCAAATATTGGAGGAGAAACTCATGTGAGATGGAAGCTTAGAGAAAAACCGGAGTGCATCTCACCACTCCATCACTGGTTCCCCCTGGAGAGCCTGCTAACCCACACTGGGGACTGTGGTGCATCTTGTAGGGAGCCAGCGGACCACTCCGAGCAGACTCCGAACTCAAGTGGACGTGTGGGGGCTTTCTAGAGCCCCAGCTTCACAGAGAGTAACAGGGTGTTTCCTCACACCTCCATGGGCAGATCTCAGGTTCAGACCTCACGATGTCCTTTGCTGTTCTGCAATCCTAGAAAACTCTTGCCCATCTTATCATTGTTCAGTTGTTAAGTTGTGTCTGACTCTGCAACCCCATGGACTGCAGCAGGTCAGGCTTCCGTGTCCTTAACCATCTCCTGCAGTTTGCTCAAACTCATGTCCACTGAGTTGGCGATGCTATCTATCCATCTCATCCTCTGTTGCCCTCTTCTCCTTAGTTCTATGCTTAGTTTAATCATCAGCTCTTCTAGAAGGACTGCCCCCATAAAACAGCTGTAAATTGTATGCCAGCCATTTGTTCCTAAGCTACTTTTATTGTAACACCCACCATCGTGGACTACAATCCCATTTGTACAGGTTTTTCTTTCCTCATAGACTAGAAGATTCTCAATGTTTCGAGCTGTGGCTTAATCTTTCTCTAAAACTTTCTGAGAGCCTTACAGAGTGTCTGGTACATGGAAGGCCCAGATAAAACATTTTGGGGTCAATAAATGCATGATCCAAATTCAAGTAACAATAATTCTTTTTGGAAATTGGAAACATGACAATACAATACACCTGGGAGAACAAATTAATTCCAGGGGAAAAATGGGAAATTAAAGCAAAGCCAAGTATTATTTGGTGTTAAAAGTATTATAAGGGCTTCCCAAGTGGTGCAGTTGTAAAGAATCCACCTGCTAACATAGGAGATGCAAGAGACACAGGTTTGATCCCTGGGTGGGGAAGATCCCCTGGAGAAGGAAATGGCAACCCACTCCAGTATTCTTGCCTGAGAAATCCCATGAACAGAGGAGCCTGGTGGGCTACAGTCCATGGGTTTGCAAGAGTTGGACATGACTTAGAGACCAAACTACCACCACCCAAACTTGTTATGAAGTCATAATAATTAAATCAGTGATGAAGAGGCCACAATAAACCAGCAGATAAATTTAAGACACTAGAGACAGATCCTAAAATGTATTAAAGCAAAATAGTTGATAAAGGTCACAGCACAAACTAATGGGGAAGGAATGTACTTTTTAGTAAAGGCTACTGCAATCATTGGCTGACTATTTGGAAAATATACATCAGTTCAGAGCGTGTCTTCATGACTTACACCAAAACAGCATCTGGGGAACTCTTAATTAAATCAAGATAAAGTCAAAGGAAAATACAGGTGAAGCTACATTTGATCACCAGATGAATAATGAACATTTCAGTAATATCAGAATTGTGCCTTGCCCATCACTGTCACAGGTGGTATTCATTGAACATTCACTGTGTGTTATGGAATGTGAAAAGTGTTTTCCATACTTTTCTCAAAGCCACACTATGTACACATTCCTACACACTCCATTTCCAAAATACAGAAGTTGAGAAATATGGGAACTTAGGTCGCAAGACTAGAAGTGGCAGAGTCAGAATATGGTCCTGGGTTGTCTGATTATAGAACCTGTGCTCCCAGATTTTTACTGCCTAAACTATGGATGATGGAAACAAAACTGAAGTGGAAAAGGCAAAATGGTAAAAGAGAAAAAGGAAAGAGAGAAAAGGAAAAGGGGGACTCCCCTGGCAGGCCAGGGGTTGAAATCCCGCCTGCCAGTGCAGGGGACGCAAGTTTGATCTCCACTCCAGGAAGATCCCAGGTGCCAAGGGGCAGCGAAGCCCCTGTGCCATAGCTGCTGAGCCTGAGCTCCCAGAGCCTGTGCTCAGCAGCAGAGAGGCCACCGCAGTGAGAAGCCTGTGCTCCACAACGAGAGAGGGGTCCCGGCCCACTGCAACTAGAGAAAGCTAGCAGGCATCAGTGAAGACCCAGCACAGCAACGCATGTAAATAAAGAATTGTTTAAAAAGAAAAGGGGCCAATATGTAAATGAGAACTTAAACAGAAGACGTGCACATGAATAATATCTTGGAAAAAATTAAACTTCTGTAACAAGTTGTATGCACATAAAATGAATTCAGGGAGGCGCTTTTTTCCCTAACATAAAGTCCATGCACCTCTCTCTGTTTCCCTTTACAAAGGATCATACTTGGAACCAGTGAGATCTTAGGGAGGCATCAGTGAGGCTTTGCCAAACTTCATTCCACAAGTGCCACACCAATTCACACTCCTCACAGGAGGCAAAAGAATAGGAAGCCTTACAAATGTTTACAGCATTGAACCTAGAAATTCTACTTCTGGGAATCTATTCTAAGGGCAATTTGGAAGCCCAGACACAATTTTAACCACAGAGCCGTTTGATGAAAAAGTTTTACTAGAATACGAAATTTTTGCAATAATACGAATGCCCAGCATTAAGAGAATGGTGGAATAAATTAAGGTATCTCTATAGGATGCTTTACTGAATTGGGCTATAGGTTTGTGCACGCATAGTTGAGTCCAACTCTTACAGACGCTATGGACTGTAGTCTGCCAGCCAGGCTCCTCTGTCCATGGGATTTCCCAAGAATATTGGAGTGGGTTGCTGTTTCCTATCTCCAATAAAAGCTAATTTAAAAAATAAATGAACATAAGAATGATTTTTTATCAGACAATACTCCCTTCCCTAAAATAAAATGAAATGGATCGACATGAAGATTTTATAGACTCATTTAAACCAAAATATCTTTCTTTTCTTTTTGTAAATTCTTTCCTAGTACTAGTAATTCCCACAAAATGCATCGTATCTTCCTGCTTCTACATAGCCCATGCTGCACAAACATGGATCTGTGATAATTTATGAAACTTCAGCCCTCAAAGGCAAGAAAGGCCGGGCCAACAGTGATGTCACCAGTCAGCTATCTTCTTCTTAAAGGGCAGCTCTCCGCCCCTGCCGCCTTCTCCATCTGATGACCATGCTTTTTCACAGTACATCAAAATCTGGAATTAGCCGACTGACCTATTGGGTAACCCTTGCCTGGAAAATTAGGTCAGCGCACTACTTGATCTGTTGATAGGTTCTTAAGAAATTGCAAAGATGAGTCTGGACTTTCTCTAACGGCTCCACTTTTGAAAACAAACAGTGCCTCGCAGTGAATAAATCGCCAGGAAAGAGATGACAGCGCAGAAATCTGTGTGCACGTCTCTCGGTTGTTTTCGTCTGGTTCAGAAATCACCAGCACCTGATAGTGGTTTCGGTGTTGCCCCTGCACCAGGAGGAAGGGCAAGTCCCAGGCCAGGTTTCTGTCAGATAGGGGGGCAGTCTATAGAGACCATGCCTTGCAAGCAAAGAGGCTTGCAAACTTTCAACATGGGCACTGTGAGCCTTCTTCATAAGATTTCTCACGTGAGGTTCAAGGTAGAAATGATAGAAGAACAGAACTTCCAGTAAGGATAACTCATCACAGGTTTGTTTCGAGTAACAGCAGATAGTCTCATTTATTGTTGTTGTTGAGTTGCTAAGTCATGTCTGACTCTGCAACCCCGTGGACTGTGGCCCACCAGGCTCCTCTGTCCATGGGATTTCCCAGGCAAGAGTACTGGAGTGGGTTGCCGTTTCCTTCTCCAGAGGATCTTCCCGATCCAGGGATTGAGCCCGGATCTCCTGCATCGGCAGGTGGGTTCTTTACCACTGGGCCACCAGGGAAGCCCAGAAAGTCTCATACCAAAGACAAAACTGAACACGTCCTTGAGTATCTATCAAAGAACTGCCTATTTCCAGAGGTGCATGTGTTATTTCCAGTTGCTCTTACTGGCCGATGTAGGAACTGGAAAATCAGAATCGCTTGTGAATTCCAATAGGGCTTCTGATGCAAAATGCAACTATTGTATTTGGAAATTACGTTTACTTAGGAAAACTGGTGGGTCTTAGACTTTCTTTTTCCACATTCAAGATGGACAGTACTAAACGTTTAGTCTATACTGTTGTTTTATGGCTTGCTTGGTTATTATGTTTTAAAATAAACCTTTAAAGAACGTTACACTCAACAGAAATGCTGGTTGGTTGCTGCAAGGTACTCTTTGAGGGGCTTCCCTGGTGGCTAAGCTGGTAAAGAACCCCCTGCCAGTGCAGGAGACGTGGGCTAGATCCCTGGGTCAGGAAGACCCACTGGAGGAGGGCATGGCAGCCCACTCCAGTGTTCTTGCCTGGAGAATTCCCATGGGCAGAGGGGCCTGATGAGCTACAGTTCATGGTCTCACAAATAGTCAGTCACGACTAAGCAGCCAGCGGGTACACACACACACTATGTAAAATAGAGAACTACTACTGTGAACCTGCTGCATAGCACAGGGAAACCCATTCCGTGCTCTGTGATGACCTAAATGGGAGGGAAATCCAGGAGGGAGGGGACATGTGTGTACGTATGGGTGTGTCTGAATATTTATAGGAAATCACAAACAGGGCCATCGAGATGTGGAGAGCGTGGATGAGAGCTCACCTTGCTGAGCACGCATGGTGCTGCCTCAGTGCCTTTGGTCATGCCCCACAACTCTTCCCATCCACCCTCGACCCACCAGCAGGCCCAGCTCCAGCCCTACTCCCTGACCCACTGCAAGGCCTCTGTAATGCCCCAAGTCTCCAGGGGTCCCTGCCTTCTCAGGATGAGCGGAACACAGAGCCCTTTGGGGAGTCTGTTGAAAATCCACGTGTCAGGATCCCACATCGGGGGCATCTAAATGGATAGCCCAGCCTGCTGCTTCCTCAACTGTGAGACGCACAGGAGAAGCCTGGGACCTTATTAAAAATGCAGAAACTGATTCAGTGGGCCTTGGAAGGGGTTGTGGGGGGGCGGGGGGTACATTCTTCAACAAGCTTCCAGGTGAGGCTCTGAGGCTGCACTGAGAAGCCGGGGGCTAGAATAGGACTATGAAGCTGTGTTTTCATTTCTCTTCTGAATTGAATGCAACCCATCTAGAAACAGCACATGGAAAAGCATTAGGAACTACCACTCTCGACACCTCTGGTTCTTAGCATTTGCTTTCCTGTTTTACTGCAGCTATTCATCTGTGCCTGTGCTTGGCTTACATGTTCCACTGAACAGCAAATCACCGAAGACAATGACATTCGACAGCTTTTGCATCTGTCCGCCTAGCAGATGGTCCTCTGGGAGACCCAACACCAAAGTGATGTTTATTCATGGAAGACCATGCATGATATTGCTGCTTTAGTGCTCATGTATCACAGAGATGTGTGTGCATGCTAAGTCAACCCTAAGGGCTGTACCCACCAGGCTCCCCTGTTGGGATTCTCCAGGCAAGAATATTGTAGTGCATTGCCATGCCCTCCTCCAAGGGATCTTCCCGACCCAGGGATCAAATCCGTGTCTTCTGTGGCTCCTAAAATTGCAGGCGGATTCTTTACCGCTGAGCCACGGAGGAAGCCCACATCACAGAGACAGGGGCCCCAAAGTTGTTGCTCTAACAAATAGCGAAAAAGAAGAAAGATTCTAATTTTCAATATTTCAAGTGAATAGTCACACATGCAGTTTCCATGAAGTATGGCAGGATACACATAGAAATCCTTTGTTCACCCACTCTGGCGACTCCGCCTGCTTCTCTGCTGTACTTATTGCTCGTCTGGCCTCCTGTGAGCTTTACCTGCCAGGGGTCTTGTTTCCTCCTGGCCACACCTGACCACAGGATGCTGGGGCCAGCTGCTCTCCTTTTCAAGAGCCCCTCATCGTCCTGCACCGCACCCTCTTAGGGATACCTAAAGGGTATAAAACCTAAGGTTAATGCAGTTTTTATGTCACCCTCTGGGGCAGGAAAATATAAAACCCGAGCTCCAGGAATGGTCTACTTCCCATTTTTATTGGCCATAAAGGTCTCCTGGTGGGAGCAAATGGCACATACAGAGACACAGAATCGACTGAACTCTGGCAATTCTCTTTGCTAGGTGAAGGCGAATCTCTCTTTCCAACCTTCAGATGGTGTCAGAACACCTGCAGAGAAACCCACGGCGGTGCTCAAGCCCATTACAAGTGTGCGATTCGAGGGTTTTCAGTAAATGACCCGAACTCTGCATCTGCCACTATGACCCGGATTTACATTCATCATCCTAATAAGATCCCTCGGGCCTCTTTAGAATTGAGCCCCAAGTAGCCACTATTTTTTTTCTGTCTCTCTGTATTTGTGAACTTATATTTCCATACAAATGGAATCATTCAATATGTAGACTTTTCCGCCTGCTTGATTTCATTTGGTACAACGCTTTCAGGTTCACCACATTGTAAAGTGTATCAGAAGTTTAATCTAATTGCCCAATAGTATCTTATTGTATGGAAACATATTTTACGTAGCCTTCCGGTAGTTAGTGAACAGTTTGAATTGTTTCCAGTTTTGGCTTATTAGGAATAATGCTGCTAGGAATATACATGTTTTGGAGTGACCATACAGTTTCATTTCTCTTGGGTAGATATCTAGAAGTTAAATTTCTGTTTTGTATGGTAAAAAAGAGTTAGTTTCTCAGTCGTGTCCAACTCCTTGAGACCCCATGGACTGTAGCCCGCCAGACTCCTCTGTCCATGGGATTTCCCAGGTAAGAATACTGGAGTGGGCTGCCATCCCCTTCTATAACCATTCTATAAATATGAAATAGTATCTCACGATGGCTGAAATTTGCTTTTCCTCAATAACTAATGCTATATATTTTCTTGGTGAGATGTTTCCACTGAGTTGGTTTATTATTAATGTAAAATGATCTTAATGCTTTTTTCTCTAAACTGATCCCACTTATGGATGTGATGATAACATAAAACTCTCAGAGATGAAGCACTCTGCAAATAAAAAAGGACTTAATCATATTAATAGTAGATACAGTAATAAATACATTTTTAGAAAATGTAAACTTTGTTTTACAGTGTGCCATAAAAATGCTTTGCTAACCTGAAAGTTTTCCATTAATTAACTTGAATTTCTATTGGCTTTAGTCCTTCTTTTTTCTTCTTTACTTTTTTTTTTTTTTTGCCATCTCTCTTGCCCATCAAATTTGTCAGTATTGCTGTAACCCTAAACCTCAGGGCAGGCTATTATGGCATCAGGAACAGATGGTGAAGGTTTCCATAAAGCAGAAAAGGAAACAGACCTGTCTTAAGGGAGGCGAGTAAACACAGACCACATGCATGGTGGGGACTGAAATGGAGCGTTAAGTGCAAATTAAAAATAGAAAGCACGACGAACAAACTTGTTTTGGAAAAAGTTGTCTTTTTAGAATATGGCTGTTCAAAAGCATGCATCAACTCAATATTATTGTTATTTACCTTTGGAACATGGCCTTATGCCATTATTGGGACCACAGGTAAAATAGTCACCAACAGTGAAATAGAGTAGAAGAGACTATCTGATAATTTAGTAACAATCCAAAATTTTATAGGGGAAAGCCTTTTGTTTTGTATTTATGAAAACAAAAATGACTGCGTGTATGAATCAAGTAAGGAGATAACTATTCTTTTCTCAAGTTTTTTTTTTTTTTTTAAAATATGGTCACAGTCGTTCAAAGGAAGCCAGGTGATGACTGTTTTTTCTTCTTCTTTGTGTTTCTTTTATTAATAGGAAGAGAATATATAGAATGATTGTCACTGTTACCTGTCACATAGGTTATTGCCTTAGACTGAGCCGGAAGACTCCTAGTTTTTTTTTTTGTTGTTGTTGTTGCTATTATTGTGGGTTTTGTTCTTTGTCCCTTGTTTGTTTTTTTTGCTTTATGATCCATGTTTTGAAAAAAAAAAAAAAGACTTAAGATTTACTCAAACTCCCATTTCCTCTTCACAAAATAGAGAGGAAAATGTGATCTCTTCCCTTTGTGATAAAAGGAAATGATTTTTTAAATCTTTGGAGTCCTGTGTTGCTTTTGTGCAGAACTTCAAAGTGGCGCCCCACATGAAGGTTTGTGATTTCTCACAATGAGTGTGATGTATCCGAAAGTCAGGAAGAAACACATGTCAAATATGCTCACAAAGGTGTCTCCAACACTGACCAGCATCTCACAGATGCTCAGAAATCTATACATATCTGTTAATTGACTCTGTGACCACATGAAAGATAGATGAAGGTAAATTATTCTTGAAAAAAATTAAATTAGGTCTTGTTTAGTTGGAAAGATACTGTCTAATATAAAAAAATAATAAATCACTGGGGGGAAAACGGGAAAAATATCTCAAATTTGAAACATTTAACTAGCACACATAGAAAGTATTTTCAATGGAATCTCTTTGGGCTGTCACTCAAGGCCCTTTAGGGTGTGAGACAACTCTCCATTAGACAACAGTTTTGTGTTTTGGTTGTTATTGTTTAGTCACTAAGTCATGCCTGACTCTTTGTGACCCCATGGACTATAGCATGCCAGGCTCCCTTGACCTCCACTATCTCCTGGAGTTTGCTCATATTCATGTCCATTGAGTCTGTGATGCCAACCAACTATCTCATCCTCTGCTGTCCCCTTTTCCTCCTGCCCTTAATCTTTCCCAGCATCAGGGTCTTTTCCAATGAGTTAGGTCTTCATATCAGGTGGTCAAAGTATTGGAATTTCAGCTTCAGCATCAATCCTTCCAATGAATAGTCAGGGCTGATTTCCTTTAGGATTGACTAGTTTGATCTCCTTGTAGTCCAAGGGACTCTCAAGAGTCTTCTCCAGCCCTGCAGTTCAAAAGCATCAATTCTTCGGTGCTCGGCCTTCTTTACTGTCCAACCCTCATCCGTACATGACTACTGGAAAAACCATACTCCAATATAAAATATAGTTTTTGAATAAAATAAAATGGAAATGTTTGACCTCACTGAATATGTAATATATATTCACATGTAGTACAGACCTAGATAGCATATTCAAAAGCAGAGACATTACTTTGCCAACTAAGGTCCGTCTAGTCAAGGCTATGGTTTTTCCAGTAGTCATGCACGGATGTGAGAGTTGGACTGTGAAGAAAGCTAAACGCCAAAGAATTGATGCTTTTGAACTGTGGTGCTGGAGAAGACTCTTGAGAGTCCCTTGGACTGCAAGGAGATCCAACCAGTCCATTCTGAAGGAGATCAACCCTGGGTGTTCTTTGGAAGGACTGATGCTGAAGCTGAAACTCCAATACTTTGGCCACCTCATGCAAAGAGTTGACTCATTGGAAAAGACTCTGATGCTGGGAGGGATTGGGGGCAGGAGGAGAAGGGGACGACAGAGGATGAGATGGCTGGATGGCATCACTGATTCAATGGGCGTGAGTTTGAGTGAACTCTGGGAGTTGGTGATAGACAGGAAGGCCTGGTGTGCTACAATTCATGGCGTCGCAAAGAGCTGGACATGACTGAGTGACTGAACTGAACTGAACAGACTGAAATCTTTACTTGAAAGTGACTTCATGAAATTGTGTAAATATAAGGGAATACGGTGGCCTGTAACAGGCCATGGAATGCTGGCACAAAATGAGCATTGTGTTTCCCCATTGAAAGTCTTCCTGCACGGCCACTGGCTTCTATGTTATCAGCTCACAAGACTCTACACCTTTTCCTTTGAGTCACTTCCTATAAGCTGCTCAGTTGATGACGGTAATTAAAGAAAACGTCTTCCTATGTGAAGTAAGGTGTGAAAGAACAATTAAAAAAAAAAAAGTAAAATGGTGGGAACATTTCTCCAGGCAAAAGCAATTTCCCCTTTGAAAGAGCTCACTTATTATGATCTCTGTGGAGGCATCTATTTTCAGTGTATCACTTCCCTCTGATGAAAAACAAACTCATCTTAGGGAACTAAAACACCAGGATAAGTCATAATGAACAGCATTTTAGTCCTTGACAACCAAGACTCATAAGACATAAGGTCATTAAAATGAACTTAGAACAATAGCTTCCAAGGAGCAAATAAGGCTCTTTGGGAAGAAAACTGTTCTCATCCCCTTTATTGCAGTATAAAATATAAATCTTCTCCCAAGATCCCTAATCTATTTATTGCTAGAACTTAGTTTGTAAGATTGTGAGGACCCTGCATCCAGAAACAGGAAAGCCTGCATTTGACCTTGGAGGGGAAAACCAATACAAAAGATATGCAGGTAGAAAATCAGAAAGTTTCCGTGTAATATGGGGATGCCCGTGGCACAGCAGTAAAAGTCCAAAGGCAATTCAGATCTGCAGAGCAATTACCAGTGTCCAGGGCTGCTGGACCCAGTTGCTGTTGTTGTTCGGTCATTCAGTCACGTCCAACTCTTTGTGACAGCATGAACTGCAGCACGCCAGGCCTCCCTGTCCATCACCAGCTCCCGGAGCTCACTCAAACACACGTCCATTGAGTTGGTGATGCCATCCAACCATCTCATCCTCTGTTGCCCCCTTCTGCTCTCACCTTCAATCTTTCCCAGCATAAGCGTCTTTTCCAATGAGTCAGTTCTTTGCATCAGGTGGCCAAAGTATTGGAGTTTCAGCTTCAACATCAGTCCCTCCAAAGAATATTCAGGACTGATTTCCTTTAGGATTGACTGGTTGGATCTCCTTGCAGTCCAAGAGTCTTCTCCAGCACCACAGTTCAAAAGCATCGATTCTTTGGCACTCAGCTTTCTTTATAGTCCCACTCTCACATCCATACATGACTACTGGAAAAACCATAGCTTTGAGTAGATAGACCTTTGTTGGTGAAGTAACGTCTTTGTTTTTTAACATGCTGTCTATGTTGGTCATAACTTTCCTTCCAAGGAGTAAGCGTCTTTTAATTTCATGTCTGCAATCACCATCTGCAGTGATTTTGGAGCTCAAAACAATAAAGTCTGACACTGTTTCCCCATCTATTTTCCATGAAGTGATGGGACCAGATGCCATGATCTTAGTTTTCTGAATGTTGAGTTTTAAGCCAACTTTTTCTTCTCCTCTTTCACTTACATCAAGAGGCTCTTTAGTTCTTCTTCACTTTCTGTGACAAGGGTGGTATCATCTGCATATCTGAAGTTATTGATATTTCTCCCTGCAATCTTGATTCCAACTTCTGCTTCATCCAGACTGGCATTTTGCATGATGTACTCTGCATATAAGTTAAATAAGCAGGGTGACAATATACACCCTTGAAGTACTCCTTTCCCAATTTGGAACCAGTCTGTTTTTCCATGTCCAGATCTGACTGTTGCTTCTTGGCCTGCATACAGATTTCTCAGGAGGCAGGACAGGTGGTCTGGTATCCCCATCTCTTTAAGAATTTTTCATAGTTTGTTGTGATCCACTCAGTCAAAGACTTTTGTGTAGTCAATAAAGCAAAAGTAGATGTCTGTCTGGAACTCTTGTGCTTTTTTGATGATTCAGTGGATGTTGGTGATTTGATCTCTGGTTCCTCTGCCTTTTCTAAATCCAGCTTGAACATCTGGAAGTTCCTGGTTCACATACTGTTGAAGCCTGGCTTAAAGAATTTTGAGCATTACTTTTCTAGCATATGAGATGAGTGCTATTGTGCGGTAGTTTGAACATTCTTTGCATTGCCTTTCTTTGGGACTGGAAAGAAAACCAACATTTTCCAGTCTTGTGGCCACTGCAGAGTTTTCCAGATTTGCTGGCATATTGAGTTTCACAGCATCATCTTTTAGGATTTGAAATAGCTCAACTGAAATTCCATCACCTCCACTAGTTTTGTTCATAGTGATGCTTCCTAAGGCCCACTTGATAGGAAAGGACAGGGAGACCACTTTCTCCCCCACAAATTCATCAAAAGATCATTTGAAGGCTGAGCAACTTCCATGAAATAACTTCTGAACACTGGCAGAGGACACCAGGCACCTGGAAAGGCAGCCCATTGTCTTCTAAAAGAGGTAGGACAAAATGTAAAAGACAAAAAGAGAGACAAAAGAGTTAGGGATGGAGACCTGTCATGAAGGAGGAGAGGTTTCCACACAGCAGGAAACCCTCTCACCAGCGGGTCTGTGGGGAGTTTTGGAATCTCAGAGGGCAACATAACCAGGAGAAACACACACACAGAGAGAGAGAGAGAGAGAGAGAGAGAGAGAGAGAATACACACCTAACCCCAACTGTAGAAAAGAGAAATTTCCTTCAAAAGGCTCTAATCTAACAACCTAATGCATAGCCTGGCCCTCACAAAACAAAGGACTGAGCGAAACCCAAAGGAGATCTAGCCAGCTGCAGACTGGCCCCTGCCTGCCTGGAGGCAGAGAGGCAGGCAGGCGACAGCCAGAGCCAGAAGGCGAGGGGCAATCTCAGCCCCAGAGACAGCATCCTCCACCAAACTGTGAGCAGGCTGCTAGCTGCTAATCATGTCTTCCTGGGATCCTGGACAGTTGACATCTGCCAGGAGGGTCGCAGCACGAGATCAGCTCCCCAGAGGAGACACACGGCACACCTGAGATGGCGCTCTCGCAGTACACCCAGGAAACCGAGCGGCCAGGACCGGGGAGGTAAGACGATGGCCCTCCTGGGAGTGTGCCCCCCAAGCACCTGGTCACCTGAGCTGCTAAGACCCGGGAAGGGCACAAAATGCATACCCAACCCACAAGACTGAGCTAGAACTGTTTCTGAGTGTCTCCTGAGGAGGTGTAGGTCAGCAGTGGCCTGCCACAGGGGCTCTGGGTGCAGCAGGCCTGGGCATGGCACAAGCCCTCTTGGAGGAGGTCTCCATTAGCCCCACAATAGAGCAGCCGGGACATACACAGGACCGGGGAACAGACTCTTGGAAGGCACAAACAGAAACTTGCACACTAGGACCCAGGGGAAAGGAGCAGTGACCCCACAAGAGACTGACCCAGAATTGCCCAGGAGTGTCCAGGAGTCTCTGGTGAAGGTGTAGGTCAACGGTGGCCTGCTGCAGGATCGGAGCACTGAGTGTGGCAATGTGTCCGTGGGACCTTTTGAAGGAGGTCGACATTATCTTCATTATATCCACCATAGTTTGACCTCAGGTCAAATAACAGGGAGTGAACATAGCCCCACCCATGAACAGAAAATTGGATTAATGATTTACTTAACATGGCCCCACCCATCAGAATAAGACCCAGTATCCCCCTCAGTCAGTATCTCTCATCAGGAGACTTCGATAAGCCTCTTATCCTTCTCCATCAGAGGGCAGACAGACTGAAAACCATAGTCACAGAAAACTAACCAAATTGATCACATGGACCACAGCCTTTAGCTCAGTGAAACTATGAGCCATGCCGTGTCAGTTCAGTTCAGTTCAGTTGCTCAGTCGTGTCCGATTCTTTGTGACCCCATGAATTGCAGCACGCCAGGCCTCCCTGTCCATCACCAACTCCTGGAGTTCAGTCAAATTCACGTCCATTGAGTCAGTGATGCTGTCCAGCCATCTCATCCTCTGTCGTCCCCTTTCCCTCCGCCCCCAATCCCTCCCAGCATCAGAGTCTTTTCCAATGAGTCAACTCTTCTCATGAGGTGGCCAAAGTACTGGAGTTTCAGCTTTAGCATCATTCCTTCCAAAGAAATCCCAGGGCTGATCTCCTTTAGAATGGACTGGTTGGATATCCTTGCAGTCCAAGGGACCCTCAAGAGTCTTCTCCAACACCACAGTTCAAAAGCATCAATTCTTCGGCACTCAGCTTTCTTCACAGTCCAACTCTCACATCCGTGCATGACCACTGGAAAAACCACAGCCTTGACTGGATGGACCTTTGTTGGCAAAGTAATGTCTCTGCTTTTGAATATGCTATCTAGGTTGGTCATAACTTTCCTTCCAAGGAGTAAGCGTCTTTTAATTTCATGGCTGCAATCACCATCTGCAGTGATATTGGAGCCCCTAAAATTAAAGTCTGACACTGTTTCCACTGTTTCCCCATCTATTTCCCGTGAAGTGATGGGACCAGATGCCATGATCTTAGTTTTTTGAATGTTGAGTTTTAAGCCAACTTTTTCACTCTCCTCTTTCACTTTCATTAAGAGGCTTTTTGTTCCTCTTCACTTTCTGCCATAAGGCTGGTGTCATCTGCATATCTGAGGTTATTGATATTTCTCCCAGTAATCTTGATTTCAGCTTGTGTTTCATCCATCCAGCATTTCTCATGATGTACTCTGCATATAAATTAAATAAGCAGGGTGACAATATATAGCTTTGATGTACTCCTCTCCCAATTTGGAATCAGTCTGTTGTTCCATGTCTGGTTCTAACTGTTGCTTCTTGACCTGCATATAGATTTCTCAGTAGGCAGGTCAGGTGGTCTGGTATTCTCATCTCTTTAAGAATTTTTCACAGTTTGCTCTGATCCACACAATCAAAGGCTTTAGTCACTTAAGCAGAAGTAGATGTTTTTCTGGAATTCTCTTGCTTTTTCTATGATCTAACGGATGTTGGCAATTTGATGTCTGGTTCCTCTGCCTTTTCTAAATCCAGCTTGGACATCTGGAATTTCTCAGTTCACATACTGCTGCACCCACTGCTCGACCCCAGAGGTAGCTATAAAAAGGGTCATCTGGTGAACAGTGATGTCTTGAAGTTCACTGAAGGCATATTGAAAACACTTTCCTTCCTTGATTTTGGTGTCAGCCTGGTTCTCCAGCTTGAATCTGAGAGACTACAGATCTCACAAACTATCCTTTTTTCCACATAAGTTACCCAGAGATGGCTTGTTGGTTTCTGTTTCAACCAAGAGAAAGAGGAAAAAGTGAAAGCAGTGACTGATTTTCTTTCCTTGGCTCCAACATTACTCCAGATAATGACTGAGGCCATGATATTAAAAGACACCTGCTTCTTGGAAAGAAAGCCATGACAAACCTAGACAGTGTATTAAAAAGCAAAGGCATCACTTTGCTGCGTCCATATAGTCAAAGCTATGTTTTTTTCCAGTAGTTACGTACAGATGTGAGAGTTGGATCGTAAAGAAGACTGAGGGCTGAAGAATTAATGCTTTTGAATTGTGGTGCTGGAGAAGACTCCTGAAAGTCCCTTGGACAGCAGGAAAATCAAACCAGTCAATCTTAAAGGAACCAACCCTGAATATTCATCAGAAGGACTGACGTTGAAGCTGAAGCTCCAAAATTTTGGCCAACTGATGCAAAGAGCTGACTCATTAGGCAAGATCCTGATGCTGGAGAAGATTGAAGACAGGAAGAGAAGGGGACAACAGAGGATGAGATGGTTAGATAGCATCACCAATTCAATGGTCTGAATTTGAGCAGACTCCAGCAGGTAGTGGAGGACAGAGGAGCCTGGTGTAATGCAGTCTATGGCATCAAAGAGAGTCAGACACAATTTAGTGACTGAACAACAACAACAGCAAATTTCAACCAAGAACTCTGACTCAAAGTAGCATAATATTAGATTCCTTCGATTAATATGATGATGCTTCTCGCTGGTGATGATGGAGCCTGTTATGAACTAGGAACTGCATTGACCACAGAAGAGCATTCTTTTTAGAAAAACTCGAAACACATCTTCTGATTGTTGAGTGTTTCTCTAAAAATAGCCAAGGGGTTTTTTAATCCAAATTTTTTCCGTTTATAGTCTCACAAAATAATCCATAAGGGCATTCATAGAAGTTCTATGAAAGATAAAGAGCTGAGATATTTTAAGAAGTCACACACTTCTCAACTGAAAGAAAATATTCAAGGCTTTTGAGGCCCTTGTCAAATTATTCACCTTCGTTTTTAGATGTCACAGCTGAAGTATTGAAATAGACAAATATTCATTTGGAAGATTACAGATGGTGAATATTAATTGTTGCATATATCAAATTATAATGGAGTTTTGTAATTATAGTGAATGGATTTTGTAATTGCTTGAGGATTATGGAAGCGGGTAGATGTAAAGGATGCTAGAAAGCTAAAGAAGATAAATATTTGAGGGGATGCAGGTGTATAAGGCATTTTCTAATTTAGGAGACCAGGAGAGGCAAGCCCATGGTCCCTACGTATGAATTGCTGGTACCATCATAATAAAACAGAAGTCACAAGCTGGTCCAATATGCAACTGCCAGAATGCCTTCACTGGACTAGTGAGAATCAGAATTTATTTCCATTAATTTGCTTTATGAACAAATAAATCATTGGGAGTCGCCTGATACTGCTCTTGAAACAAATACAAGGGGATCTGGACCAGTACGAGCAGGCTCTGCTTTTGAAGAGAATAATAATAAAGGGCCCTGGACTTGAATTTGAACCACAGTAAGACACGTTCTGCCTGTTCAGACGACAACTTAGGACCCCAAGCAATGTTTTGGCTCTGCCTTGAAGGCAGCTATTCAAGACACAGGGGCCAAGCAATTGCCAAGCCATGACCCATGATCAATTCCCAAACATTCACCGTCCCAAGCATTTCATCACATGTCATGTCCAGCTCAAGGGAGAAAGTCTGAACTAAAGTACAGTCGTGCTCTAAGATCAAAGGTGAGAAACCAGACAATAAAAAGTGTTTGGTAGAGGAACACATGGCTATATTTAAAGTAGATAACCACCAAGGACCTACTTACTGTATTGCACAGGGAACTCTGCTCAATCCTGTGTCACAATCTAAATGGGATAAGAATCTGATATTAAGAGTGCTGAATTTGGCCCATGAAAGTGGGTTAAGAAGTGGAAAAAATAATTTCCTCACTTACTTCTTTCTCCAGTTAACTAAATCCATTTGAAACAAAAAGTTACTGGTTACCTACCACCTTATCACATATAATTCTGGACATAGTTTAACAGTCATAAAATGCCAGGAATTCACCTCTTTCCATTTTTCCATATGGGAAGGTAGGAGGAATACTGGACTAGAGTAGAGAGACCTGCGTTGCTCTCTTCACTCTCCCCAGACTAGCCCAGTGGTCTTCCCTCACCCTGCGCCCACATTCATAAAATGAGGGTCTGTTTTTCTCAAAACAGCCCCTAATGTCCTGCTTTGTCTCTCCTGCTTTCCTTATTGAAGGCATCCAAGATTCATCCTATATATTTATTTTTACTTGCATATTTTTTTCACTTGCCTATTGCCAGCAGACTAGGGTCCCCTTGGAGTCATAAATTATCTTTTTTTTTTTTTTTAATCCCAGATAGTCAGCAACTTTCACTTGGTAGATAGGTTGACTCCAATGTGATTACATGAATGAACAGATTAAAGGATGAAGAAATGTGTTCTAAATATAAACACATATTTTTATCATTAAAGGTATTTTATCAATCATTTCCTCTTACATGGTTTCTCTCAAAAGCTGACTTTGAGACACGGATGAGAATTCCGGTGCAGTAAGTCCCCTGCCTGCCTGATAATCTAGGAGATACAGGTTTGATCCTGGAAGGATTATCCCCTGGACGGAAGATCCCCTGGAGAAGGAAATGGCAACCTACTCCAGTATTCTTGTCTGGAGAATCCCATGGACAGAGGAACTGGCCGGCTACAGCCCATAGCATCACAAAGAGTTGGACACAGCTGAAGTGACTTAGCACAGCACCGCACATTCTGACTGGTGTGAGATGATACCTCACTGTACTTTTGATTCCCATTCCTCTAATACTGAGTGACGCTGAGCAGCTTTTCACGTGTTTATTAGCCGTCTGCATGTCTTCTTTGGAGAAATGCATGTTTAGAGCTTCTGCCCACTTTTTGGAAAAAGAAAGCATAAAAAAGAATTTTAAAAGTTTCACCGCACTCTGGTTATAGAATTCCCTCCTGTTTTCCTCTAGGATTTGCATGGTTTTGGCTTTTGCCTTTAGAACTCAGATGCCTTTATAGCTTATTGTGATATGTGGTATGAAATACAAGCTCAATTTTATCTTTTTTCAAATGGCTATCAGTTACCCAATATCAATTATTTTAAAAACCATTGTTTCCTTTATGAAAACAAAAGAGCCTCTGTATGGGAGCCCTCAAGGATGACCTGGGACAGAGGTAAACATAGGAAATCTCTTAAACAAAAACTCATTCAATTTTAAAATGGTGAGAATAAAGTGAAAAGATGATGCTAAGGCAATCTGTGGCTTGAACACTATTTTGATCCATAGCAAGCTTATTTATGAAACCAAAAGCCAAAGAACAAGGCCAGTGTTTTTCTCAGTGATATGAAAAGTATCATTTCCCATCTTTTTGACCACCACAGATGGAATCTTTTCCATTTCCCACACCAGATTTGAGCAACCTCTCAACTGCTCAACCCACTCCAGATAAGCTGGAAGCCGGCTGCCAATGGTCCAGGAGCCAAACACAATCTGACGAGTGGTAAGATTTATAAGTCTTAGTCTGTTCTGCTAAGAGAGAACAGGCTTTGGGAAATTAGAAATGGAATTTTATTTTATTTGTGGAGAATCTGTAAAGAATATTAGCTCTCTATACAAAGAACCAGGGTTGACTGGTTTTTAGTACATATGAGACAACACTGGAGAAATGTTACACCTTGCTGTCGTTCAGTTGCTACGTTATGTCTCACTCTTTGTGGCCCCATGGACTGTAGCATTCCAGGCTCCACTGTCCTCCACTATCTCCCGGAGTTTGCTCAGATTCATGTCGATCAAGTTGGTGATGCTATCTAACCATCTCATCCTCTGCTGCCCCCTTCTCCTTTGCTCAGTCTTTCCCAGCATCAGGGTCTTTTCCAAAGAGTTGCCTCTTCACATCTGGTAACTAAAGTATTAGAGCTTTAGCTTCAGCATCAGTCCTTCCAATGAATACTCAGAGTTGATTTTCTCTAAGATTGACTGGTTTGATCTTGTAGTCCACGGAACTCTCAAGAGTCTTCTCCAGCAACACAGTTTAAAAGCATCAATTCTTCAGTGCTCAGCCTTCTTTCTGGTCCAGCTCTCACATACATGACCAGTGAAAAAAACATAGCTTTGACTACACAGACCTTTGTTGGCAAAGAGATATGAAATCTAAGATGTACTTTAATGTACTTATGAGTATGCCCATCGTCCCACGATTCAGATCCCAGTGCCACCTTCCCCTTCCTGATGGACACCTTCACTGAGGGTACCATCTAGGTCCAGTCTAACTGGTTTCACCACCCAAGAATTGCAGAGAGGAGTTAAGACCTCAGTCCCTTTTCTCCAGCATAGTCCTGTTTTCCTCCTATAAAATTTCCTTACAGCCCTACCTTACTGTATATATAGTCTTATATATATTTTAATCCCAAACTCCTAATTTGTCCCTCCTCCCTTCCTTTGGTAACCATATGTTTATTTTTTTACATCTTGAATCTATTTCTGTTTTGTAAATAAGTTCATTTCTATCATTTTCTTTTTAGATTCCACATATAAGCAATACATGCTATGATTTTTAATCTCTGTAATAATATATATAGTACTTATTACCAACTTCAATTAATGAGACATTTTTAGGTGAAAGTGAGAGGGAAAAGATATTTAAACTTCTAAACATTACATAACTGTCCAAGGTTATATATTCTATAAGTGGAGAAGTAAGAATAAAAATATAGGTATAATCTGTGATTACAGTCTTTCTATACAATATACTGCTTAATGGATTTTCTTCCTTGGAAGATTTCATACAGGGGAGATTTTAATCACTCTACGAATGTTTAGATGCTTCTAACCTTGTTTAGAATGAGGGGATGGATTAGAAAAACCTTGATGATTCTTTCTATCATGCTTTTATTATTCAGATGGGCAGTCCTCTGTTAATTTAAAAAAAGAGGGGATTTCCTTTTGCCCTGAGTGTTTGCAAGTCACGTGATCTCACTTATAATATACAGGTTTCAGCAGTATTTGCTACTGTTTTCCTCTAGAGAAGGAAGACTTTTCCTTCAAGGAGAAGGAAAATGGCAACCCACTCCAGTACTCTTGCCTGGAAAATTCCATGGACAGAGGAGCCTGGCGGGCTACAGTCCATGGGGTCGCAAAGAGTCAGACACAACTGAGCAACTTCACTTTCACTTTCCTCTAGAGAAGGGCTTCCCTGGTAGGTCAGTTGGTAAAGAGTCTGCCTGCAATGCAGGAGACCTGGTTTGATTCCTGGGTTGGGAAGATCCTCTGAAGATGGGATAGGCTACCCACTCCAGTATTCTGGCCTGGGGAATTCCATGGACTGTATAGTCCATGCATGGGGTCGCAAAGAGTCTGACATGACTGAGCAATTTTCACTTTCCTCTAGAGAATGGCCCCTCATGAAGCTCTGACTTCATAAAGGGAATCCACTGAAAATAAGCACCGTTTAAAGCAATGTGAGGTTAATAAAATTAAAGAGACCTAAAAGCATTATTTCAAAGAATGCTGCTGCTGCTAAGTCGCTTCAGTCGTGTCTGACTCTGTGTGACCCCATAGAAGGCAGCCCACCAGGCCCCCCATCCCTGGGATTCTCTAGGCAAGAATACTGGAGTGGGTTGCCATTTCCTTCTCCAATGCATGAAAGTGAAGAGTCAAAGTGAAGTTGCTCAGTCGTGTCTGACTCTTAGTGACTCCATGGACTGCAGCCCACCAGGCTCCTCCGTCCATGGGATTTTCCAGGCAAGAGCACTGGAGTGGGGTGCCATTGCCTTCTCCAATTCAAAGAACGATGAGATATAAATGGGGCAAAGTCCATCTTCTCTATCAGGGGCCACACACAGTGTGAGAATGGTTCTGTTCAGCTTCCAATCATGTATGTCTGTCCTGCACAGGAAGAGGCTGTTTTACTCGACACGTTTTATTTCGGAATAGAAGCTTTTTGTTTTGGTTTGGTTTCGAGACAAGGAAATCCATCCCTATTTCTGCTCTGTTTTTGTTCTCATTTTCTCCTGCTCCAAGCAAAGTATACATTCGAGAAAGACAACAGGAGCCAACAGCACATCCCGGATGAAAAACAGTCACGTCTCCCCTTTAGATCACAGCGACTGCATGAGAGTAAAAGCTGGAGTCAGCCAGCATATGAGGCAAACCCAACCTGAAATTAACGCTTATCTTGTTGCAGAATGAGTCCTACTTGAGGTTCACTTCTGTAGTGAACAGAAACCAGAAATTGCCACATTGAACACAGCTCTTCCCTCACAAATTTCTTCTCTCACTGTGCTAGGGATACTAGGAGAGCAAAGTTCCATGGCAAAAACTTGTCAGGACTGTCTTCTGACGTTCAGCTGCCTGTCAGAGAATCAGATGCTAAGCTTGGAAAATACAGTTGCCCAGACTAGATGGAGACCCACCAGCTCTCTGACATCACAGGTCCTGACACAGGGCCCTGAGGGCTGAGCTGCTGAGTGGGACAGCAAGGATGTTCATATGCCAACATCTCCTCTGTAATTCTACACACGGCATCCGGGCACCCTGCAGCCTCCTCTCCAATGTTCTACAGGCGTCAGTGTTGAGCGGTGTTATGACATCAGATTGGCTACAGACGAGGAGACACCCTCCAAAGAATACAAAACAAAGTTGCAGTTAATTCGGAAGATCCAGTCTTAAACTGCTGTCATATGGAGGCTCAAAGTTTCTCTATAAATGTATACAAGGGACTTCATATGATGTAAAGTAAAAAAGATTATGTTTTTTTCTCATGAAAGTGACCCTCACTAAAACAAGAGCTCCCGTATCATTTCTGCAAGGATATCTCTATCTGCTCATTGTTGTTGTTGCTCAGTCGTGTCAGACTCTTTGGGACCCCATGGTAGCCCACCAGGCGCCTCTCTCCATGGGACAGTATTCTTATCAGGCAAGAATACTGGAGAGGGTTGCCATTTCCTCCTCCAGGGGATCCTCCTGACCTAAGGATAGAACCTGCATCTCCTGCTTTATCTGCTTACAAATTAAAAATAGAATTCAAAGACACAAATCTCCAAAGGGCAAGCTAAGGACTCAGAATTGGTTGAAGGCAGTGAACAGGCAGATCAAGCTGGAAATCCTTGAGTGTTTTTAAATCTGTTCCATTTGGGGTCAAGTGGATGGTAAGGACCTTGCTTTTAGAAAAGCAGTTATTTCTGCCAAGAATTGCACTTCTTGTCTGGCTCGCTGCTATCTTTCTCCGGAACATTTATGGCAGGCCGATTATTTTCTGAGTGATCTCGAAATGTTTAGACTTTTAGTGCAGCTTATAACGTTCTGTTACTACCTCAGGTGATGAAAGGATGATGTTGTTTCTAGCTGATAAATTCACCACCCCTGTGGTCGTACACTTTATATAGCATTCCCCTGGAGGGGTACATCAAAAGCACATTACTGAAAAATAAGATTTTAGATTAAAAAGCAAAAGCTTTAAAATGGCCCTGGAACGTTTATCATTTTAACAAACAAATGAGTTTGGACAGATAAAAATGGATTAACCCACACTGCTCCCTGATTCTTTACATTGAACAATAACTTAAAAAAAAAAAAAAGGCCTTAGAAGTCATCCAGCCAAGTTCTTGATTCTGCATGCAAGGAAATGGACACCAAGTAGGTAAACTGCCTTGCTCCAGGTCAGAGAAGGGATCTGAGCTGTGGTCCTCTTACCTTTTATTCACACGGCTTCTCTCAAAATTCAAGCAAGACAAGAGACGGAATAAAAGGGAAGCGAAAGCTCCTGTGTTTCTGCTGGGCAGGCCTGCCATTTTCCTCTTTCTGGCTGTTCTGAAGAGTTTGTCAACATAAAATCAACTGCTATTTGCTTCAGGCTAAATTTAATCCAGAGACGAAGGAACTGAAATGGTGGCTCCTCCACTCAACAGTGGGAGTAGATGGGTAGCAGATAAAAACAAAGCTTGAAATTTTAATCAAAAATGATATCAAGCAAGAAAACTTGCGGCATGAGTGCCCAGTCACTCAGCCGTGTAACTCTTCGTGACCCCATGAACTGGAAACCGCTAGACCTCTCCATGGGGTTTTCCAGGCATTGCCATTTACTTCTCCAGGGGATCTTTCTGATCCAGAGATTGAACCCATGTCTCCTGCACTGGGCAGGTGGATTCTTTACTACTGAGCCAGCTGGGAAGCTGGAAAACTTGCAGGCAGTTCCCTAAATGCCATTTTAAGAATTCTGGGATGGGATCTGAGATTAGAGAAAACAATTCTTCTGGGAGGAGACAAGTTATTGGAAAGCTGTGCCAGGAAGAATCAGATTTAAGACAGGGAGGGTCGAACCCATTTGCAGAAAAGGGTTTTTATTATCTATTCACTACAGAATCGGGCTTCCCTGGTGGCTCAGACAGTGAAGAATCTGCCTGCAAGGTAGAAGACTCTGGTTTGATCCCTGGGTTGGGAAGATTCCCTGGAGAAGGAAATGGCAACCCACTCTAATATTCTTGCCTGGACGATCTCATGGACAGAGGAACCTAGAGGGCTACAGTCCATGGGGTCACAAAGAATCAGACGACACTGAGCAACTAACATTTTACTTTACTGGATGGGCACAGAGCAATCTCAAACCAGCCCATGGTCAATTTTTCTAGACAAATCATAATTAAACGGCAAAGCACTGAATCCGCAAAACTGATGGACAAAACTGATGTGAGGAAGTTAATTCCAAACTTTGTTGAAGTCAAGATAGATCACAGTTGTCTTCCATCCTTTGGGAACTAGGTCTGTCAGTTAGTCAGAGGAGATTAGAATCATGCAGTTACAGAAATCTGGCCCTGGCAGAATCTCAGCCTGGGTGCTCTGAACTTACTCCATGAGAGACGGCAAGGAAAATGCTATGTCTGTCAATGAAGCTGCTGCTGGGGCGGGCTTGGGAATGACCCCACCAAGACAGAGCGAGGCAGCCGCATAAGAGAGAATTAATTATGCCATGATTCAGAGTCACTGGCTGTGCTATAAATACTTTTATGGAAGTGTTTTTCTTTTCCTTTTTCCTTTCCTTTTTTCCAAAAGGCTGTGTGGATGAGCCCAGCTTCCAGGACCTGCATAACTGCACCTAAAATCACAGGATGTGGCGGGCTCCTCTGAGTTTGGCCCGGGTCCTTCCCCCGCATTTTACAGGTGAGGAAGCTGGAACCCCGAGGGGTTCGGAAACTCCCAGGAGGTCACGGAGTTGGTGTCTGGCAGGCTGGACGCCAGGTCTGTTGAGTCGCAGCGCAAAGTGCATTCTGCCCCGTCTTGTCATTTTCCCAGTGTGGGCAAAGGATGGTCCCTGGACGGGGCGTGTTTTCTCAGTCAGGCCTCAGCCCTGGAGCCTGGGGCAGCCAGAGACCCTGGAGACTGTCCACTGGTAGTTTGGATCGGCCCTTTAATGGGAAGGGATTTTAGCTCTTCTCCTCCCATGAGATGTCTTCCAGCTCACTTTCAGAGCTGCCGGGTTCAAGCTTAGAGGACAGGTTTTTCTTTGTTTTTTTTTTTTTTTTTTAATATAAGAAATCCGGTTCAATAAGCTCTTAGTGAATGCCTTCCATAAGTAAGGTATGGAACTGAGCGCCCTGTGAATGGAGACGTGAATAAACTGGACCCCAGGTGTAAGCAGCTCACAGGTGACCGTGGGACGGGGAGCCACGAGCTTCGGCAAGAAAAGTGGTGCTTCAATCAGAAATGAGAAGAATAAGGGCCCAGCCTCAGCCTTTATCAGGAGCAGGGCAGACTGAGTCTCCAGGCGCCGCTCTCCCACTCAGGAGACCCGGGACGGGGAGAAACGTGCTGCGCCTCTTCGTCTTCTGTAGGCTGCGGTCACTTTGCAGAACCTCCTCCCCAGGCTGTCGCCAAGATTAAACAAGGCAATGTGTGGAAAGCGCCTGCACAGGATGAAATGTTCTGAGCACTGTCATTACCCACACGTGTCTAGACCGAACAAGCAGGAGACCCAGGCAGTTCAGTGATCAAGAGCCCGCCTGCCACGCAGGACCCTCAGGAGAGGCAGGTTCGATCCCCGAGTCAGGAAGATCCCTGGAGAAAGAAACGGCAACCCGCTCCAGGATTTTTGCCTAGAGAATCCCATGGACGGGGGGCCTGGCAGGCTATGGTCCATGTGGGTCACAAAGGAGTCAGACGAGCATGCACGCACCCAGAATGAACAGGTAACTGGAAACGGTCCAGGCTGAGCTGAGTCAACAGGGAAGTTGACTGCCTGTGAGGACGGCTCATAAGAGGGGGTAACCGTGAATGTTGGAGTGCTGTTAACAGGTGCTGAGGTGAGGGGAAGACCCTCCAAATGGGCTTATCAGGAGGAGTCCAGCGCTGAGTCAAGGATGCAGAGAATGGGGACTAACATGAACATCTGAGTCTCAGGATGCAAGAAAAGGGTGGGGGCAGAAAGACATGGGGCTGAAAAGGAAGGCTGGGACCAGATTCCAAAGCCACTGAGGGACTTCTCTGTGGTCCAGTGGTTATGAATCCACCTTCCAGTGCATTGGGTGGGGTTCAAACCCCAGTTGGGGAGCTAAGATCCAAAAAACCAAAACAGAAAACAGAAGAAATATTCTGACAAACTAAATAAAGGCTTATTAAAATGGTCCACATTAAAAAAAATATTTAAAAACATTAAAAAATGAAGCCACTCCAAGTCTTCGTGTGTCAAGGAACCTCATGCATCATTATGAGACCATAGTCTCTGGTTCAGCGGTCCTGATGCTCAGGGAATCCCCGTGACGTAGCACTCCCTATGGATACACAGAAGGCAAAGTCACGCGTGCCCATCCATAGCCATCATTGGCGCTCTGCCCTAAAGGGCTACTTGGGATGAAAAAGAATGCTACAAAGTGACACTCTCAAGAGTTGCCTCGGGAGACACGATGACTAAATGTAATGTGGTCTCCTGATGGGATCCTGGAATAAAAAAGGACTTCAGGGAAAAACTGAAGACCCCTGAGTAAAGTATCGACTTTAGTTAATAATAAAGTAGCAATGCTGCTTCATTACTTGTGACAAACGGACAAGCAAGTGGAAGGTGTTAAAATAAGGACGACTGGGAATGCGGTGCCTGGAGACCGTCTGTCCTACCTTCGCCAATCCAAAATTATTCTAAAAATGAAACAGTTGTTTGACAAAAACGTCTGAAAGGGAAAAAACTGTTCCTGGACAGACTTATATCATCCTTGTTAATTTGCTGGTTGGTCTGGTTTGCGCTTACCGGAAGAAACACTCTCAAGAGCTACGGAAGCCATTCCCTTTGAAATGAGGAGCATTTTAACATGGAGAAAAACACACACAAAATATTTTTAAGCGTACCTCATCCTAGCAAACTACTGAGTCCTCCCTTGATGCTTTTTTTAGAAGATTCCTTTATTTAACTGCTCTTGATTGCAACCAGTTGTGTTGGCTCTATCACGTTGCTTTTAATAGCACTTCTAGTAAACAGAACTACAGAGAAAAATCTTTTTGGGTACAAGTCACTTGTCAGCCATACAGATGAACCACTTTTCCTTGTACTTGGGCCTGGGGAACAGGCACAGGAATGGGTCAGTTGTTGGGGATTGGGTGGGTAGACAGCAAGGGGATACAGGAGAGACACTGTTATTTTAGTAGACCGTGTGTATGTACGTGTGAGCCACTCAGTCGTGCCCGACTCTTTGCTGGAGAGGGTGTGGCTCTCCAGGGTGTAGAGAGAAAAGAACCCTCCTACAGTGCTGCTGGGCACAGAAATTGGCACAACCACCTAGAGAACAGTACAGATGCTCCTTAAAAGACTGAAAATAGAGCTGCCATATGACCAGCAATCCCAGCCCTGGGCATATATCTGGAGAAAACTATACTTGGAAAAGATACGTGCACCCCAATGTTCACGGCAGTGCTGTTTACAGCAGCCAAGACAGGGAAGCCACCTAAATGTCCATCAGCAGAGGAATGGATAGAGAAGGTGTGGTATCCATATACAATGGAATACTACTCTGCCAAGAAAAGGATGAGATAATACCATTTCCCTACCCACCTTGCTTCACCTTCTCTAGTCCACCCCTCCTCATGTCTGAGATGACTTCTCCAAAGAAACCACCTCAGACAGCCTCAGGCTTTCTTCCCTAAGAAACCTCGACGAACAACATGCTCTTTAAGATGTTTTTGGTCAAACATTTTCCTTCTGAGTGGTCGAAAAGGGCCACTACACACTTCATAGAGTCTCTCAGCCCTAATTTCAAGGAATAATCATAATAATGGATACTAACAATGACAAAAGAAGTTCTTTATGAGAGTCTACCTTATAGCACAGGACAGGTTCAGAGAGGCTGAACCTGGTAGAGCAATAACAGCCTTCTTATTATGATTAACCTCGTCAGAGAGATTGGACCTTGCAGAAATCCCTTGTGGAAAGCTAGAATTTGACCCCCATTCTCCTGAGCTCAAAGTTCTTACCACAGAAGATTTCCAAGAAGCAGAATAAAGTCCGGGTAACAAAGCTTGAGAACAAAGTATTTTCTTCTGGAAAACAACCTCAGTACCATTTGCTAACTCACTGAAACTTTTTTGCATGCCATGTGTAACACGGCAGGATGTTTAAGGTGACCTTGGCATTTTGCATATAGCTTTTGATTAGGAATAGTTATCTACTATAGTCGAAGGGCAACAAGGTGAGTCAAAGAGCAAAGAGGTGAATACAGGGGAAACTGCACACATGTCTAACGTGTGCGTTGTGTGTCTTTGTGTGTGTGTCTGTACCTCTGTGTGGGTGTGACGGAGAGGCACACAGAGAAAGAGGCAGAGGGAGACAGAGACGGAGGAGAAAAGAGAGGGGGCGGGCAGAGAAGGGCAGAGAGAGAGACTCAGAACCTCCAGCCCTAAAGCCAAAAGCCAAGCTGTAATTAGGTTGAGCGGCCCATTGTTCTGCATTTTCCAAGCTGTCACACTCCATTTGTGTGAACAGTCAAGAGCTTCCTCCAGCTGCTGGTCCGGGGCCAGCACCACAGTGAGTGTGATCATACAGGAAAGGAAATAGCTCTGCCTTTACAAGACGACGAGATGTCGCTGCCCTGACCTCACCCCCTTTCGTACTGCGATTCTGGATGATGGTGGGTGTCTGCAAGTAATGGTGCTGTTGGATTTTCTTGTTCTATGCTTTATGTTTATTTTTTTTATGAAATGAGCATAGCTGGAAGGCTTTCCAGGGTACAAGTCTTTGAATCAGAAAACCTATATTTAAGTTCTCTCAATTGCTTAACGTAACCCTGAGTAATGGGCTTCCCTGGTGGTGCTGGTGGTAAACAACCCGCCTGCCAAGGCAGGAGACATAAGAGATGTGGGTTCGATGCCTGGGTCAGGAAGAGCCCCCGGAGGAGGGCCTGGCAACCCACTCCAGCATTCTTGCCTGGACAACCCCATGGACCGAAGAGCCTGGAGGGTGACAGTTCATGGGGTCACAAAGAGTTGGACAGGACTGAGTGACTTAGCACGTGCAACGCCCGGAGCCCTGAGTGAATAATCATAGCAGAAGTAGTTGTCCTGTAGTTGAAGTAATAATGGAAACAAATCAAAGTTTCTTGACCACAAATGATGGGCAAGGCCTTCTGTTAAATGCACTGTGTATGTCAGCTCATTTATGTTCCGTCCATGATGCTGGGTGATGATACTGTCATTATTACCATTGACTAGAGGATATCTTAGATGGAACTAAAGGTAAAGATATGAACTCATCTAAAGTCAC
The DNA here is from genome assembly GCF_014754425.2 of Oryx dammah. NCBI lineage: Eukaryota > Metazoa > Chordata > Mammalia > Artiodactyla > Bovidae > Oryx > Oryx dammah. The sequence continues at coordinate 2,602,633 of NW_024070192.1, read as the reverse complement.
ACAATCAACATACAGGACACTCAGGACCCAAATCAGTCTCCATGGTCCTAACCGTTTTCTACTCTGCCACCCACTGAACACTGAACTTCATTCACTTACCCATAAACCACAGCTGGTTCTCCTTTCTCCAGAGAGCTGCTGTTGGAGTTGGGGGTCTTTCTTTCCAGGATGGTGGAGCAGGGATGAATGATACCAGGTGTCTGATTGGAAAGTATGCCTTGAAGTCCTCAAGCATCTTTGTAACACATGGAAATGTCCATGCGAGACAAACAGATGTGGAGAGCAGATCATGCTCAATGCCTTACTGTACAAAAAAGATCTTCAGACCCAGAGATCACGATGGTGTGATCACTCACCTAGAGCCAGACATCCTGGGATGTGAAGTCAAGTGGGCTTTATAAAGCATCACTACGAACAAAGCTAGTGGAGGTGATGGAATTCCAGTTCAGCTGTTTCAAATCCTGAAAGATGATGCTCTGAAAGTGCTGCACTCAACATGCCAGCAAATTTGGAAAACTCAGCAGTGGCCACAGGACTGGAAAAGGTCAGTTTTCATTCCAATGCCAAAGAAAGGCAATGCCAAAGAATGCTCAAACTACCACACAATTGCACTCATCTCATATGCTAGTAAAGTAATGCTCAAAATTCTCCAGGCCAGGCTTCAGCAATACGTGAACTGTGAACTCCCTGATGTTCAAGCTGGTTTTAGAAAAGGCAGAGGAACCAGAGATCAAATTGCCAACATCCGCTGGATCATGGAAAAAGCAACAGAGTTCCAGGAAAACATCTATTTCTGCTTTATTGACTATGCCAAAGCCTTTGACTGTGTGGATCCCAATAAACTGTGGAAAATTCTGAAAGAGATGGGAATACCAGACCACCTGACCTGCCTCTTGAGAAATCTGTATGCAGGTCAGGAAGCAACAGTCAGAACTGGACATGGAACAACAGACTGGTTCCAAATAGGAAAAGGAGTATGTCAAGGCTGTATATTGTCACCCTGCTTATTTAACTTATATGCAGAGTACATCATGAGAAACACTGGACTGGAAGAAACACAAGCTGGAATCAAGATTTCCGGGAAAAATATCAATAACCACAGATATACAGATAACACCACCCTTATGGCAGAAAGTGAAGAGGAGCTAAAAAGCCTCTTGATGAAAGTGAAAGAGGAGAGTGAAAAAGTTGGCTTAAAGCTCAACATTCAGAAAACGAAGATCATGGCATCCGGTCCCATCACTTCATGGGAAATAGATGGGGAAACAGTGGAAACAGTGTCAGACTTTATTTTTTTGAGCTCCCAAATCACTGCAGATGGTGATTGCAGCCACGAAATTAAAAGATGCTTACTCCTTGGAAGAAAAGTTATGAGCAACCTAGATAGTATATTCAAAAGCAGAGACTTTACTTTGCTGGCTAAGGTCCATCTAGTCAAGGCTATGGTTTTTCCAGTGGTCATGTATGGATGTGAGAGTTGGACTGTGAAGAAGGCAGAGCACCGAAGAATTGATGCTTTTGAACTGTGCTGTTGGAGAAGACTCTTGAGAGTCCCTTGGACTGCAAGGAGATCCAACCAGTCCATTCTGAAGGAGATCAGCCCTGGGATTTCTTTGGAAGAAATGATGCTGAACCTGAAACTCCAGTACTTTGGACACCTCATGAGAAGAGTTGACTCATTGGAAAAGATTTTGATGCTGGGAGGGATTGGGGGCAGGAGGAGAAGGGGACGACCGAGGATGAGATGGCTGGATGGCATCAGTGACTCAATGGACATGAGTCTGAGTGAACTCCGGAAGTTGGTGATGGACAGGGAGGTCTGGTGTGCTGCGATTCATGGGGTAGCAAAGAGTCGGACACGACTGAGCAACTGAACTGAACTGAACTGAACTCTGGGGGAATGTTCACTGCCCACCCTGAACTTTCTGCTTTTTTCTGACACATCTCAATCACAGTCACGGCTCACAAGCATTAGAGCCATAACTTCTAGCTGTAGGGGAGACTCTCAGTAAAGTTAGGTTGGTTGACAATATTGACGTGTATTCTCCTGGCTCAAGGAGTGATCAGATGATGGCAGATGGCGGGGGTGTAGACAGAGCTTGGATGCATGGCCTGAGGGGTCCACAGGTGAGCCTGGGGGCTCCTGGGATTGGGGAGGGGGCCACAGGTGAGAAGAGAAGGAGGCACATGCCGGGGACAGGGTTGGCTCTCCCCAAGCTTCCATGTGCCAGTGAAGAATGCCAGAGAGTCCACGATATTAGGGAGGCTTATTTGTCAAGGTTGTATAAAATAACATATTATGGTTTGTGAGCTTGGTTTATAACTTTCAAGTATTTAGATGGGGGGGTCTAGGGCTTCCCAGGTGATGCTAGTGGTAAAGAACCCACCTGCCAGCGCAGGAGAGGTAGGGAACTCCGGTTTGATCCCTGGGTCGGGAAGATCCCCTGGAGGAGGAAATGGCAACCCGCTCCAGTATTCTTGCCTGGAGGATCCCGTGGACAGAGGAACCCGGCAGGCTACAGTCCATAGGATCACAAAGGGTTGGACATGAGTGAGCAACTTAGCATGCACGTGGAAGCACACTAGGGCCTGGAGCCCGGCTCGCTGAAGGCCTGGCCCGGACCTCGCAGCCAATGGCTACTCTCCAGGCTCACTCGGGCTCTTTCCACCTGGCAGACACCAGTGTAGCCGGTATCTTCTGAGAAAGGCCATTTCTGACCATGCTGTCCTGCACAGCCTGTCCAATACGAGCCGGTCACTCTATCCCTTTCCTCTGTTTTATCCACAGCCCTTGCATTATTTGTGTTCTTGTTTATGGTGCCTCCAGGCTGGAACGTCTCCTCCTCCAGAGCGAAGATCTTGTTTCACTGCTCATGACTGTAGTCCCAGTGCGCAAAACACAAGGTCAGTGGATCATAAATACTGGAATGAGGAAAGAATAATGGAACATTGAAAGCAGTGGATAAATTGATAAATAAATAAAATATATGTATATATATATGCACTTTTATCATAGGTAACAATAATAAAGGGTTGTACTATGATACTTTTCTTTTAAATTTATTTTGTATTGGACTATAGTTGGTTTACAATGTTGTGTTAGTCTCAAGTGTATTGAAAAGTGACTCAGTTATACATGTGTATTTATATATATATGCATATTCTTTTACAAATTCTTTCTCCATTTTAGTTATTACAGAATATTGAGCAGAGACCCCTGTGCTATACAGTAGGTCCTTGTTGATTACCTATTTTAAATATAGTAGTGTGTATATGTCAGTCCCAAACTCTCAATCTATCCCTTCCTGATGCTTTCTGTAATGTCCGTACACAATTCTCTCCTATTCCTTTCGTTTTTTGTAATTTATTTATTTTTAATTGGAGGATAATTGATTTACAACACTGTGCTGGCTTCCGCCATACATCAAGACAAATCAGCCATAAGCATACCTATGTCCCCTCCCTTTTGTACCTCCCTCCCAACTCCAACCCACGTCCCGCCCTTCTTGGTTGTAGGTAGCCAGCCAATCACAGAGTTAACAATACAAAGCCATTATTTTGAGGATGTAACAGGAAAGAAAAGCCACAGATACAGGAATAGTTGGTCTTACATCAAACAAGATAGTTTTACCCATTTCTCTCTCAGTCCCTTCTGGATCCAAGGCAAATAAACTATGGCAAAGTCAAACATAATTCCTTCTTGGGCCTATAAGGAAGCAACACTTGCTACAAGTGTTACACATATGTTAATTCTTTTCTGACACTAAAGAAATTACTGGACATGCAGATTTCAATAATAACACGGTAAGTCCAGAGTTACTTAAGTTATTAATTTGAGCTTCATTTTCCAAGAAAATATACACATTGTTTCAGAACTGAATACCAGTTATTTTGACCATTTCTTAATATTAAACATTATTTTTAAAGGTCAAAAATTATAATATTTCATATAAATATTCCTACAAATTATATTAAGGTAAATAAATTTATTTTGAAGGAAGAGGGATTTGGGACTCAGGGAATGTTTAATCACGTATTTGTTGTTGTCATTGTTGATAGGAAATCTTCCATTTCAGCACTTTGTAAAGGGAAGACTATACATGGTGCAAACAACCCATTAATTTATTTAGTCAAAATTAAAACGGGTGCATAATCGCCACATCTTTAATTCTCGTGAAACAGAGCTTTGAACCTATACCATCATCATCTGTTGAAACAAAATTAACTGTTTCAGTAAGGATTGGGCTTTACTCTCAGTACATTCAATACAATTAAACGCATGGGCTCCTGTACGATCCCTGTGCCCCCTTCTACCTACTTCATTCCCCTTCTCTTCTCCTTTTGAACTGCTGACCCAAGTTAGTAGCCAAACATAATAATACAATGTTTGATCCTCTGGAAACCCATAAAATTACAAACCAGCAACCACCAGGATGTTGGCAGAATTTCTGTGGACAGCAACCAGCATGGGACGTTTTTCTTTTGGAAATGAAGCGCTACACGAGACTGTTGATACGTGAGTTAGGAAGGCAAGACCTTTTGCCAACTCCTCTCCCCCACCTCATTCTCACAACCCCTGGAGATGGAGAGACAGAATTCGTCTTTTAAAGCACTGAAGCCTTCTCTCCTTTAATTGTGAGTATTATAGTTCTCTGCTTTCATCCACTTTAAAATCCACCCTGCTTATTTTTATTAAACACTAATGGAGTTTTATAACCATGAGCTAAGTACTATAAAGAATAAAGATATAAATAAAACATACCCTCTACATGCCTTCAAGAATAATAAACTCGAATGGCAACCTTAGGTTCGAATGTAGTGAGGAACTCTCTCCTCCCTACAATAAAATTGCTGATTAATCATATAGCTGAATCCAAATGAAAGAAAAGGAAATTCTCAGGTTCCAGAAATAAAGAGGCAACTCAAGCTAGAGATAAGTTTATAGATGGTTGCCAGAGGAACCCCAGAAACTGAGTGGAACGGCTAGACCATGGATGATTCATGTGGAGGAACGGGAGGAGTTGCATGGAACTTGCCTTAGACTGAGATTTAGAACTGAGCCTTATGTCCAGCCTGGGACTTCCCCGGTGGCTCAGATAGTAAAGAGCCTGCCTGCAATGCGGGAGAACCAGGTTAGATCCCTGGATCAGTCAGGAAGATCCCCTGGAGAAGGGCATGGCAACCCACTCCTGGGGAATCCCAAAGACAGTGGAACCTGCCAGGCTCCAGTCCATGGGGTCATGAAGAGTTCGACATAGCTTAGTGATGAAGCAACAACAAACTGCAAGGAAATCTTGGAAAGTTAGCTTTTTAACGTTTATTTTTAAATTTAATATTCATTTAATATAGATTTATAAAGAGTGGATTTACAATGTTGTGTTAGTTTCAGGTGTATGGCAAGTGATTCAGTTACACATATACGTGCATCTGTTCTTTTTCAAATTTTTCCCCATTTAGGCTATTACAGGTCTTCCCTGGTGGCCCAGTCAGTAAAGACGATGCCTGCAACGTGGGAGACCCGGGTTCAGTCCCTGGGTCAGGAAAGTCCCCTGGAGAAGGAAATAGCAACCCTCTCCAGTTTTCTTGCCTGGAGAATCCCATGGACAGAGGAGCCGCGTGGGTCACAAAGAGTAGGACACGACTAAGCGACTAACACTTGGATTATTGAACAGAATTCCCTGTGCTGTACAGTAGGTCCTTGTTATCTATTTTATATCTAGCAGTGTATGTATGTCAACCCCAAACTCCTAATTTATCCCTCCCCTCTGTGTTTCCCCCTTGGTAACTGTTAGGTTTGTTTGCAAAGTCTGTAAATCTGTTTCGCAAATCAGTTCATTTGTATCATTTTTTAATATTCCACATACAAGGGATATCATTTGATATTTGTCTTTGTCTGACTTACTTCACTCGGTATGATAATCTCTGGTTTCATCCATGTCCGTGCAAATGGTGCTACTTCATTCTTTTTTATGGTTGAATAATATTCCATCATATATATATATATATATATATATATATATATATATATACACACACCACGTCTTCTTTAGCGCTTCCTCAGTTGATGGGTAGTTAGCTTGCTTCCAGGTCTTAGCTATTGTAAGTGGTGCTGCTATGAACACTGGGGTGCCTGTATCTTTTCCAGTTATGGTCTTCTCTGGATATGTGACTAGGATAGAAAAGGTATTGTTTTCAGATGTGCATAAGCCTAAAAGAACGCTGACATGTGTGTGGGAGTTTTATTTCCGCCAAAGAAAGAAAGAAAAAAAAAGCAACCAGATTTGAGGTGGTTAAATTATAGTATCTGCCCTGATAAAACTGTCATTCAAACATATATCTGTCAGACTCCAAAACAGGAGCTTCCATTGGTGGTCCTTACCAGTCTTTTCTATTCAAAGCCATCTCATTTTCAAAGACTTTCCCTTTTTTGTTGAATAGTGTATGTTTATTTCAATCTATGTTTCATGTCCACATACACTTAGCACATGAAAATATTTATGAGGTCAGAGAAGAGGAAAATCCAAACTGTATGATGTCTACAAAATCTCGAGTTAACTTTATGAATATATTTCAACTCTTTTAAAGCATGCACTCACTCTTTGCTAAAAAGTTTGAGTCACAGATTTAAAAGAATCCAACATAATTTTAAGGTTCTCAAGTGGTCTTTCTTAGTATAAGAAAAACTGCTAATTGGCTAAGAAGTCCACACTAAATGCCAAGTAATTCAGAGTTTATGATGATACTTTCATTCCTTACAGCAAAGTAAAATAGTAAGAGGTTCATGGATCTCATTTGTGTTTTTCTAAATCACTATTTAGAAAAATAAAGATGAACAAAAAGCTAAATCTGGTCAAAATTACCCCAAATGAGGAAATCCCATTCAAGGGTAAAATACTCAAGTACTGCATACCCATGTTTTATCCTAGAATTAAAGGTTCTTCAAATTCTTGCAGGAAAGGTGTTAGAAACTCTGGTTTATTGGTGTCAACACTAAGAAATACAGTACCTACTGTACTTTATTGGGCTTTGCTTCATTGCACGTTACAGAGACTGTATTTTTCACAGGTTGAAGGTCTGAGGCAACCCTGTGCCAAGTGAGTCTATCAGCATCATCTTTCCAAAGCATCTGCTCACTGTGCGTCTCCATATCTCATTTTGGTATTCTTGAAATATTTCAAACTTTTTCATTGTTATAGTTATTTGTTATATAGTTCATTTGTTATAGTTATTTGGTATATAGTTCATTTGTTATAGTGATTTGTGACCAGTCCCTTGATCTTACTCCTAGGACTTGCAGAAGGCTCAGATGATAGCGTTTTTTTAAAAGCAATAAACTAATTTTTAAGTTGGTAAAGAATCCGCCTGCAATGCAGGAGACCCTGGTTTGATTCCTGGGTCAGTAAGATCCCCTGGAGAAGGGATAGGCTACCCACTCCAGTATTCTTGGGCTTCCATGCTGGCTCAAATGGTAAAGAATCCACCTGCAATGCGGGAGACCTGGGCTCGATCCTGGATTGGGAAGATCCCCTGGAGGAGGGCATGGCAACCCACTCCAGTGCTCTTGCCTGGAGAATCCTGTGGACAGAGGGGCCTGGAGGGCCACAGTCCATGGGGTCACAGAGAACTGGACAAGACTGAACGACTAAGCACACAGTCCATTTGTTTTAGACATACTGCTGTTGCACACTTAATAGACTCCACAGACGGTATAGTCAAAGTACCCTTTCTGCACGCACTAGAAAACCAGAAAGTCGGTACAACTCACTTTACTGCAGCACTCATGCTGTGATCTAGAGTGGATCCTGCAGGATCTCCAGGGGTGAACAGACTCATTCATGCAGCTTTAAATGAGCGCAAAATGCAACTGGAGGATGACGATTTTGCTTGGGTGGTGATGTTCCTTAGGATAAACTGCCTTGGCTGGGCGGATACTGCTTCATCACTCCATACAGTTCCTTTCTCAGAGCTCTGGAGAACGCTTGGCTCCAGCAGGCCCAGAAGACGTTTGTCTAGTTAAATAATCGATGTCACACACTCACAGTTCTTTCCTGAGAGACAGGATGTTCTTAGCAGGCACCCCAGGGCCTGGCAGGGTGCTCCTGCCTGGTGCTTCAGCACACTACTTTCCACATGTTGCATTCAAATGAACAAATCAGTGTCTGCTGCCTATAGTTTTATGAAACTGAAAATGAAAGTGAAAAAGTCAGTTTCCAGAATCTCAACTTGCAAAAGACACAAGTTCTTTTGAGTTATAAATCAGAAAAGCAGTATCAGAAATGACTGAGGGCACCAAATGGATACTGCTTTTTTTTTTTCATTGATTCTACTTTTCTATGCTTTTCAAATCAACTTTAATTACTAGTTGAAACAGCTGAATTAGGAAGCTTTCAGTAACCAGTAAACAAGAAAGTTGAAGGCAAAGACTTTTGACTCCTGAATATTCAGTTCAGTTCAGTTCAGTTCAGTTCAGTCGCTCAGTCATGTCCGACTCTTTGCGACCCCATGAATCGCAGCACACCAGGCCTCCCTGTCCATCACCAACTCCCGGAGTTCACTCACACTCACGTCCATCGAGTCCGTGAGGCCATCCAGCCATCTCATCCTGGGTCGTCCCCTTCTCCTGCCCTCACTCTCTCCCAGCATCAGAGTCTTTTCCAGTGAAGCAACTCTTCGCATGAAGTGTCCAAAGTACTGGAGCTTCAGCTTTAGCATCAGTCCTTCTAAAGAAATCCCAGGGTTGATCTCCTTCAGAATAGACTGGTTGGATCTCCTTGCAGTCCAAGAGACTCTCAAGAGTCTTCTCCAATACCACAGTTCAAACACATCAATTTTTGGGCGCTCAGCCTTCTTCACAGTCGAACTCTCACATCCATACATGACCACTGGAAAAACCATAGCCTTGACTAGACAGACCTTAGTCGGCAAAGTAATGTCTCTGCTTTTGAATATGCTATCTAGGTTGCTCATAACTTTTCTTTCAAGGAGTAAGCGTCTTTTAATTTCATGGCTGCAATCACCATCTGCAGTGGTTTTGGAGCCCCAGAAAATAAAGTCTGACACTGTTTCTACTGTTTCCCCATCTATTTCCCATGAAGTGATGGAACCAGATGCCATGATCTTAGTTTTCTGAATGTTGAGCTTTAAGCCAACTTTTCCACTCTCCACTTTCACTTTCATCAAGAGGCTCTTTAGCTCCTCTTCACTTTCTGCCATAAGGGTGGTGTCATCTGCATATCTGAGCTTATTGATATTTCTCCCAGCAATCTTGATTCCAGCTTGTGTTTCTTCCAGTCCAGCGTTTCTCATGATGTACTCTGCATATAAGTTAAATAAGCAGGGTGACAATATACAGCCTTGACGCACTCCTTTTCCTATTTGGAACCAGTCTGTTGTTCCATGTCCAGTTCTAACTGGATATTACAAACATCAAACTCAGGTTGCTTGGTGGATGATGGATTCTATCCATTTCAGCTGACGAATCTCCAGTCACTGAAAGAGTGTGTTAGGAACTTTGTAGACAGTGAATAGATATTTGCCGAATCTGATGATTCACAGATTACCATAGAGTTGGAGTAAGGAAGCCACTGGACATGCTTCAGGCAGGAGACAGGAAGTAGCTAGGAGAGTCAGAGACCAATATGATGACACAGAAAATCTGCCAAAGTACTTTATCTCAGACTGATATTTTTAACATGCAAGCCCAGTGTTTCTCTGCACTTCTTAGCATCAAATTCTCTTTGGGGAACATGTAAGCTGAAGCTATGTTACTGGATTTCAATTCCAGTTTGAAAAAGAAACGCTGGGGAATAACTTTGTAGTGATTGTATGTATGTGTGTATGTACGTGTGCATGCGTGCTAAACCATTTCAGTCGTGTCTGACTCTGCCACCCATGGACTGTAGCCCACCAGGCTCCTCTGTCCATGGGACTCTCCAGACAAGAATACTGGAGTGGGTTGCCATTTGCTCTTCCAGGGGACCTTCGTGACTCAGGGATCGAACCCATGTCTCTTCTATCTCCTGAATTGGTAGCTGGGTTCTTTATCACTAGTGCCACCTGGGAAGACCATGTGTGTGTCTGTGTAAATACATATATTTTTTGTTGTTCAGTTGCTAAGTTGTGTTTGACTCTTTGCAACCCCATGGACTGTAGCCTGGCCAGGCTCCTGTGTCCATGGGATTTCCCAGGCAAGAATACTGGAGTGGGTTGCCATTTCCTGTTGATTAAGGCATCAGTTTAATTGCATGGATGTAACATGGTTTGTTTATCCAGCCACTGAATGGAAACCATCTGGATTGTACCCAGGATTTGGAGATTGGGAAAAAAAGTGTGCTGACCATTCGCATATAGGTTCTTCTGTACACCCCAAATTTCATGTTTCTTGGGTAAACATCAAGGGTTAAAATGGCTGGGTCATATGGCAAACGTATGTTTAAAACAAATTGTCAAATTATTTACCAAAGTTCTGTGATCAGAGGTTTGAGGAGGGCCTCTCCATAGTTCGAGGGAAAAACCAGTCTATTATGTAGGGATACCTGGCGTGCTGCGATTCATGGGGTCGCAAAGAGTCAGACACGACTGAGTGACTGAACTGAACTGAACTGATGTAGGAAAGTAAATGGCACCCCACTCCAGTACTCTTGCCTGGAAAATCCCATGGATGGAGGAGCCTGGTGGGCTGCAGTCCATGGGGTCACTAAGAGTCGGACACGACTGAGCAACTTTGCTTTCACTTTTCACTTTCATGCATTGGAGAAGGCAATGGCACCCCACTCCAGTACTCTTGCCTGGAGAATCCCAGGGACGGGGGAGCCGCATAGAGTCGGACACGACTGAAGTGAGTAGCAGCAGCAGCAAACGCAACTGTGTTTCTGTTCATGGTGGCACCTCTTAATACAGGAAGCGTAGTGCTATTCAAAATGAGAACGGTTTAATACTGCAAGAAAATGGGACGATCTGCAGTGCCAAACCCAATCACAGGGCATCGAGAGCATTTAAATTTCCATCCCAAACAATACGCTTCCTACCACCCTGTCAATGCCACATGCTGACCATTCAGTTCTTTCTCTTCTGAGGCCTATCTCAATCAAGCCCTTTTCTCCCAGCTCTGAACTCCTAAGGGAAAAGAGAAAGATAAAATCCGTGGGTTACTTTTGCAACAAGTTATGTTCTTTCTCAATGAATTTTCCATGACATCTGTTTAGGAAAATCTCAGAATACACCAAAATGAGATAATGACGGGGTTTTATATTTATCAAAGGCTGCCTTACCCCCACACACAAATAAGCTAAGTCCCCATTGCATGGAAGGACACTTTTGCATGCCCAGAGGCAGAGTCCATGAAAGGGAAATTAAGAAGAAGGGGGAACTGGTTCTGACGGGTAAGACCTCCCTGAATCCTGCCACAAAGCTGGAGGCGTCTGAACTTGGCGGGGCTGACGGTTTTGTCGATGTGGTCTCCCTTTTGCTTTTGGTATTGACTCATCTTACTGCTTCTGCTTCCAGGTTGGACTTGAAAATAAATGTTCAAGTTCTTGATGACTCAGAAAGATGTGAGCTTCCTTTTGAACGTTTCACAGTTGGTCCCAAGTAGTAGCTGATTTAGAGGCAGCATGGCTCCATCAGTGACGGGCTGCTTCAGGCAAGCTCATCAGGCATGCCTGCTTTAAGGGCAAGAGTGCACTCTGAGAATACAAGCACTCTGATCTGACATCTGCTTTCCTCTCTTAGCGTCTTCAGAGGCCATGCAATTTATTATTGTGACTATTAAGAGGGATAAAACCCGTTTCCATGTTCATGGTGGCCATAGCAAGAAATTATTGGATCTTATGCCAACAAAGGTCCAAATAGTCAAAGCTATGGTCTTTCCAGTAGTCATGGACGGATGTGAGAGTTGGACTATAAAGAAGGTTGAGAGCTGAAGAATTGATGTTTTCTTACTATGGTGTTGGAGAAGACTCTTGAGAGTCCCTTGGACAGCACTGAGATCAAACCAGTCCATCCTAAAGGAGATCACGCCTGAAGATTCAATTGAGCTGAATATATCAGCAGGGCTGATGCTGAAGCTGAAGTTCCAGTACTTTGGCCACCTGATGTGAAGAGTCAACTCGTTGGAAAAGACCCTGATGCCGGGAAAGATTGAGGGCAGGAGGAGAAGGGAAAACAGAGGATAAGCCGGTCGCATAGCATCCCTGACTCAATGGCCTTGAACTGAGCAAACTCCAGACGATACTGAAGGACAGGGAAGCCTGGCATGCTGCAGTTCCCCCAGGTCAGAGAGAGTCAGACATGACGTACCAGCTGCATGATAACAACCATTTTAACTCTAAGTTCTGTGGAAATGCGTGTTTACAGCAGTGGCCACTGGAAATATTGTGGGCCATTTGCATGGATCTGTTGCACCCCTGTTAAAGAAGAAAATACACCTGAGATTAACCTCAGACTGTATTTTTGCTTAACTCCTCTTGACAATAAAGTGTTTCTCAGGTTATCAATAGTGCTTATGTGTCAGTCCCAATCTGATACTATGGATAAAATAGATAACTAATGAGAACCTGCTGGATAGCTCAAGGAACTCTGTTCAATGCACTGTGGTGACCTCACGGGAAGGGAGTCCAGACGGGCAGGGATGTAGGTTGATGTACGGCTGATCCGGGCTTCCATGGAGGCTCAGAACCGGCGCACCAAGGTGGAAGACGTGGGTTCCATCCCTGGGTCGGGAAGATCCTCTGGAGATGGAAAAGGCAGCCCACTCCAGTATTCTTGCCTGGAAAATCACATGGACAGAGAGACTTTGAGCGATACAGTTCTCGGGGTTGCAAAGAGACGGACACAACTGAGTAACTGAACAATAGCAACTAACGGCTGATTCATCTTGTTGCGCGTCAGAAACCAACACGACACTGTAGAGCAACTATTCTCCAATTAAAAAAATCAATTAAAAATGAACAAACAAACTAACGATGTCTGTGAAGCGTCCCAGAGTCAGGTCCTTGCTCCTTTGAACCTCAGACTGCATGTCTATAAAGGAGCTGGGATTTGTAGCCTTGACACGGTGTGTCCTACTTTTACAGCAGTGCAGGAAGCAAGCAGAGAAAAAAGGGGCTGTGAGCTGGCCAACAAACAAACAAAATGACTCCACATCTAGAAACGGGTTTCACCCTCAAAGGTCCCATGTCCGTCCACGATATCTTGTGTCTGTAAATGTCAAAACTAATAGGAGAAAAGAATGCAGACAAAACCCAGAAATCTGGCCACTGCTTATTTCCTATTTTCAGCTAAGATAACTCATATCAGCATGATCAAAATGGATGTTTGAGAAATCTCAGCAATCTCTCATCGATCAGACACCACTGAGCAAATATTAACCCCAGAGATAGCCCTATACACCATCAGAGCCATAATAAGACGCCGAAATTATTGGTTTAATCCTTGATCACTTCCCAGTTTCCATCCACAAAGCAATATAGAATGTTCAGCCAGATTCCCTTCAAATTATCTTTAAAAATCAAACTTTTCACATTGCCTCAAGTGTTTATCCTACCATCTCACATATTTTTACTTAGATTTTCTTTATAGCATGCTTAATTTTTTTTTTCATTTTCAGTTCAGTTCAGTTCAGTCGCTCAGCCGTGTCTGACTGTTTGCAACCCCATGAACTGCAGCACACCAGGCCTCCCTGTCCATCACCATCTCCCGGAGTTCACTCAGACTCACGTCCATCGAGTCCGTGATGCCATCCAGCCATCTCATCCTCTGTTGTCCCCTTCTCCTCCCGCTCCCAATCCCTCCCAGCATCAGAGTCTTTTTCAATGAGTCAGCTCTTCGCATGAGGTGGCCAAAGTACTGGAATTTCAACTTTAGCATCATTCCTTCCAAAGAACACCCAGGACTGATCTTCTTCAGAATGGACTGGTTGGACCTCCTTGCAGTCCAAGGGACTCTCAAGAGTCTTCTCCAACACCACAGTTCAAAAGCATCAATTCTTCGGTGCTCAGCTTTCTTCACAGTCCAACTCTCACATCCATACATGACCACTGGAAAAACCATACCCTTGACTAGACAGACCTTTGTTGGCAAAGTAATGTCTCTGCTTTTTAATATGCTATCTAGGTTGGTCATAACTTTTCTTCCAAGGAGTAAGCGTCTTTTAATTTCATGGCTGCAATCACCATCTGCAGTGGTTTTGGAGCCTCCCAAAAATAAAGTCTGACACTGTTTCCACTGTTTCCCCATCTATTTCCCATGAAGTGATGGGACCACATGCCATGATCTTCGTTTTCTGAATGTTGAGCTTTAAGCCAACTTTTTCACTCTCCTCTTTCACTTTCATCAAGAGGCTTTTTAGCTCCTCTTCACTTTCTGCCATAAGGGTGGTGTCATCTGCATATCTGAGGTTATTGATATTCCTCCTGGCAATCTTGATTCCAGCTTGTGTTTCTTCCAGCCCAGCGTTTCTCATGATGTGCTCTGCATATAAGTTAAATAAGCAGGGTGACAATATACAGCCTTGACATTTTACATTTTAGCTTTATCCAATATTCATATTTATTTTGTCTTTTTTAAAGCATGCTATGATAATTCTTTAATATGATGCCCTTTGCTCCTGCATTGTTGCTTTTTCCACCAAAGACACGTGTGGACTCTGACATCAGTGAGCACAGAAGTGAGTGCTGTCTGTCACGTTTATGCACCTTGCTCCCCGGCTGCCCCCTCTGTTTACTGGATAAGAGTAAGGGAGAGATTCTGTAAAAAGCAATGTCCTTATCTTTTCTGGAATAAACAATCAATCATCTCAAGCCTCTCGGAAGATTTTCCAGGAAATGTGAGCCATTATATTGACGCTTTTCAAGCTCCTCAAGAACTCTGTAAGGCACGGACTTCCTCAGTGGTCCAGTGGTTAAGACTGCCTTCCAGTGCAGCGAGTGAGGGTTCGATCCCTGGCTGGGGAGCTGAGATCCCACTTGCCTTGTGGCCAAAAACTCAGAACATAAAACAGAAGCAACATTGCAATAAATTCAATAAAAACTTAAAAAAAAAGAAAGTTCATAGAACTCTACAAGGCAGATTAAGCCCCTCAAGATCTATTGGATAGGAAAAATAACACACTTACTGGTAAAGGATATTTTTTCTCAATCATTCAAAAATTTTTTGATTGCCCTTTATGCACAAACCCCTGTGTTTATGAAAGATAAATTCCTTGAGGGATATATTTGCCAGAGATTCTGCAAGGAAAAAAAAATGCCACATTTGATTTGTGGTAATTTGAGGAAGATTTAATGGAGGAATTATTATCAAAGTTGCAGGGAGAGGTCAGAGAAATCGCACACACACACACACGCACGCACACACACACAAGTACACACAAACAGGGCAGTGAGCACCCCCAGGGCTAGTAACGCCCAAGCTGTAATCAGTGGCTCAGTAGACAGGGAAGGAAGCAGTTCCTGAGTCCTGACAGGGGGCTCCTGGAGAGATGGGAGGAGGGGATAGTGTGGGGGCGGGGGCCGGGGGCTGGGGGGCAGAGACAAGGGCAGCCTAAGCAGACCCCACAGAGAGGGGGACACAGGACAGAAAGATGACCCAGCCCTTCTCTCTTCACTCCCACTGTGGCCTCCCATGGCTGAGCCCGAAGGAAATTCAAAGGACCTGATCGAATCTATAATGGTCAGCCTCCCAGAGCCCGCAGCAAGATGGAGGATGATGGAGAAGGACTCCAGAGGGGATATCACAAGGTTGCTGGTCCCAGGGGCAACACTCATCTTAATGACCCAACTTCACTGAAATAAAGATGACCTCTGGGACAGCCCTGGTGGTCCAGTGGCTGAGACTCTGTGCTCCCAACGCAGGGGCCCCGGGTTCCATTCCTGGTCAAGGAAACTGGATCCCACATGACTCAACTAAAGATCTGACATGCCACAACCAAGACAGCAAATAAATAATTTTTTTTTAAGAAGATCTTCATCTTGTTTTAGAGGAGACTAAGAGAGGTTGGACACCCAGCTCTGTCTGAGAAGTAGAATATTCTGTCTATTTTGTACTTTGGGGGAATGTGACATAGTCTATTTTTGTATAGACCAGGACTTCCCTGGTGGCTCAGACGGTTAAGCGTCTGTCTACAATGTGGGAGACCCGGGTTCGATCCCTGGGTCGGGAAGATTCCCTGGAGAAGGAAATGGCAATACACTCCAGTACTATTGCCTGGAAAATCCCATGGACAGAGGAGCCTGGTAGGCTAGAGCCCATGGGGTTGCAAAGAGTCAGACACGACTGAGTGACTTTACCTTACCTTACTATTGTAACTAACAATTTGTTAGTCTCCCTAGTTGGGTCTGCTTGAAAGTTTGGGAAATCAAGACCTAAATTCTGTAGTCTACAAATTGAAGAAATGCTCCGATGTGTATATTTAACACAGAGACTTAAAAATGAAGCATGTGGTGGACAGACACTAAGGCAGCCACGGGACCCCTGCTCTCAGGCGTTGGTGCCTTTAAGAGATCCTCTCCCCCCGAGGAGGGTGGTAGCTGTGACTTGCCTCTACCCACAGAAACTGCAGAGGACTCCTGTCTCTCCTGTGATGATGCTCACTACATGACAAGGGTGATGCCATCACTGCCATGATCACATTAGATAAAATCGCTCTGCTAGCAAGCAGTCTCATGCTAAAGACTCTCTTCTGCCAGGTTGAGGGCATAAGCTGTTGGGTAAAAGCCTGATGAGGGTACCAGAGGTCACAGAGCTCTGGCAATCCTTAGAGCTGTGAGCAGCCCCGGGTCAACAGACAGCAAGAAGCAAAAGCCTCCGTTCTACAGCCACAAAGAGATGAATTCTGCCAGCACACTGAATGGTTTGGGTAGCAGATCCACCCCAGTCAAGCCTCCAGATGAGATCCCAGCTCCGACCAACACCTTGATGGTAACTTTCCAGACAACCCAGCTAAAGCAAGCCCAGATTCCTCACCGCGGACCCTGTTAGATGACAAATGTGTGTTGCTTTAGGCCACAAAATTGGCGGTCAGTGAGGCCCCCCTGATGGCTCAGCAGGTAACAATCTGCCCGCAGGGCAGGACACACAGGAGACGGGGGTTTGAGCCTTGATTCGGGAAGATCCCCCGGAGGAGGGCATAGCAACCCACTCCAGTATTCTTGCCTGGAGAATCCCATGGACGGAGGAGTCTGGTGGGCTGCACTCCAAAGGGTTGCAAAGAGACACGACTGAGGGACTAAGCTTGCACATGTCACTTGTTATGAAGTCATAGAAAATGAATACAAATAGGTATTTAATGTTTCCAAATTGTGTTATTTAATAACTCTTTAGAATATTCTCCCAAACTCCCTGCAACATGGGTCTTGAGGCTCAGTCATTATTTTAGTCAACAAGCAGGGTATCCCCTACGCAGGTGGCTCAGTAGTAAAGAATTCGCCTGCCAATGCAGGTGCCACAGGAGATGCGAGTTTGATCCCTGAGTTGGGGAGAACCCCTGGAGAAGGGAATGGCAACCTACTCCAGGATTCTTGCCTGGGAAATCTCATGGGCAGAGGAGCCTGGAGGGCTGCAGTCTGTGGGGTCACGAAGAATCAGACACGACTGAGCACGGCACACTCCGCCTTACACAGGACTGACTGTTGGCAAACTAGTCCCATAAATATTAAGTCGATGGTTCCCTGAGATCAGCTGTGAGGACGAATCTCAGGTAAGAGAGGGGACACTGGGCACTGAGTCTGTGAGGTCTGAAGGGGCTCACCCAAGGACAGCCAGCTAGCTGGGGGCAGATCTTGGCTTTCATCTCAGGACTTTGACCACAAGCCCCAGGCTATTCAGTCTGCCAACCTGCCTGCCTTAGTTTAGCCTTAGACAATTAAAGCACAGTGGCGAGCGAGCCACACTTCCCACCTTTATGAGAGCCAGGTGTATTCATTCTGTCCCTATAATGGCAAAACTCCTTCCCTTTACCCCAGAAATGCATGAGTGACTGGCCCCCAGATTAAAAATACATACTAGTAGAAAAAAGTCCCACGGAGGGCCTTCCCTAGTGGTTCAGTGGTAGGATTTCTGCTCTCTCAATGCTGCAGCCTGGGTTGACCGCCCACGCCACAGCTGAAGATCCTCACGCCACGCTGAAGATCAAGATTCCGATTGCCACCACTAAGACCAACGCAGCCAAATAAATATCTTAAAAAATCCCACGGAAAATGGATTAGCATCTCCTCCCGACTGATTACAGTTGTGGTTCAATCCTGCATCCTTGTCTAAAATCAGGTTTTGAATTGCAGATATGAGTGTTATTATCATCAGCAGCAAGGGTGTAATGCCAACATTTAAAAACATCTTTTACACAGTCTAACCCAGGCTTACAATGGCAACTCCTTCAATGACTGGAAGGAAAAAGGGGACTTTGGCAAAACACTTCATGATTAAGGCCCAAACTCTAAACCTTATTAGGACCAAAGCAGATGGCAATATTAGCTAATAGATTAAAAAAAAAAAACCAAAACCAAAAACAACGGTTCTCTGTTGAACGAAGTATTTGGAAGTGATGCGAAGCACTTAAAATTTACCTCTTTGTGAATGGTCAGTGGTGGAATTCTAGCTGTGAGGTCTGTTGCAAGTTTATTCCGAAGGCCAGCTAATGGGGCACACGCGGCAACCTCTTTTGAGGTGGAGCAGAAGGCTGTCTGCGGCGGAGATCAAAGCCATCAATGTGGGCGCCGGTAATAGGAGAAATGATGGTTCCGGCGGTCCCACCCTGTATCTCCCATTAGGCAACGTGACCGCGGCCATCAACAGTCTCTCCCACATCGCTTTGCTTAAACCCCTCCCTATCATTGGAGTTGCGGGAGCGTGAGAAGCATTTTATAACAAATACAGGACTGTTTCACGTCGGGCAAACATCTAATAAGCTTCTAGAAAATATCCTGCCTTCGTTCGGCTCAGAACCTGGCCCAGGATGAGAGGGTTTTTCTTGATTGTTGGTTGCTTATTTTTCTGAACCTACATTTTAAAGGACAGCAGGTTTGAAAACAAACGTGATTCAACCTTGGAAGGCTCTCGCTATGTGTCTGCGTGTCTTTTATCAGGGCCCTTGATTAGAAGGAAAAGAGAAAGGAGTCTTTTTCTTTCCATCTCGCCCTGTTATTATGTTCCTTGCGAATCCTGCCCTTTCTTTCCGCCAATTAGGACCCGTTCCAATATGGCGGGACCTCCAGAGTTAGGAGCAATGCTTCAGAGGCGAGACTCTTTCCAGAAGCTGCTTGGTTTGAAATTCCATCCCCCACCGCCCTTTTTAAAAAAAAAAAAAGAAGAAGAAAACACAATTCCAGTGAATTCACAAGCATTTATATTTGGAGTTTGTATACTGAAGGATTTATTGTCAGGAGAAAATGAGAATGGTTCTCTTTTTCCCCCTTACCTAAAAAAACAGGCTCCCTGGTGCATCTTTGAAGGACTTAGACCCTGTTGGTTGTCCTACAGAGAAGCCCCCTATCACAGCTGCAGTTCAGGAGGGCGAAGCAGAGCTGAGCAGTCGGGACTGGGCTTCTAAACCTGAGTCCACCACTTACTAGCTCTATAGGTTTCAACAGAGTAAGTAATCGCTTAAAGTCTACTTCCTAATCTGTACCAGACTCATAAATAATCACAGCTTCTTGATGCAATGGAAAGGGTTGAATGGATAGTCTACAAGGTCCCACCTCACCATCTGGAACATGGGGAGTCATTTAAAAACGCTCTTATTTCAGGACTGACCATCCTATAGTTTCCTCTGCTTGCCTTTTTCAGTTAGCTCTTCCATCAGTCTGGTTTGTCCTCAGTCGTGTTTGATTAGCTCCAGGGTCTTCTATTTACATAGAACCAAACATCTGAAGAGCTGAAAGAGCACCCGTTTATTCCGGCCTCAGGTTTATCTGTATTGATCTCACTGTATTTAATTTCTGGCAGGGCTGCTGTCAGAGTAGCGATGCGGCAGGCAGCTTTGCTCATTCTCAGTGTCTCTGTGAAGCACGTGGGTCATAAAGCTTTCAGTGCATGCGTGCTCATGAAATGGATAAACAACAGAAAGGTTAACACTTTTAACAATTATGGCAACCAGTGTGTTAAATCTTTCATTAAAAGTTCACTTCAGTTCAGTCACTCAGTCATGTCCGATTCTGCGACTCCATGAACCACAGCACGCCAGGCCTCCCTGTCCATCACCAACTCCCGGAGTCCACCCAAACCCATGTCGATTGAGTCAGTGATGCCATCCAACCATCTCATCCTCTGTTTCCCCCTTCTCCTCCTGCCTTCAATCTTTTCCAGCATCAGGATCTTTTGAAATGAGTCAGCTCTTCACATCAGGTAGCCAAAATATTGGAATTTCAGCTTCAATATCATTCCTTCCAATGAACACCCAGAACTGATCTCCTTTAGGATGGACTGGTTGGATCTCCTTGCAGTCCAAGGGACTCTCAAGAGTCTTCTCCAACACCACAGTTCAAAAGCATCAATTCTTCGGCGCTCAGCTTTCTTCACAGTCCAACTCTCACATCCATATATGACCACTGGAAAAACCATAGCCTTGACTAGACGGACCTTTGTTGGCAAAGTAATGTCTCTGCTCTTGAATATACTATCTAGGTTGGTCATAACTTTCCTTCCAAGGAGTAAGCGTCTTTTAATTTCATGTCTGCAATCACCATCTGCAGTGATTTTGGAGCCCAGAGAAATAAAGTCTGACACTGTTTCCACTGTTTCCCCATCTATTTCCCATGAAGTGATGGGACCAGATGCCATGATCTTCGTTTTCTGAATGTTGAGCTTTAAGCCAACTTTTTCACTCTCCTCTTTCACTTTCATCAAGAGGCTTTTTAGTTCCTCTTCACTTTCTGCCATAAGGGTGGTGTCATCTGCATATCTGAGGTTATTGATATTTCTCCCGGCAATCTTGATTCTAGCTTGTGCTTCTTCCAGCCCAGCATTTCTCATGATGTACTCCGCATGGAGTGACAATATACAGCCTTGATGTACTCCTTTTCCTAGTTGGAACCAGTCTGTTGTTCCATGTCCAGCTCTAACTGTTGCTTCCTGACCTGCATATAGGTTTCTCAAGAGGCAGGTCAGGTGGTCTGGTATTCCCATCTCTTTAAGAATCATTTACATTTAAATTCCCCAGCCTTTTTAAAAAAAATGTATTACTCAAAGATCAACAAATTGGTAACCTGAGGATATTTTTGCGATTGGCGTTGCAGTTTAGGGAAACTGCCATCTCTATAATATTGTTTCTTCTAATGAATGCACTTTTTATACCTTTCCACTCATTTAAAGGGTTTCCC
This sequence comes from Oryx dammah, assembly GCF_014754425.2. Classification (NCBI taxonomy): domain Eukaryota; kingdom Metazoa; phylum Chordata; class Mammalia; order Artiodactyla; family Bovidae; genus Oryx; species Oryx dammah. The sequence goes on along the minus strand of NW_024070192.1, from coordinate 2,581,325 downwards.
TAGTGGCTCAGATGGTAAAGAATCTGCCGACAACACAGAACTCCATCCCCGGGATGGAAAGATACCCTGGAGAAGGGAATGGCTCCACACTTCAGTATATTCGCCTGAATTCCCCATGGAGAGAGGAGCCTGGTGGGCTAGGGACCGTGGTGTCACAAAGAGTTGGACACGACTGAGCACGCATCCACACACACGGGATGGAGCCCAGCTTTTAAGAGAGCATCTATATAAGAGCTTTGGTACAAATTTCAATGCTTTTTGGGAAACACATGATCAGAAACATGGAGAAAAGGTGCAATAATTTTATCAGATGGTTATTTTCAAGGTTATCAGGCTCCCAAATCATGCAAACCTGAAAGGAATTTCAATTTGTGGAGATTTCAGTAAAGAGATAAAATTTAGAAACATCTAGTTCAGTAAGTCAATTCTCCTAAATTTAGAAAACTCGAATAATTAATCTGTGGGCTGAATTCTATGCTCACATATTTCTCTATTGCAAATGTAAATTGAATATAACACTGGAGAGATTACAAAGAAGGCAGCTTGCCCAGAGAAAGGTGCTATGTTAAGTCAACATTCTTTCTTCGATTGAAACTTGGTCCATGCTCCTGAGTAAAGCACCAAGGTAAACAGAGGTCATTATGGGACTTCTTCAAATCAGGAGAACTTCTGCATAACACTCTCCCACAAAGGGAATAACGGCCTCCAGAGCCAGAATTTTGGAGGATGACTTTTTCCGACACAGCCTACAAGTACAACCCCATCTCCTTACTTATCTTGAAGATCTTGCTTGTCAGTCATAACTTTGTTTTCAATATATTGCCTTCTTGACTCTTTCTCTGAGCAAGTTCTCTCATCAGGATCTATATACGTATAGTGTGGAAGGGAGGATGAAATGTCGGGAGAGGAGTATGGGGCGCGTGTTCCAAGGAGGCCCTTGCCCGTTAGTTCTTGGAGATCACTGCACATAAGACTGTGAAACCAGAAAGTGTATTTAAAAGTAGTGATGTGATCCCTTAGGAAGCGAGTCCAGGAACATAATATTCCCCATCCACAATCTGCGATCTCTGAGGGATGGGTCAAAGGCAAGAAATGGTTTCTATCAATAATGAACAAGCAGCCCACCCATTAAAAACACTTTTCAAAGGACACATGTGTCCCACAGATTACAAGAGCTTTCACAGACAAGACAATGATTTATTAGCGAACCTTCAGCTTCTTTTAAAAGATCAGCCAAAGACTGTAGATAATCGTACATGAAAGAGACGAATTTCTGTCATATACGTGGATGCGATCTGTGTCTGTACTCAGCCACTCAGTCATGTCCGACTCTCTGCCACCTCACGGACTGTAGCACACCAGCCTCCTTTGTCCCTGGAATTTTACAGGCAAAAATACTGGAGTGGGTTGAAATTTCCTAATACAAGGGATCTTCCTGACCCAGGGATTGAGCCCAAGTCTCAGGTCTCCTGCATCGGCAGGAGGATTCTTCACCAATGCGCCACCTGGGAAGCCCAGACAGATGCACCAAACTAAACGTGTATTTACACTCCATATGTATACATAATATACAGCACACATCAATCTATATTTATCTACCTTTCTACCTGCTGCTGCCGCTAAGTCGCTTCAGTCGTGTCCGACTCTGTGCGACCCCATAGACGGCCGCCCACCAGGCTCCCCCGTCCCTGGGAGTCTCCAGGCAAGAACACTGGAGTGGGGTGCCATTTCCTTCTCCAACCGTGAAAGTGAAAAGTGAAAGTGAAATCGATCTTTCTACCTACCTATCTAATATTCTACATGACATCTTAAGTCTTAAAATATTAAAGATGCTTTACTTTTATTTTTTAAGACTTATAGCAATGGTTCTCAACCAAAGGCAATGTCTAGAGACATCTTCAGTTGTTCTAACTAGTGGCGGGGTCGGGGGCGGGGGGCGACTGGTATCTAGTAGAGGCCAAAGATGCTAGTAAACCCCACAGTGTGAAAGACACCCCCTCTCCTGGGAAAGTGCTGCTGCTGCTGCTGCTTAGTCGCTTCAGTCGTGTCCAGCTTTGTGCAACCGTATTTCGGACTGCAGCCTGTTGGGCTCCTCTGTCCGTGGGATGCTCCAGGCAAGAATCCCTCCTCCAGGGGATCTTCCCGACCCAGGGATCGAGCCCGGCTCTCCTGCACTGCAGGCAGATTCTTCATCACTGAGCCACCAGGGAACCCCCAGTACAGTATTCAGTTCAGTTCAGTTGCTCAGTCGTGTCCGACTCTGCGACCCCATGAATCGCAGCATGCCAGGCCTCCCTGTCCATCACCAACTCCCGGAGTTCACTCAGACTCACAGCCATTGAGTCAGTGATGCCATCCAGCCATCTCATCCTCTGTCGTCCCCTTCTCCTCCTGCCCCCAATCCCTCCCAGCATCAGAGTCTTTTCCAATGAGTCAACTCTTCGCATGAGGTGGCCAAAGTACTGGAGTTTCAGCTTTAGCATCATTCCTTCCAAAGAACATCCAGGACTGATCTCCTTTAGAATGGACTGGTTGGATCTCCTTGCAGTCCAAGGGACTCTCAAGAGTCTTCTCCAACACCACAGTTCAAAAGTATCAAGTCTGCGGCGCTCAGCTTTCTTCCCCGAATATCAATAGGGTCAAGGTTCAGAAGATCTGACAGAGTTACAAACTGGGCAGGCAGACCAGTGAACGCGTAAGACGCCTGAGGTCTGTGACTGAGCCTCATTGGGGGAAGATAAAAACAGATATGAGCGGTTTAGAAAAGGACAGTCTTGTCACTTCACTTCTCCTGGGATCGGTCGATACATTCTAGGGCCCAGTGTTTTCACTGCTCCATCATAAAAGAGACGCTTGTTCATTTCATTTCCTGAATGAGTGAGATCGACAAAGTTGCAAGTTGCCTCAATAATTTTCCAGAGGATCTTAGTAACTAGGACATTATACCCTGAGTCTGAGAAAAATCGGCATTTCAGGAAATTTCCCTTTTTTGGCAAAACCAAAAGGCCACAAACAAATTCACTTTCAGATGGATATTTAAGGGCATTTTATGAGTCTTCTGGATGTTTCTCCAAGTCTTGCTGGAGCTGCTGTGTTGAAAAGCTGTAAACTTTAGTTGCAATAAAATAGACATTACTTTTAATTGTTTCCTCTCAGCATTATCACATATATGTAGATTTTTTTAAAGTGGCATGGAAAATCAGTATTTTACAGTTCCAAACAGCTTTCATACTGTCATCAGTCTATATTCTAAGGCGTTTCTGTACTGAGAGAAAATATATTAGGGGAGAAACATGAGGAAAGAAAACTAAAAACTACCAGATGTTCTTGAAACCTTGGACCAGATCATCTGTATCCTTCATAGCTTCACTGTTTCCAGGTATTATTATCCATGTGGAAGATTAGACCAGAAGAGCTGGTCTCCAGAGCTGAAGGTCAGTGTTAACCTCACTACATCCCAGATAACTGAACAACGAGGCTACATAAAGGACAGTTCCAGAAACTCATGTAATTTGATTTGCTTTTCCATAATTAAAATTTGGAAAATGCTTTTGAATTGTGGTGCTGGAGAAGACTGCTGAGAGTCCCTAAGACTGTAAGGAGAATAAACCAGTCAGTCTTAAAGGAAATCAACCCTGGATATTCATCAGAAAGACTGGTGCTGAAGCTGAAGCTCCAGTACTTTGGCTACCTGATGTGAAGAGCTGACTCATTGGAAAAGACCCTGATGCTGGAAAAGATTGAGGACATGAGGATAAGGGGAAGACAGACGATGAGATGGTTGGATGGCATCACTGACTCAATGGACATGAGTTTGAGCAAATTCTAGGTGATAGTGAAGGACAGGGAAGCCTAGTGAGCTGCAAGTTGATGGAGTTGCAAGGAGTTGGACATGACTTAACAACTGAACAACAATTACAAAAAAGTAAGTAGAATGTATAAATCCTTATAAATTATCATTAAAAAACTGAAAACTGGGGCTACTTGACACTATGTATCTGGGGATGCTGAAGATTTCATCAAGGACCAAATATTGCTGTATATGATACAGTAAATGGACAGTCCTCTGGCTGAGTTGATTCCTTTTGACAATTAGTTCTCTTGATGCCTTTTGGTCCCCTCCCTGTACAGAATACATGTGAATTTATACTTGATAATAATAACCTTATTGCATTTTTTATTTGCTTGGCTCTGTACCAGTAGAAATTGTCTACATAATCAATCATCAGCTACTATAGTCACAAGGGCAGTATTAGAGTAAGAATTCCATTGTAAATAGAAGATTAGAAATTTTATTGCCATAAGGGATTGGAAACTGGAGAAACTCAAGGATTCAGAACCAGGAGACCTTGCATCACGGCTTTGGTGTTTTCATTAAACATACTACTTAGAAGGAAATGTCACGAAGTAAATACAGTACAGAAATAATTGCTTATTTCTTTAGCATTGTCACTTCTTTCTTTACCTTGGTTTTCTGATTAAAGGGACAGTTTGTTTCTCATTTTCATCCTAAGCAATACTGTTGTTTGTTGTTTAGCTGCTAGGTCATGTCCGACTCTTTGCGACCCCACGGACTGGCTGCAGCATGCCAGGCTCCTCTGTCCATGTAATTCTCCAGGCAAGATAATACTGGAGTGGGCTGCCTTCTCCAGGCAATCTTCCTGACCCAGGGATCGATCCCACATCTCCTGCATTGCAGACAGATTCTTTAACCCTGAGACACAAGTTTTTCTCCACCAAGTTTGGCACATTTTATGACCGTAGCCTGAGGTCACACAAGTTGATGGTCCACCAGAAAGCATGATCAAAATAGCTACGCAATGTCTCTAGCTTTTTTGTGACAAAGTCAGCCAGTCACTAATGTCAATAAGAAAGACTAGTATTTTGGTGTGGTTATTTGTCAATTGTATCTACACTGTGAAAGGGAAGCCCTTTTAGAAATTAAGAAAGGAGAAAACAGATGTTTGGAAAGATTTAGAAACCTTTTGAACATGAAGCTGCTGCTGATGTTTACCCAGGTGTGCTTTACCCAAACTCTTCTCGCTTCTTTCTATGTCTCAGCCTCTGCCTTGTAAAACTGGGAGAGGAACTCACCAACTCCTGGAGGCACTGTTTCTGGCAAAGGCAGTACCTCGCATTTACTGGGCATCCAATTACTTGGTGCCTCTGTGGAGTTAAGAGCCTTGTTCTTCCTCTAGCCTCTCTACAGTATTTTTGTCTGCACCATGAAAATCTTACAAAATGCAATTTTGAGGATTTCAACACTTCATCTCTCACTGTTGATAGCATAGGATTATAAAATATGAAGAAGGAAATTAATTTATTTGGATTTATTCATTATTTTTGTCTGTAGAAATTTATCTTTCTACCACCCACTGAAATCTAGTTTATTAAAAAAAAAACAAAAAACCTTTGAGAGTTCCCCATTATACTCTTGGTCTTGTTCTTTATCAAGGAACATCCATTAGGGCAAAAGAAATGGGACTAAATGTCCTCTATGAAAGGATTTTGGAGACAAACCATTGCTTCCTTGTGTTCACATTTTTAAACACAATAATTTGTGCCATTTGAAGCAAAACTATAGTGAAAAATTTTCATTTTGTTGTCTTCTGAATGCTCAAAGGAGGCAAAGATGACCATCTGAACCAGAATCTAGCCTATCAGTGCATTTCTCTATGGCTTAAAATTCCAACCAAAGCAAATTTTATCACATTGGATAAGCAAATATTAATCTCATAAATGTGCCTGATCGAAATCTAAATAAAAATAAAAAAGCTTCTAGAAAAAAATCCACCCAGCATTAATAGCTGTTCTAAAACATTTTTAATTTTTTCCATCTGGTCACTTCCAAGAAAAACGATTCAGCACTTCCAAGTAGTGAAGAATCAAACTAGGTAAGTCCTGCTCACAGAATTTCAGAGAGACGACCAGAGGGAATAAAAAGCACTCTTAAATTTCAAGACACAAGTTTTGCTCCACCAAGTTTGGCACGTTTTGTGACCTTGTTTCTGAGGTCACACAAGTTGATGGTCCACCAGAAAGCCTAATGTCAATAAGAAAGACTGGTACTTCAGCAAGGTTATTTGGCAATCGTATCTACACTTTATCACGCTGACAAGAACCAATGTCCAAGCAGTAAAGTATTTCCCTTTTCGTGCATATTCTTTTGTACAAGTTTTACTTATTTGTTTTGGGCTGTGCTTTTTTTTTCCTTGCTCTGCCGGGTTTTCTCCAGCACCTGCGCTTCATTGCGGTGCATGAGTTTCTCCTCGCATTTGCTTCTCTGGTTGCGGGACACGGGCTCTGGCGTGTGCGTGCTCAGTAGCTGTGGCCTCCCGGCTCTAACGCACGGGCCCCCTAGGTGTGGCGCACCGGCTTGGCTGCTCCCCAGCAGCGCGCGGGATCTTCCCGGATCAGAGATCAGGCCCACGCCTCCTGCATCAGCAGGTGGACTCTTTACCACCAAAGCCACCAGGGAAGCACCTCATCTATGTGCTTCACGGAATTAAAGGCACTTTTGTTACAAGGAGAAAAACAAATGTTCCTCGTTGATTCTCTCTATGAGGAATAACCAGCAATCAGAAATGTTCCTCCAAGCGCAGGATGGACTTCCCTATCTTTGAAACTGTCTGTCCATCTCCTCCGCCCACACATGCCACTGATGTCATCGATTGTCACACCTCACAGGGCATCGAGTGGACGTGAAGCCAAAGGACTCCCTCCTCTACATCCAAGGGAATCACCAGTTTCCAACTGGTTTCCAGTTTAGCTTTAGCTGCCAAGGGTGAAGGTTACTCGTGGGGTTTCATAGAAAAGGAGATGACTGTGGAGTTCTGGGCAGTCATCCCCGAGGTTACCGAGCCCTCCTCTTTCTCTGACTGTTTCCTAATGACTTATCTTCCTTCACTTTCATCGGGTCAAACTCATAGGCTATACTTTAACCTGCCAGGGAACAGAGGCTATCTAAAAATATATCTGGGCTTCCCTGGTGGCTCAGATGCTCAAGAATCTGCCTGCAATGCAGGGGACCTGGGTTTGATGCCTGGGTCAGGAAGATTCCTTGGAGAAGGGAATGGAAACCCACTCCAGTATTTTTGCCTGGAGATTTCCATGGGTGGAGGAGCCTGGCAGCTATAGTCCATGGAGTTGCAGAGTTAGACACGACTGAGCAACTAACATATTCACTTTCAGTTTTTTTTTTTTTAATTAAAAAATATAGCTAGGAACTTCCCTGATGGTTCAGGGGGTTAAGATTCTGCATTGCTAATGCAGGCGCTTGAGGCCCATCCTTGGCTAGGGACCTAAGATCCTACATGCTGGGCAGTAATAGCCAAAAAAATAAAAATAAATACAATAAGAATAATAAAATAATTTTTAAAATAAAGAATAGAAACATAGCTAAAGGGTCACAATGCCCCTACTTGTGCCCGTTTCCAGAGTAAAATAAAATATTAGACCTGCCTTTGTTGGTCCATATCGAATGCTTTGTCCCCACTCTCCCAGGTCTCCATGTGGCCCTTTTCTTCAAGTAGATTCATCACTCTCCAGCATCTTGGTTGGGAGAACAAGAAGAATTCTAGTCACTCCTGGCAGAAATTCACACTGTAGGAAGGAATAAAACAGGAGGTCAAACCTCCCAAACGGCTCTCATTGTTCTTCACAGGCGTTGATTAATGAGCAAAGTTGTCACAGAAACACCCCTGACTCCAAACCATCTTTTTTTTTGAGCATGAAGGGGCCAACAGGCCCGCTGAATCTGACCCAGGGAAGCTACCGATATGATCCTATGCTATTGCAAGCTGATTAAAAAGGCCCCAGAAGCTGATACAGGCACACACGGTACCTAAACCCAGAAACTCAATCTGGGATCAGATGATCGGGAGTGAAAATATTCTATGTGGGCTTTGGAGGATGCAAATTCAGATTTCTTGCCAGACTTGTTAACCTCTTATGTCTGTCCTTCTGATTATTAAACTTGCCCATGGGAGACTCTTCCAAAGGTCATCAAAATTTTGTCAGGAACAAAAGCCATGGCAATAACTGTCCATCTTTCAGGAAAGGGGTGAGGGGAGAGGAGCAAATTAGAGGGACAGAGTCATTCATTCCACGTTAAAAAAAATCTGCCCACTTGTCACGATGGAGGGTTCATTGAATTATAAGGGGAGGAGTAATACTACAGTAGTCATGTACGGATGTGAAAATCAAAAAGGCTGAGCACCGAAGTACTGATGCTCTCAAATGGTGGTACTGGAGAAGACTCTTGAGAGTCCCTTGGACTGAAAGGAGATCCAACCAGTCCATCCTAAAGGAAATCAACCCTGAATCTTCATCAGAAGGACTGATGCTGAAGCTCCAATACTTTAGCCACCTAATTCGAAGAGCCGACTCATTGGAAAAGACCCTGACACTGGGAAAGATTGAGTGCAAGAGGAGAAGTGAGTGGCAGAGGATGAAATGGTTGGACGGCATCACTGACTCAATGGACGTGAGTTTGAGCAAACTCCAGGAGATGGGGAAGGACAGGGAAGCCTGGCGTGCTGCAGTCCATGGGGTCTCAGGGTCGGACACAACTCAGTGACTGAACAACAACAATATGACCAAATTTTATGTTAAAAGGTGAACAATGACAGTGTTATAGGAGGTACAGATAAGGTGTGTGAAATACAGGGAAGGAACCCATTGTAATAATTTAGGGGAGGCGTGTTATACACATAACAAGGGCTGGAGAAATTGGAGAGAAGGGAGAAATACTACAGTGGAAAAAATAATGAGAGAATTTAGTGATTAGATTGATGTGTTTATGACATCGTTGTAGGAACAGGAAGTGGAATACATGTGTTGCTTGTGTGACATTAGATTGTTATTCAGGAACAGTCACTCCCTTCTTGCCGAATTTCTGTGGGAGGAGTATATTTCTCCAACACACAAATGTGTAACTTATAAGAATGAGTGGAAAGGACAGTATGCACGTTACAAGTCTGAGGCTTGAGAGGCCTGGTATGTTTTTTCTCATCCTCTTTGGGATCATCCATCCCCCTTGATGAGCACTCTCCCGTCTCATCTCCTGACCCCTGAAGATGAACACACAGCAAAACTGACCTGAGTGTGTCCAGAGCCCAAGTCCAGCTGATCCCAGCCACCCAGAGAATCCCCTCCCCGCACCCCGCTGCCACACAGACACACAAATGGGAAATAAATATTTGTGCCTATGTGCCACTGAGTTCCCATTGTTGTTTTCTAGCCAAAGTTGATTGATACGGCACAGGACCCAAATTTCAACGAGCTGTTATGCCCAACTCCATGTTCCTTTAAAAAATAATTGACCACAAACTTTACCCTCTTTTCTTTAAATACTAGAAGATCAAAGGAAGATAATTCTTTTTATAAAGAGTTTTTGAGGTAGACCATTTTTTATCTTTATTGAACCTGTTGTAATATTGCTTCTACTTTACGTTTTGGTTCTTTGGCCCCAAAGCACGTGAAATCTTAACTACTGGACTACCAGAAAGTCCCAAAGGATGATAATTCTTAAACTGATACACCTGATATGCTTTCATTTTTTAATCAATTATCCCTATGCAACCATGAAGCAAGACATGTAGTTGTAAAGATCTAAACTTCCCCTCAAACATGAGAATTTAGATTTTTAACACTATTGATTGAGCAAGTCAGCTAGTTCTCGGTGGAAGCAACAGCATAAAGCCATGTAAAAAGCAGACATGCAAAACTTAATTCTACTTAGACTTGAGGAGATTCGCTTAGGTTAATCAGTGAGATGTTTCTGGGGCATGCACGGTAAAGGTTCTAGTCCTAAACCCACTCAACAAAGACCTTTAAGATTTTTGACCTCTTCATCCATTTAAAATGCTATCGTTAGCTCTCTTCTTGGTTTGAAATAAAGCATGTAATGTTTTTATTAGTGTAAATATCCGTAAATAAAAGAGTGATCATGCTTTAGGAAGAGTTTATTCGCAAACCTTCAAAAGCAGTTTACTTTCATATCCAACGTATATGCAGATTATAGTTCAGATAATGAGGACATATGATAAACTGAGATAAAATTCACTGAAAGGTTTGCCAAGATGTCTTCTCTTGTTTGCATTAAATACACTCTAGGACGTTGTAATTCTCCCTCTTTCATCAAAGGACATTAGCTTTGGTTTATTTCTTAAGTATTTTATTGAGATCATATCATTTGACATTAATGGACTTGGGAGAAAGCTGCATGAACATATATCAGACAGCTTATATCTGAAGTCCAAGGAAGCACTACCCAGGGATGCAGAGAGGGCTAGGGAGCACCACTAGCTGGGATGAGCAGAGTATTTTTTAGATGATTTGACACCATCTGTGGGGAAACAGATTTGTCCAGGAGTCATGCGGAAGCCTCAGTCTGGCGCCCCCTCCTCATCAGGAGTTGTCCTTAGAGTTCACGGGCCGGCATCACCAATATATTGGTCTCCTGCCGCTCGGCTTCCTTGAGTCTGTTTTTAATTGTGGAAGCAATAGAGCATTGTTAAAGGAAGACTGTGAATAAGGTGCAAGAAATATCATCCTTTTAACCTCATCCTACTCCCATTTCTGTGTGTCCTTCTCAAGATTTGAAGAGGGCCTTCTGAGTGTGTACCTGCTAACACTCTCTCTATCTCAGCTCATGCAAGTCTCACGACAACAGCAGCACGTATGATTCTCTTTTTAGAGAGAGACACTGGGTCATTTACATGTGAGCTTGGAAGCGGGTAGCCAAAACCAGATTCAGCTCCTCTCAGCCTATCACCTACCTTCTTTTATGTAACAAAAGCTAAGATGGCACTAGGAAGATGGCTAAGGAAGGTTTTAGAACAACTGTCAGAAAGTCCCACAGATTTCCACCTTGCTTTACCACCCAATCTCAGGGCAAGCAAGAAAACGTGGATATGTGAGGAATTTGGAAAACAAAGACGCTTACCCTCACCTGAAACATTTAAAGACAAGAGGGTGGATGGAAGGAATCCAGCGGGCTGAACACAGGAAAGGAAAGTGAGTCAGGATGGACCCTGCCAAGAGTGGGAGGCAGGCGCCTCTGCAGAGGCCCATCCCATGGCTTGCCTGCAAGAGTAAGAGGCTGGAAGAAGACCTCCCCAAGCAGCAGGACTTCAGGCGGACATCATACACGGCCACCCGGGCGGGCCACTGCCCAAGGCAGTGGGTACTATCACGGCTGGTCTTTCAAGAGTCCATAAACACCCTGAGACAGAAAGACGAGCATTTAACTACCTGCCTCCACTGTGGGTCACTGGACCGGTGCATCAGCTGATAACTCTTAAGACCTGACTTCTCTTCTCTGACTCCTTATCACCAAGGAGGGGCCACAGCAGCACAGTAAGGAAGGAGGAACGGAAGAATAAGGCGGACAAATGACAGAGCATCTACCTTCCGCACTGCAGGTTTCCAAGTCCTAAGACAAGTGTCCAGAGAAGAAGCTTGAAGCAGGGTCACACAACGAAGGGTTGGTGCTGTGTTTGTTTCTTAAGCTCAAACTGGACTTCTGTATACTCAAAAATGATTTGTCCAAAAGCAAAGAAAGTAGATTCAACACATATTTTTCTTCCATTTCACATCTCTGAACATAGCTCATTCAATCAACAAGTATGTGGAAGTTGAAGTTACATCCCAAAACATTTTTACCAATTTACAAGTATCATCAGTGATGAAGGAAAGTTAGTTCCATGATGCCTTTGCTAGCTTTAAAAATTCCCTTTTGATGTTTACTGTAATATAACAGGTGAAATATGATCTTAACTTAATGACAATTTTTAATTACCGACATAAGTAAATATTTTTCATTTGCATATCTGTTATCTATATTTGTTCATATAAATTAGCCACAACATTGGATAGTATATCTATTAGTTAATTATTTTGTTATGAATTTGCATGTGGCATTAACAAGAGAGACAAATTCCCTTTCAATACTCTGCAGTTTGTCTTTCAATATAAAGTAATTTTTTACGTATGAAATTTGAAAAATGTATTGAAACTCCAATGGTCAACTTTTTCAATTCTCCTCTTTGGAAATTTTTGGGGAAAAATGTCTATCTTTTCTTTATTCTTTTGTCACGGGATTTCTAACGTGTAAATGTTTGTCTGTTTCTCCCATCTGGAGTTCATTTGTATAAGGCTCAGAATCTGATAAGCGTGTGCTGAGTATAACAAGTTGGCTGGAAAAACCTGTTGTTTGTATGGATATATCAATTTCAGCAGTATTGGTATTCCAGTTTAAAGCACAACAAATGTTCTCACTCTCTAGTAAAGGCTGAGGAGAATTTCATAATAAATTTTCCTTACAAAAGGAATCCAGAATTTCTCCCTTTGTAAACACCAAGCTGTCTGAGCTCTTTCCTTGTCTCTGCCCCGCCCCTCCCCACCAGAGCTGACACACCAGCCCCCGTCAGGGACTCAAACTGTTCTCCAGTCTGTCGCTGTCCAAGAAAGGCCATCACCTCTGAATCATTTTTTCCCCAAACATAAATCCTTGGGCCAACAAAGAAAAGTGGTATTTTTCCATCTCCATAATTCCTGTTATTTTAAGTCAATCCTTTAACCAAAGTGGCTTTGTGTTTCTTTTTCCTTGATAACTCACAGGTTCAAATGTAAAAATTTATTATTACAAGGAACAATTATGAGGTTCAAAGCATACTGTGTGCGTTCCATGCTTCTCCTTCTGGTACTGACATACAGAACGGAATACTTGTGGTTGTCTATTAGCATGGAGTGGACGGGTTCCAGCCACTGCTGGTGAGAGGCTCTGATGAAAGTCTGCCTCTGTCAGGCCCGTCGGGGGCCTAGAGTTGCGGGAGGTGGCCCAAGGGCCCTGCTGGAAGCAGCCCAGCAACAGGAGTGTGACCATTAAGTGGTTCCATCCAAAGGGCAACCACGAAGTGGGGGGGGCGCTTTGCTGATTTTCTTAGTTTGAACGTTATTCTAGATTTCAAGATCTCTTTCCTAAGACGTTGAACTAGAAAAACCACTGACCTTTTAAAACACTCTTTGTTTTTACTTCTTCCGTTTGCTGTGTTTTGCATTTTGATAACCCGTTACTCGTAAACTTCCTTATTTAATGAGGTACTACAGGCATTGTTAATTACTGCTGACTTTTCCCTTATCATCCCTGTTTACTTCTCTTATCAGACCAGGACATAATAGTTCCCTTTTTGCTGGCTCTATAGCATATATACCCCTATAGAAGGAAATGGCAACCCACTCCAGTATTCTTGCCTGGAGAATCCCATGGACAGAGGAGCTTGACAGAGGAACTTGGAGTGGGTCTTATAAAATTTATTTATAAATGATATAAATAATAAATACAATAATATAAATAAGTCATATTGATGAGCCAAGAGTTCATCAAAAGAAATTTTTTGAATTTTAATAGCCCTATAATGGATTCCAATATTGAAAAAGATTCTAGATATTAATTCTTCATTTTTGTCTTTGTCTGTTTATAATCTATCTAGGTTTTCTTTACGTATATATATGGGCTCCCCAGGTAGCGCCAGTGGTAAAGAATCTGCCTGACAATGCAGGAGAGTCAGGAGACCCATTTAGATCCCTGGGTCGGGAAGATCCCCTGGAGAAGGGAATGGCAACCCACTCCAGTATTCTTGCCTGGAGAACTCCATGGACAGAGGAGCCTGGTGGGCCTACAGTCCATGGGGTCACAAAGAGTCAGACACACCTGAAGCAACTCAGAACACACAGCACACGTACACTTTTTTAAACCATTTTTTATTGAAGTGTAGTTAACTTACAATGCTGTGTTGGTTTCGGGTGTACAGAAGAGTGATCCAGGTATAGATAGTTAAGTGTAGTTAACTTACAACGCTGTATTGGTTTCGGGTGTACAGAAGAGTGATCCAGGTATAGATAGTTGACAGATAGAAAGATATATAGATAGATTCTTTTCCATTACAGCTTTTTACAAGGTACTGAATACAGCTCCCTGAGCTATTTTGGCTTCCTTTGTGGCTCAGTGATAAAGAAGCCCCTGCCAGTGCAGACACAGGTCTGATCCCTAAGTCGGCAAGACCCCCTAGAGAAGGAAGTGAAACCCACTCTACTATTCTTGCCTGGGAAATCACACGGACAGAGGGGTTTGGAGGATCATAGTCCATGGGATCATAAAAGAGTCAGACACCACTTTGCTGTTATTCAGTTACTAAGTCATGTCCAACTCTCTGTGGCCCCATGGACTGCAGCACACCAGGCTTCCCTGTCCTCCACTTTCTCCTGAAACCTGCTCAAACTCATGTTTATTGAGTCGATGATGCCATCCAACCATCTCATCCTCTATTGTGCCCTTCTCTTCCTTGCCTCAGTCTTTCCCAGCATCAGGGACATGAGTTAGCAACTAAAAAAAATGACAGTCCTAAGCTTTACAATAGGTCCTTGCTGCTTATCTATTTTATATATAGTAGTGTGTATATGTTAACCCCCAATATATATAATTTTATTATAGAAAAAAAGGTTGTATTTCAGTTACATGTGTACCTGTCTGCCTCCTTAAATACTGAGAGCTTTTCAAAGATGAGAATGTATCTTATTGATCTCCATTGGTCTAGCACTTAATACAATGTCTGATTACCAGATATTATCAAAAGTACAACAATTGTTGCTGTTGTTCAGTTGGTAAGTTGTGTCCAACTCTTTGTGACCCTGTGGACTGCAGCACGCCAGGCTTCTCTGTCCTTCATCATCTCCTGGAGTTTGCTCAGACTCACGTCCATTGAGTCATGATGCCATCCAACCATCTCATCCAACTATCACCCCCTTCTCCTCCTGCCTTCAAGAATACTGGAGTGGGTGGGCTTTCCCTTCTCCAGGGGATCTTCCCAACCCAGGGATTGAACCCAGGCCTCCTACATGCAGGCAGATTCTTTATCATCTGAGCCACCAGGGAAGCCTGTATCAATAATATATATATTAATATATCAATAATATAGTTGAGTAAATAAATGACTTCTGATCTATGATGCTTTGAACACCTTGAGATTTTAAAGTCACTGGCTATGAATATTATTCTATTAACAGGGCTTTTGCTGCTAAATATTCAATAACTGTCGGTAATGGTTACCCCTAAGCAACACTGTGTAACCAAGTGCAGCTGGCTTTTGGTGAACAATATACTCAATTCTGTGCCCTCTGGTGATGGAGATGGCACACACGTACCAGATTCCACATCTTTTCCCACTGGAAACATACCAGAATACACGTCCCGTCACCCTTGGCAATTAGGTGTAAATACAGCTCAATCGGTAAAGAATCTGCCTGCAGTGCAGGAGACCCTGGGTTCAATCCCTGGCAAGATCCCCTGAAGAAGGAAATGGCAACCCTCTCCAGTATTCTTGCCTGGGAAATCCCATGGGGAGCTTGGTGGGCTACAGTGGGGTCCCAAAGGGTCGGACACAGCTTAGCGACTAAACCACTATAGGACTTACCTGGGCCTCCCTGGTGGCTAACTGGTAAAGAATCCATCTGGAATGCAGGAGACACAGGTTCGATCCCTGGGTTGGGAAGATTCCCTGGAGGAGGGCAAGGCAACCCACTCCAGTATTCTTGCCTGGAGAATCCCGTGGACAGAGGAGCTCGGTGGGCTACGGTCCATAGGTTTGCAAAGAATTGGACAGGACTGAAGTGACTTAGCATGTATGCCTAGGACTTAGCTGCTCACCAGAAGGTGAGCAAACATGGTGTTCACCTATGGTTCAGTCTGAGCGGCACTAGAGACCAGCGATCTGACTCAAAAAATTATTTCACCTCTCTAGCTTGGTTTTCTTTCTCCAAAATGAAAGAAACTGGATTTAGAATAATTCATCTTTCCTATCCCTGGGTTCTAAGCTGATAAAATCAAATACATTTATATTTTCATTTTCATGCAAATTAGCTCATTAGTAAATGTAATTCCTTGGCATGCTTGAATTTTTCCCATTGTAGATGCTCTTATGACTAATTCTCAACGAAGAAGAAATGTGGGGAAAAGTGGGCTATGTCCGAATAACTGCTTGGGTATTAAATGGCTTTCTTCACTACATTGTCGAGAGGTAAGACGTGTGACAACTTTCTCTTTTGACTCCGGGAGAAATGGACCAGAGGATCTTAAATGTTTGAAGTTTCATCAGCAGACAGCAGATTTAGTTGGAACTACAGGTACAGTGAGGATAGTCAAAGGGAGTTCAGAAAGGGTGAAAGTGAAGGGATTAGTTGCCAAGTCGTGTCTGACTCTTTGCGACCCCATGGACTGTAGCCCTACCAGGCTCCTCTGTCCATGGGATTCTCCAGGCAAGAATACTGGAGTGGGTTGCCATTCCCTTCTCCAGGGGATCTTCCTGACCCAGGGACTGAACCTGGGTCTCCCACATTGCCGACAGTTTCTTTACCATTTGAGCCACCGGGGAAACCCACAGAAAGGGTAAGTAAGTAGGTGTTAGTCACCCAGTCGTGCCCGACTCTTCGCGACCCCAGGGACTGCAGCCCACCAGGCTCTTCTGTCCATGAGATTTTCCAGGCAAGGATACTGGAGTGGGTTGCCATTAAGTGTCCTGAAAAGGAAGCAGAAAATGAGTCTCTATCACCACAGAGAGGAAGATAGGCCCTCTGCTTTTAGTTGACTGTTACAAGATTCTGAACAGGAACTCTCTTCCACAGCTGTCAAGAGGGAATCAAAATACAACTGTGACCAGCAAT
This sequence comes from Oryx dammah, assembly GCF_014754425.2. NCBI lineage: Eukaryota > Metazoa > Chordata > Mammalia > Artiodactyla > Bovidae > Oryx > Oryx dammah. The sequence continues at coordinate 2,564,603 of NW_024070192.1, read as the reverse complement.
TGCGAAGCAGCTGCTTGCTCTCCGTGTCAGTTAGACAAGAGGAGTTGGCTTGGCCCTGCAGCCAAAGGGGCTTGATGGAAAGAGAAATTACCAAAGCAGGGAAGTAATTAGATGGCGGGACAGGGAACTGTAACAGATCATAGAGAAGAAGATGGTTAAAACTGCCTCTGCCTGGGGTGTTATCTGAAGGCAGGAAGGCAGCCCAGTTGATCTCTTACAGACTCATGTAGGGAACATTCGGATGGCAGCCTGATTTGTGGCACGTTTCTCCTCCCAGTAGGTCCTCACATACACTGTGCATGTAACTGAGACTTTTCTAAAAGTGCCGTTTACAAGCAACTTCCCCATTCTGCTATCAACTAACGTGACCTGAAAATGCTAGCGAAGTCAGGTTGGGTCCCGCAAGATGAAATCTCTCCACGGAAGATAAAACCTCGGATCAGGCAAGCTTTCCAATCACGTCTACAAAGTCTTCTCTTTTATCATAGTGAGCTAAATCACCTCAGTCATGTCTGACCCTTTGCGACCCTGTGGACTGTAGGCCACCAGGCTCCTCTGTCCATGGGATTCTCCAGGCGAGAATACTAGAGTGCCAGGCCCTCCTCCAGGCGATCTTCCCCACCCAGGGGTTGAACCCACCTCTTTTGCATCTCATGCACTGGCAAGCAGGTTCTTTACCACTAGCGCCACCTGGGAAGCCCTCTTTTATCATGAAAGTGAAAGTGAAGTCGCTCAGTTGTGTCCGACTCTTTGTGACCCCATGGACTGTAGCCTACCAGGCTCCTCCCTCCATGGGATTCTCCAGGCAAGAGTACTGGAGTGGGTTGCCATTTCCTTCTCCACTCTTTTATCATAATTCCTGGTTAAAACCTACTGAGCAAGTGTACGATTAGCAGGCTCTTAGCACTCTGCAGTGTGTCTGAAGTCCAGGCCGCTACATGTACAGGGACTTTCGCCACGGGCCATGAGCACACACAACACCTATGAAGAGCTGGCTTCAGAAGTCAGGTGGCTCTGTGTTTCCTGGGCTTGGCAAGCAGGCTCCTCAGCCTCATAGGATGTGCTTGCTCGCTTGCTTTCTATCAAAGGAAAGCATTTTGATTCTGTCCAAACTCGGACACCAAACTCCAGATTCACAGATTAAAGAAAACAGTCATGTAAAGTGACGGGACAGACGCGTCAGGATCCTGGAAACACGCTCTTTAAACTCAGACTCCTCAAACAGGATGCCCTGTGTCCCTGACCGGATTGTTAAATCGGTGTCTTGGCAGGAGCCCTTCAGGCTTCTCTGAAGATTCTCTGGATCCAGATCTCTGCGGTATGAAAACAAACAGAGTAAATATTTTCCTTGCAGTTTACATCCCAGATCTAAATATTTCTAAGCATGTCAAACTCACTTTTCTCCACCACTCCCTGCGGGGTCCGTGTAGACTTCAGCTGCCAAGGAACCCAGTTGAACTTGCCTTGGGAGGGGCTCCTTCCCGGAGGACGGGTGGAGCTGGGAGCAGCGGCCAAGAGCTGAGAGCCTGCAACCGGCCCCCGGGCCTGGCAGAGGCCCCCGGGGCAGGAGCAGGTGTGCGATCCGCCGATCTCTCCGCGCGGGCCGTCGGAAGCTCTGGCCCTGCTGTTTGCTCCTTGAGCTCGAAGCCCTGCCTTTTCTCTGGTACCTGTTCGCAGAGAAGCACCAAGCACCCACCAGGGACACGTGCTCTTCTTTCGCTAGCTTTTCCTGTCCAAGCCATTCTGCATGTGTGTGTGTGTGTGTGTGTGTGTGTGTGTGCGCGCGCGCGCACGCGTTAAGGCGCTTCATTCATGTCTAACTCTTTTGCGATCCCGTGGACTGTAGCCCGCCAGGCTCCTCTGTCCGTGGGATTCTCCAGGAGAGCCTACTCGAGTGGGCTGCAGTGCCCTCCTCCAGGGGATCATCCCGACCCAGGGATGGGACCCGCGTATCTCACGTCTCCTGCTTATGACCAGCGCCGCCGGGGATCCGGCTCACTTCCCAGCTTGCGCCGTCACTTTAGTGGCATCTGTAAGGGAAGGGGATTCCTCTGAAGAACCGAGCAAAGGGTGCCAGCAGACTGTGTCTCTGTCTCCCCTCTCTTTTTTTAAACACTTTTAAAATTGGACTATAGTTTGTGTTGTTAGTTGCCTCAGTATCTCTTTTGTGACCTTTTATTTTACATTAGAGTATAGCTGAGTTGATTAACGACGTTGCATTAGTTTCAGGTGTCAGCAAAGTACTTCCGTGACACACATACATGTATCTCTTTTTTCAAACTCTGTTCCCATTGAGGTCGTTACAGTATATGAAGCAGAGTTCTGTCTGCTACGGTAGGTCCTTGTTCCCTGTCCACGTTAAATACTGCAGTGTGCACGTGTCCGTTCCAAACTTGGGTTTGCAATTCAGAACGTACTGATAGCTGAAGTTACCTTAGAAAAAGGGAACAACTGCAATTAGTTGAAGTCCCATCTCAGCGTTTCCTTAGACCGTGTAGCATCTTGGGGGCTTAGTGTGGAAGTGTCCTGGGTGCCTAGCCGCTTAGTCACTCAGTTGTGTCCAAATCTTTTGTGGCCCCATGGACTGTAGCCCGCCAGGCTCCTCCGTCCCTGGGATTCTCCAGGCAAGAATACTGGAGTGGGTTGCCATCTCCTTCTCCAGGGAAGCTTCTCAATCCAGGGATCGAACCCATGTCTCCTGCATTGGCAGGTGGATTCTTTACCACTGAGGCACCAAGGAGGCCCGAAACAGTCCTGACATTAGTGGCAAAGACAGTGTTTGAGTTTTCAAAAACTTGTTTCTTTTCTAGGTGCTGACAGCAAATTCTAAAACTGCCATAACAAATGCAATTTAACTGAGCTAAACCAGGAAATGATGAATGTAACAGTGGAGGACACTGAAACCCTTGTCTGTGGCCTCAGAGATGTACTGCAAAGCAGAGGAAATAAATAACCCCTGCCTTTAAAGGGAGCACTTCCGTTTGTCTGGAGTTTCCCAGCACAGGTGGTCATGGGGCTGCAGCGCACAGACCTCCTTCACTGAAGAACAGCTGCTCTTCAGTCCCTGAGAAGTCAGCCCCTTCAAATAGCTGCCTCCCCCAAGGCCCACCCTTTTCCATGTCCAGCAGCTGACCAGTGGAGAAGTAGGGTCCTGTCTGCATCAACCCAGCCTGAGACAAGCCCGAAGCATCATTCTAGCTCTGGGGTCCCCGGGGGCCATCGTCAGGCCCACTGCAGCTCAGCGCCTTCCTCTGCCTCATCTGCTTCCTGCTTCTTTCTCCTCGAGTGTTGATCCCAAGAGGACACCTCGATCAACATCCTGAGCTGTAATTCCGATCTCAGCATCTGCCTCACAGTATCTGCCCATCTGCACTGGCCACGTGGGCTCAAACAGGGCCCATCTGTGTGAGTCATTTCTACACTTGATGCAAGAGGTCAGTCAATCAAGATTTGATAAATGGGTCCAGTGGGCAAGCAACATCCACAGGAAAAAAAAAAATAACGTTAATATCCACACCTATCTTGGCAAGAATTTATAATCTAGTAGGGGAGACAGCTTTCACAGTGTGGTGTTGGAGAAAACTCTTGAGAGTCCCTGGGAGCAAGGAGATCAAACCAGTCCATCCTAAAGGAAATCAGTCCTGAATATTCTTTGGAAGGACTGATGCTGAAGCTCCAATGCTTTGGCCACCTAATGCGAAGAGCCAACTCATTAGAAAAGACCCTGATGCTGGGAAGGATTGAAGACAAAAGGAGAAGAGAGTAGTAGAGGATGAGATGGTCAGATAGCATCACCAATTCAATGGACATGAGTTTGTGCAAACTCTGGGAGATAGTGAAGGACAGAGGAGCCTGGCGGGCTACAGTCCATGGGTTTGCAAAGAGTTGGACGTGACTTAGCGACTGAACAACAGCAAAGAGGGGATATCATAAATACACAAAAAGATGATCTGTAATATTATATAATTGTTGTTGTTCAAAAGTATATAATAACTGACACCTCTCAGAGGACTTTGTGATATTGGGACTTAGGAGATAGGAAGATTGGTTTTAGGACAAAGTAGCTGCTGGCTGTTTGGGGGTCATCGAGGTTGATGACCATTCCCTACAAGCTACTGTCCTTCCTTGATAGTGAATTTACCAGTATTTAAAGAGCCCTCATCCTGCAAATGAGCTTGATTCCAAGTGGTCTATGTCTTTGTGCACCCCGGTGAAGCTACCAGACAATTCACCATGGCAAGAGGTAAAAATCATATTTCCACAAATACTTTTGCTGCGAGATTTGCCCTACTTGGCCCCTTCTTCCAGTTGCTTAGGCGCCCAGAGTGTCTCAGCTTTTCCCATCCAAGCTCCAAGGCATTGGCATCCATCGAAGGCACCCTGCCCTTCTTTCTTCTTGCTGGGCTGATTTGTAGGCTCAGCCCTGCCAATTCAAATCACTAAAGATAGGTCTTGGTCCCGTCCGGATCCGCCTTATTTCTTCAGAGGTTTCCTCAGTTGACCTCAATTTTCCTGGCACCCCACCTTGCCTCCACTTCTACTTCTTAATTCTCATCTCCCTTTTGCTTCTCTTAGATTTTATCACCCTCTGTGAGCTCCCAGCTTCTATCCAGATCTAGCAGGATTTGCTCTGTCTCAGCACAAAACCACAGCCCAAGAAAAAGGCCAAGGGCACATTAACTGCGTGACCTTGAGCAAGTCCTGGGATCCTACTAGTCATTCAGTGGTCTTATTTATAAAACTAGGATGCTAGTCCCCACTTCTCATAGATGATAATGATGATGATTCATAAACCGGCTTGGAAGCAAGAGTCTCCAAGAAGCAAAAACAAAACACAGAGTCCCAGCACCATCCTTGTAATTTATGAAGTGTTTATGCCAGGTACCATGCAATGCTTTATCATAATATATAAACTTCCAGTAGAAATTCTGAGAAACTAGATGACAAGAAGTGGTGTCGGTTGGTACTAAAAATGTAACTTGTACTAAAAATGCTGCTCTGCCTTGATCCCAGGTGTGATCAGTTACATCTTCCTCTCCATTCTTGCACGTGGTCACGTCTTTTCCTTCTTCCCTTGTCCACTCCTCCTCCCACCTCCTTGTAGGTTAAGCTTTGGATGCAAAGTCTCTTCATTTGTGTCTGACTCTTTGGGATCCTATGAACTATAGCCCACCAGTCTTCTCTGTCCATGGGATTCTCCAGGCAAGAATACTGGACTGGGTTGCCAAGCTCTCCTCCAGAGGATCTTCCCGACCCAGGGATTGAATTTGGGTCCCTTACATCTCCTGCTTTGGCAGGCGGGTTCTTTACCACTAGCACCTGGGAAGCCCAGGTTAAGCCTTAGGAGCATATAACATATAGGGACTTCCCTGGTGGTTCAGTGGCTAAGACTCCATCCTCCCAAGGCAGAAGATTGGGGCTTCATCCCTGGTTGGGAAACTAGATCCCACATGCTACAACTCAAGATCCTGCAAGCCACAGCAAAGATTGAAGACCCCAAGAGCTGCAACTAAGACTAAGAAGAGCCAAATAAATAAATATTAAAAAAAATTTTAAAGCATATAACTTGTGCAAAGTGCCCAGTTTACCTAATTCCAGTCAAATCTCTCTGCACAATTACCCTGCCCAGCCAACCTTGGAGTCTGGTGAGGAAAAGCATCAGGGGCCAGTGTCTCAGCTGCTAGGATGGGGAGTTAGTTTTCTATATCAGAATTAACAACAAGATTGGAAGTGGAATGCTGGAGAAAGAGCACCGTCAAAGCCAGGATTACAAAAAGCAGGATTGCTAATCTGAAGAAGACAGAAAATGTGGTATCAGATATTAAGTCAAACTAAGTGTGAAAACAAGGAGGGCTAATGAACCAATGATTCTGAAACATATGAAAAGAGTTAAGTCGAACAATTTACAAGAGTGTTTGGATATATGAATTTTCAAAACACATTATTTTTTAATGAAGATGAATTAACATGCCATAAATTTCACCATTTCATATAATGGGGAAGATCCCCTGAAGGAGGGCAAGGCAACCCACTCCAGTATTCTTGCCTAGAGAAACCCATGGACGGAGGAGCCTGGCGGGCAACAGTCCATGAGGTTGCAATGAGTTGGACACGACTGAAGGGACTTAGCAAGAGCATATAGAGGGTACTTGTTGTCACGAATATTGGTTTTAAAGCAAAGGAACAGCATTTGCCCTGTGAAGTTAGATTACTATCTTATTGAGATTTGGATGTTGATTGATCTTTGGAATGAAGAATTTGGATTCAATAATTTCTCCCTTCTTAGCAAGAATTATCTTGTATTGGCCAATCTTATCTCATCATATGAAAATAAGTCACCATGGCGATTCTCTCTCTGCCAACAGAGAGATTCACTTCTAACTTCCATCTTTTCCAACACAGTTCACCAGTTAGCTTGCCTTTCTGGCCAGTTTCTTTGAAAGTGAAAAGTCCACTCAAACAGGCTTCCTTCTTTGAACACACATCTTAAAGTTTCAATAACTAATTCATTGTGCAAACATTGTATGAAGGTCCTGTGTTGTGTGAGGTATAGTGTAATACAAAAGTGGGCACACTAAGGCCTCTATCTTCAGGGAGCCTAAGGTTTAGTAATGTGTGTGTGTGCACACTTAGTCACTCAGGCATGTCCTGCTCTTTGCAACCTATGGACTGGAGCCCACCAGGTTCCTCCATCCATGAGATTCTCCAGGCAAGAATACTAGAGTGGGTGGCCATTCCTGTCTCCAAGGGATATTCCCAACCCAGGGATTGAACTCGGGTTTTCCACATTACAGGCAGATGCTTGACCATCTGAGCCAGCAGAGCAGCCCATTTTAATAGATGGATATAGATAATAAAACAGAAGTTAAGCAGGTGCATACACAAAAGAAGCTTAGAAACAACGTTTGTGAGTTCAGAGAACCAGATGGTCTTTAGAAGACTGCCAAGAAGTGTTCTTTTGAGGGGCTTCCCTGGCGCTCCAGTGGTAAAAAATTGGCCTGCCAATGCACGAGAGGCAGGTTCAATCCCTGGTCCAGGAAGATCCCACACGCTGCAGGGCGACTAAGCTTGTGTGCCGCAACTATCGAGTCTGTGCTCTAGAGCGTGGAGCTGCAACTACTGAGCCCACGTGAGGAAACCACTGAAGCCTGGGCTCTGAAGCAAGAGACACCACCTCAACGAGAAGCCCACCCACCCCAACTAGAGAGGAGCCCCTGCTCACTGCAGCCAGGGAAAAGCTGTGCAGCGATGGAAGGCCCGGCCCAGCCAACTATAAGTAAACGAATAAAAGTATTTAAAAACATTCTTTTGACATGCTTGCTTCTATCTGATGGGGCCTGTACGTATCAGAACAGATCATTTTCCCCTTTTTGGTTTAATCTACAGGATGGTCAGAGCCAATTTCTGTGGTTCCTCTCTGGCCATGTGGTAGTTTGACCTACAGTACAGATTTGATACCTCTGTGGAACCTCTGAGTTTTCCTCATATCGCCACTTTTATTTTTTCCATTGGCTGCTCTTAGTTTTATTTTTAGCTTAGTTTTATGTATCATTTTAAGCCATCTAGAAATATATTTTACATGAAGTGGGATGTAAGGAATGACGCTAAAAATAATCCTGGAAAAGGCACAGCAAATGCACCTGTACACTCAGAGCAGGTGTGTTTTTTAAGTGTCATCGTGTCATTTAGCCAAATATTGCAAAGGATGTTAATTACGTGGGAGACGTATTTTTATTCACAGTATACTGATTCGCACCCTCTAATCCGAACTGTTCTGTGGGATCATGGAGATTCACGTGAAGGAAAAGCAGAATAAACTCAGTACAGAATTTGAAAGCAGTTGATGTGTGGTCTGTGTTGACTTTGCCCCTCAGATCCTAATCTGTAGAGTCCAGTTCATCTACATAAAGGTAAAGGCCTCCTGCACAGAGGAAAAGGCAGTCTTCATAGAGGTAGTCTACAGTCCTGTCTCTTGGTTGAGTCAGTGAATCAATAAGCAAGCAACGTTTCTGAGCTGAAGTCCACTGCATAGACCTTCTGCATGTAGCCCTTTTTTTTTTTTTTTTGAAGTCTTTATTGAACCTGTTACAACACTGCTTCTGTTTTATGTTCTGGCTTTTCGGCCGAGAGGCACCTGTGATCTCACCTCCCCGACCAAGGATCAAACCCGCGCCCTGAAAGGCAAAGTCTGAACCGCTGGAGCACCAGGGAGGTCCGTGCAAGCATCTTGACTTTTTTCCTCAGACCCATCCTAAAGGTGGATTCTCCCTGCCTTATTGACAATGAGCAGAGCAAGGCTGATGAATAGTAAGGCAAACACACAGTGCTCTGGGCACGTGCTGACTTGTGGGTCTTCTCACCAAACCCATGGGGCAGGGTCTATTTATTTTTATCCTCACTTTATAATCAAAGAAATAAGGGACAGAGGAGTTACATAAATGTCCCCAGGCTGTATAATGAGTGATGGAACCGGGATTCAAACCCTAATGATCGGACTCCAGAGTTTGTACCTTTAACCACTGCACTAAAAAAAAAAAAAAAACAAACCCCAATTTATTTTGCTAAACAAATGACAGACATTTGTGTCCCACAGCGAAGTCTGTGCTCCTGAATTTACACCCTATTGCCTTAGGATCCAGGCCAAATCGCACCTACTGTGTGCACCTTTTTGTGTGTGTGGGATTCAGGCAGAATGAGTTACTCTGTCTCCAGCCTTCCAGGCACGCCCTCTCTCTCACGATTTATACATAAGTCAGTGCTTACAGAAGAGCCACTCCAGCAGAACAGTTCACATGGAAATAAATGGGATGTGAATGAGAAAGAAGCTCTTGTCATGTGAGGCTCTACAATCTGGGGGCTCCTCTGTTATAGCAGCTAAAATAACATCCCATGAGGCTTCAGAGAAATGACAGATCCTGTTTGCTTGGCTTCAGTCAGTCAAGCAACTGCCAACTAAGAAGCCCTTGCTGCTGGTGCTGCTGATGCTAAGTCGCTTCCGTCGCGTCCGACTCTGTGTGACCCCATAGACGGCAGCCCAGCAGGCTCCCCTGTCCCTGGGATTCTCCAGGCAAGAACACTGGAGTGGGTTGCCATTTCTTTCTCCAATGCATCAAAAGTGAAAAGTGAAAGGGAAGTCACTCAGTCGTGTCCAACTCTTCATGACTCCATGGACTGCAGCCCACCAGGCTCCTCCATCCATGGGATTTTCCAGGCAAGAGTGCTGGAGTGGGGTGCCATTGCCTTCTCCATATTAGCCTCTAAGGAAACGCAAATCAAAACCACAATACACTACCTCAAACCCACTGGGATAGTCCTATCAAAGACAGATAACAGCAAGTGTTGGGAAGGACACGAAGAAATCAGTATCCTTCACATACACGGCTGGTGGGAACGGAAAACGGCACAACCATTTGGGAAAAGAGTATGGAGGTCCCTCAAAAGTTCACAGTCATATTATTCAAAATTGCCAAAAAGTGGAAGCAACCCAAATGTCCACCAGCTGATAATGGATACTTAAGTGTGGTATATCCATACAACAGAATATAAATAAATAAAAAGGAATTAAGTGCCATTACATGCTATAACATGGGTGAACCTTTCATTAGGCTAAGTGAAAGAAGCCCTTAGTTGGCACTTAATCTCGTGCTAGGTACTGTAGGGCACAAAGAAATAAAAACTCTTTGCGACCCCATAGACTATACGTGGAATTCTCCAGGCCAGAATACTGGAGTGGGTAGCCTTTCCCTTCTCCAGGGGATCTTCCCAACCCAGGGATCGAACTCAGGTCTCCCACATTGCAGGCGGGTTCTTTACCAGCTGAGTTAGCAGGGAATATATACACTACCATGGGTAACACAGAGAGCTAGTGGGGAGCTGCCACACAGCACAGGGAGCTCAGCTCGGGGCTCTGGGATGAGGGTGGGATGGGGCGTGGCAGGGAGGCTCAAGGGGGCGGGGATATCTGTGCAAATGGCCGATTCGCACGGTCGTATAGCAGAAGCCAACGCAGCATTGTAAAGCAATTCTTCTCCAATAAAAAAATGCTTTCAGAATATTTCAGATTTAAAAACAAAAACAAACAAAAAAACAGCTTTGGCGCCTGCCTCCACATTTCTGGGAAGGCAGTGGATCATAAGAACACCGTTAAATGCTGACATGCAGAGAAATGCCACCAAGTTAACGTTTGAAAGAGAGGTTTATCCACAGAGGCTGGTGAAGTCAGAAGGGCTTCATTCGATGAGCTGGACATTGACCTTGGCTCAAAGCCCAGGAGAACCTGGGATATGTGCAGGGTCTCCCAGGAAGGAGGGGGCCCTGGCAGGAAACAAACGTGAGAAAATGCCAGGCGTGAGTGAGAGGTGGTCGGGGCTCTGCCCCACAGAAGCCAAGAGTCTTGCTGAGGAGTGCTGGTCACCAAGGCAAGCACCCAAGCCCACCTCAGACCCAGACAAGCTTGGGAAGCAGGCGATTATTTCAGCCGGTTGAGTTCAGCACAGCAGTCCAGCCTTAAACCTGAATGGAGAAAAGTTCTTCAGCAAATTCTCCCTTGGGTCTTTTTCTTTGAATATCTGCCTCTTGTCTCCCCCCTTGCACACTTATTTCAGGGGCTTGTGAACAGACACCCAGATTCACCTCTAAGCACACCCCCACCCCCATGGCTCACCCCCGCCTCACACGTTTATTTTGTGTTATTTTCATTCTACTATCATGTGTAAATCTTACTTCAAACCCCCACTTTTATCTTGGGTTATTTTTTATGAAGCTTCTGCTGCACATGAAAGAATTTCCTTCTTTGCTCATTTCTAATAGAACAGGGACTTCATTTGGGATTCTCAAAGAACACATCATCCGCAACGTCCCTTTTTTTAACCCCTGGCTCACGTCTGGTGTACCTTCATGTAACTCTCTTGTTCAACATCTCTGTCTGTCTCTTGGCCACTTGCTGCACGACTTCAGCCAGCATTTCCTGCAGTGCTCAGTCATGCCACGGTAATAGTTTTTCCATTGAAAAATACCACAAGCAAAATATTTCCAATGGAAATACCACAAGAACAGTGTTTCCACTGAGCATACCGCAACGAGAGTGCTTTTGTGGTATCTAAATTCTGAGATGAACGCGTAATGTTCATCTTGGATTCATTATAACTCGAGCCCCTACTTTCTGGAAAGCGCTGAAACAGGGATGGAATTTTTATTTGTAGTTAAAAAAAATACAATAAAAATAAAAGCTGGGCGATGCCAAGACAACTTTGCACTTGCTTTTGTGAGTAAAATATAAATAGATTTAGCAAGTGGAAGAATGAGGAAAAACTTCATAAAAATGTACAGAGAGGCTTAACAGCTGGAAAAGGGAGAATGCCTGTGTGTGTGTGTCTGTGTGTGTGTGATAACATTTAAGGCCGTTCAGCAGCTGGGGAAGCAACAACCTGTAAAAGCATTTAACATTTACAGCCACTCAGTGCCTGGAAAACCAAGTTCTCATGAAATCGGTTTAACATTTTGGTCGCTGTTGAAGACAGTTAATGCATGCATGTTTATATATCTCTGTTTATACTATAGCCCCATGGATTTCAGTGGGTTTTAATGGTCTTAAATCGGAAGAGATCATTTGAAATGGTTGAGAGTATATAACGTTTTTGCACCATTGGCAATAAAGATGTTTACCAACACATATAGAATGCCTCTAGACATGTGAGTAAGTGTACCTAGAGTCTGATGAATTACACTCTCTTTATTACCTTTTGCATTTATACCTATCATTGATCTGCAGTGCCCTACTTTTGAAAGTCTTTTTTTTTTTTTTCACAAAATTTCCAGTTGGAATAATTCTCTTATTTTCCAGGAGTTTAAGACTAAGCTTCTTAAATCCTGATCTGCCTGTAGTTTGGCAAACAAAATTATCTGTCAGGATAGCCCAGTTTTTTCCATTTCCCTTGTTATGTCTTAAATCAGTGCAGTTAAAGAGGGTGACATTTTGCTATTTTTTTCTTCCAATTTTTTTTTTCCTCTTGGTTAGTTCCACAAAATGAATTTGATGAGCAACAGGTTAAAGTGAATCCCTTTTTTTTTTTTTTTAATTTGGGAGGAGGGAGGAATGGTATTGAAAAAAAGTAAGTGGAATTTTTAAAAATTTTCCTTGAAACTTTTAAAGTTAATAATACTGGAACAAGCTATACTAGAAAGGCACAAAAATTCTAACATGCAGCCCACAATTTACAGATGTGTGACCTTGAAGTTAAAGAAGTCACAGTATCTTGAAACTTTGTTTCTACTCATAAAATATAGATAATTGGATTTCTTTTACCTACTCTCCTGATAGCTTTGAGGTAAAAATGATGTACTAGGTAGAGATGTGTTTAGGTTGCCTTTGTATAGGTCAAAGGCAACCAACTCCAGTATTCTTGCTTCAAGAACCCCTTGGATGGATGAGTCTGGTGGGCTAGAGTCCCATGGGGTCGCAAAGAGCTGGACATGACTGAAGGAACTCGGTATGCACAAAGGACTAGACATGAAATATTATCATAACACAACAATAAAGCTACAACTCTCATGAAAACTTAAGCACATCAAAAGCAAAAGCTTAATCAGAATGACAAGTATGTATATGTTCCTAGGCCTCCACAAGTGGAAGATGAGAGCTAGGAAAACTACAAGATCCACAGACTGGTCATGCACAAATTCATCGCGTTATCCTTGCTGAATCCTGGTTGTTATTTTCATTTGTTTTCTTCTCTAAGCAGAGGCCTTCAAGAGAACTAAGTACTTTTAACCTACTTATTGTACTTAAGCTTCGAATCATTTTTACTCTTGGAGAAAGGCTTTATGATTATTTATATCGGAGTTTTCTCAAAGCGACTCAGGGGAGTAAGATCCTAGATTATTATTGTATATTAGTAATATTTCACTATAGCACCGCAAATAAGATATAGAATTTTTCTCTTCCTCCCCTTTCTGCTTCTTCTCTTCCTTCTTTGTATTCTAGGGACAGAACCCACATAGAAAAAATGACTGCAACTACCTCTTTCCCACAGCTCACTTTTATGGCTTGGAACCCAGATGATATTGTTATACTTAGTGTCATGAAACCCAGATGATATTGTTATACTTACTGTCATGGCCTCAGCTAAGGTCCCCAACCCCAGTGAATGAACTCTCTTTACCAAACAAATAGATACAAAGATTTGAAACCACAGTTCTCTGGATTTCTAGGCCCCTGATCCATTCAAATTAAAAACAAATATTGATAACTCCATAACCTCTAGTTCCAGCAAGGAAGGCCCAGAGTCAGCCCTTATTTTATTCACTTTATAACTGAGAATAGGTTCAAGTGGTAGTACAAATAAAACAGGACGAACATAAAATTGTTAAATGTCATTCATTTGCGCGACCTTTCTCCTGAGAAAGCCTGCTCTCTTCTAACAGTTGTGGGCACGTGAGTTCAGTGGCTCGGTGGAGTCTGACTCTGTGACCACACGGACTGTAGCCCGCCAGGCTCCTCTGCCCATGGGGATTCTCCAGGCAAGAATGCTGCAGTGGGTTGCCATTTCCTCCTCTGGGGGGATCTTCCCAACCCGGGGATGGAGCTGGGTCTCCTGAGTCTCCTGCGTAGGCAGGATGATTCTTCACCTCTGCGTCACCCGATGAACACAAGCTCTGCTGGAGGAATGAGACTGAACTTGTCCATCCCTCCATAAAGATGCCGATTCAGTGCTCGGGAAGAGCGCACACCGTGGACACTGTATTGTATTAAGAGAGAGCTGCACTGACAGAAGGTTTCCCAGGTGGCCCGTGGGGAAGAACCCGCCCGCCAGAGCAGCGGACGCAGGATGCAGGGCTTCCGTCCCTGGGCCGGGAAGACCCCCTGGAGGAGGGCACGGTGACCCATGCCAGTGATCTTGCCTGGAGAACCCCGTGGACAGAGGAGCCTGGAGGGCTACAGTCCGTGGGGTCACAAAAAGTCAGACACGATTGAAGCGACTTAGCACGCACACAGAGTTTACATACGTGCACCACAGTGTGGAAGACAGCTGGTGGGACGCTGCTGTGCAGCACCGGGAGCTCAGCCCAGGGCTCTGGGATGACCTAGAGGGGTGGGCGGGGGTGGGAGGGAGGTTTAAGAGGGAGAAGATAATGTCTGCAGATAGCTGGTTCTCGTGGTTGTACAGCAGAAACCGACATGACACTGTTAAGCAATTACACGCTCCAATTTAAAAGTATATCCTATGATAAGCCATAACGGAAAAGAACGTTAAAAAAGAACGTGTATGTATGCATAACCAAATCACTTTGCTGTGTAACAGGAACTGGCACTACCGTAAATCAGCTATACTTCAATAAAAATAAATAAATGAGGAAACGAAAAATAAAGGAAAGACCAAACAACAGCATGCCTTCGTGGTAAGTCATGGATATTTCGACCTCATAGAAAACCAAAGAAAAGAAGTGTTTCTTTAAAACATATAAACTAGAGAGGCGTGAACTAACGCCACAAAAATTCTCAACTAATCCCTGGGTTCCAGGTCACCAGGCAGGGTTTCCATAGGGCTCAAACCGCTGTCCCAGCCGCCCTCCTTGGAAATGTCCAAACAGCGCAGGGTAACCACCGACCCTGGTGCTATGCAATCACTCTTCCTGTGGGAAGTGGCAAGACCTTTGAGAGTGGAGAGACAGCCAAAGTTCGAAAGTTGTAAACAAGATAAATCACGAGCCTGTGTGGCAGACCCAGGAGATGGGAACGGGGGTGTGGGGTGACACTCTAACTGGCTCTGGATTTTCCTCCTTCTGCTGCTACTAAAGCCAAAGCGAGCTTCTTCTAGACCCACGGAATACTGGGTAAGGGATTGGGACCCGGCGTTAGACCTCCTGAACGTAAGCATGTAACACAGGATGATCTTGGAGGCACTAAATTGAAGAGAAAGAGCGCTGCAGGAGGCGGTTGTCTCCTCTTATTCATAGTTCTCAGAGGTAAGGGAACACAAAACTCTCATTAGGAAGAGGGTCTAAACAATCAATAGCTAATGAACAAGAGTTAGTCCGAAAGTCTACACCTCAAATTTACGAGATTCAAGAAAATCTAAATGTTCAGTGGAATGTGATGGAGCAAAGCAGTCATTTACCCATCTCATGGGTAGTGCTTAATTTATAAACATTGTGGCTGCCGGCCAAGGACTTTAAAATCAGAGATGAAAGAGACCAACAGTGTAAGAATATACAAGAATAAGAAACAGCAAGAGGCTCTAGTGAAGATACGGTTGGATCCAGAAAGGGGCGGGGGGAACTAAAATGAAAGAAGAGGAGGGCAGGGAGAGCAGAGGAGAAACTTCTGGAAAAAGATACTCTCTTGGCAAGATGAATGGAAAATAAAACTGCAGAATGAAAGTCTGCTTAAAAGAGCAGTCCCTAATCCTCTGCCAGCAACGGGCTAATTTGTATTTCTGGAACTAGCAGAAAGGATGTCAGCTGAAACCCATGTCGGAGTCACCTTGCAGCAAATGTTCCACTGCACTGTGTAGTCAGTGGGGAACGGGATGAGTTTAGGCTTCCTGGAGTGAAGGATCCTGCAAGAACTGCAAGCATCCTGTTCCTGACTGTCAGCCTCACAACATATGCTCTTTCGTTCTGGTTGCTCTGAGGAAAGAAAGAAAACAGGGCCTGGCCTGCCCCTTAAGATCTCAGTCTGGCCCCGAGGGAAGGCAGTTAGCACCCGTCCAACTGTAAATGCTTCTTAAATGTGGGATGAAGGGCTTCAGCTGGACACCAAGAAAAATTCCCCGGCGGACAGCTCGAAGGACAGGTGAACAAGCTGTACGCACTCCAGACTAACATTCTCCTTCTTCACTTTGCTTTGTTAGTGTGAATGGTAATCCCTTCAGGCTGATCTTTGTCCATGCTGCTTTTCATATCATTTCATTGTTGTTGTTCCATTGTAAGTCATGAGGAAGGGGCTGGAATTCGCCAAAACGGCAACCACGTAGTTAATAAGCAGGGCTGAGAAATGAGGCTATCTGGGGCAAGACAACTGCTTGTTCCAGGAAAGTCCTTCAGACCAGCTTCTCCAGGCAAATATTTTATTTATCTAGGAAACTGTCTCCTGTCAGGATAATGGCTTTCCTATCTGAGCAAGCGGCTGACTTACCAAAAGTCAGTGTGCTCACCTAGCCTTGTTTCCTGACTATCCGCCCATCCTGAACGATGATGTCATGTATTTTTCTAATCTTATGCAGTTCCCAGCCTTGAAAGATTTACCTTTAGCCAGTTCAGTCCAAATCTCCAAGCTCCAAATAGCTTACTTTGACTTACGTCAAAATGTAGATCTAATAAATTCAGTTTCTGTAATCAACAAGTTTGGAGGTGGTCTCTTCAGGAGTTGACAGCGGACAGAGGAAAGCTGTGTTTGGCTCCTTAGAGATACCAAGCTGACTTGGCTCCACCGCCTGAGAAGCCCACCGCTCAGTATTCTGCTGCGTGTTGTTTTGTTATAAACTGCTTCTGTCTACTTTATGCCAACACCACACTTCCAGAGCTACACTTTCCTAAATATCACCTGGGACTCGGCATCTCCCAACCTGGCTGTTTTCCAAGATTTTGCTTGGCTAATTTTGGTCCTTTGTGTTTCCAAATGGGTTCTGGAGTCAGCTTTCTGGTTTCCAGCAACACCGCCCAGAATTCTACTCAGTCTAATGCTCAACTGGGGATAAACTAATCTGTAAACTATTAGGGCCTTCTAAATGCATATATTTAATTAAGTCTTATTTCTCTCACTAAGGCTTTATAGTTTTCTTTGTAGCTATTTTGTACATCTATCATCACATTTATTCCCAAGCATTTTACATGTTTTGAGTAAGTTACAAGTGGTATCTTTTTTTCTATCTTCTCTTTCTTGTATTCAGCGATCGTGCTAAAATGGCTCATTAAGGCAAATTCCTTATCTGTTAGGGATTATCTACTTAAGCAATCACGTCATCTGTGAATAAAGATCATTTTCTCTCTTTCCAAGCCGTGCGTGTGTGCACATACATTTTTGCCAGTGGAGTAGTGTTTGTCCTTCCTGCAAAATATCTCATCTATGAGCTTTGGGTGGTCTCTTGTGGAGCTGACAGTTGACAGAAGCAAGATCTGTTTAAGTCCTTTGAATTCCAATAGTTAATTAGCCCTGGGATTGGAAACAGAAGACCTGAGCTCAAGTCTGTTACAGCATAATTTTCAAAAGGGAAAAATTATGACTTTCATGTTGCCGTTCAGTCGCTAAGTCATATCCTGCTCTTTGTGACCCCATGGACTGCATGCCAGGCTTCCCTGTCCTTCACCGTCCCCCAGAGCTCACTCAAACTCATGTCCATTGAGTTGGTGATGCCACCCAACCATCTCATCCTCTGTCATCCCCTTCTCCTCCTGCCCTCAATCTTTTCCAGCATCAGGGTCTTTTCCAATGAGTCAGCTCTTCACATCAGGTGGCCAAAGGATTGGAGCTTCAGCTTCAGCATCAGTCTTTCCAGTGAATAATCAGGGTTGATTTCCTTCAGGATTAACTGGCTTGATCTTGCAGTCCCAGGGACTTTCAAGAGTCTTCTCCAGCACTACAATTCAAAAGCATCAATTCTTCGGTGCTCAGCCTTCCCTATGGTCCAACTCTTGACAGCCATACATGACTACGGGAAAAAACCATAGTTTTGACTGTATGGACTTTTATTGGCAAAGCGATGTCTAAAGGTGTGTCTCTAAGTAAACAAAACCAAATAACTGCTAATCTCTAAGTCCTTAGGATGAAGACGCATGCTAACTGACATCCCTCTTCACGGGAGGTAGCCTATGACCTTAAATTGGCAAAGGAGGCCTAGAAGAAGCAGGACTTCCAGGGTCTACCTTTCTTTACCTCCTCATTGCCAGGAATGCCGCTGACTCTCAATAAATATATGTCTGATGTAATTGTTAAGCTAGAAAAATGTTTCTGATAATCACTCACTGACACACTGAATGCCAATTTATTCTGTTGGTTTCAGTAAGATTTTCTTTTCTAATACAAGCTAGCCAGAGAAGTCTGCAAGTATATTATTTGAATTCAGATCTTTTTATCAGGATATTTCTTTCATAATTTCTTATTATAACACTTCTGCTCCTCTGGCTTACAAATGTTTATAGACACAGTAATAAATACTGGAAAATGATTTTATAGATAAAGATGTAGATAGACATATATATAAAGATATAAATGCAGATATGGTTGTAGTTACAATAGATAAACAGAATGTCTATCTATTCACCTATGACATTTTTCATTGTTATCCCTGTGTTGTATCTTTCTAGTATTTCTATTTGGTTTTTTTATTTTCATCTTTTTTCTGAAACTATCCACCTAATACGTGTACTTTTCCAGTAGTCACATGTATGCATGTGAGAGCTGGGCTATCAAGAAAGCTGAGCACCAAAGAATTGATGTTTTTGAACTGTGGTGTTGAATAAGACCCTTGAGAGTCCCTTGAACTGCAAGGAGATCAAACTAGTCAATCCTAAAGGAAATCAGTCCTGAATATTCATTGGAAGGACTGATGTGGAAGCTAAAATGCCAATACTTTGGCCACCTGATGCGAAGAACTGACTCACTGGAAAAGACCCTGATGCTGGGAAAGATTGAAGGCAGGAGAAGAAGGGACGACAGAGGATGAGATGGCTGGATGGCATCACCAACTCAATGGACATGAGTCTGAGCAAGCTCTGGGAGTTGGTGATGGACAGGGAGGCCTGGCGTGCTGCAGTCCATGGGGTCGCAAAGAGTTAGACACAACTGAGCAACCGAACTGATACTTATACTTACCCTCTTTTGCATAACTTTTCATAGTCACATTAAATCGCATTGATAGGTTCCAACATCTGTGTCATGTCTGAGTCTGGTTCTGTTCCTTGTGTTGTGTCTTGGCAGTGTGTTGTGTGGGGTTTGTTTGATTTTTTTCAGTATGCCTTGTAATTTTTTCTTGAAAGCCACACATTTTGTGTAGGAGAACAAAGATCGAGGTAAACAGACTTTTATGCCTGGAAATGGGCTCATGTTTCTTTCTGCTGAGTCTCTGGTGTGGGGTTTGAGTCAGTCACGGGTGAGAGTTGCAGCGGGCTTGCCATCTTACCGAGCGCACCCCGGGCTTCAGCTTCCTTTCGTGCCGAGGGCGGTGCCTGGTCTCCCAGAGGTTTTCTTGCCCTCAGTCTCTGCTCCACTCCCAGCTTTAAGCCTCCTCTTCACACTGTGTGTCAGGAGGCTCCTTCTCCTGCAGTTTTCCACTGTACTTGTTATTCAGTGCTGAACCTACTGCTTAGGGTGGGAGGGGGCACTCTTGTTCTGGATAAACCTCAGGCGTAGACACGCTCTGCGATCCCGAGCCTCGGGGTCTGACGCTCTGTGCTCCTGCCCTGCCCCCAGCCCTTGTTCCCAATTTATATGCCTATCCCTCTCCTGGGCTTAGAGGATTTTTGTTGTCACGCCCTTTCCCCCAGCTGCAAAGAGTTTTGAGCAGTGACCTAAAAGCTAGAAAGCTCCTCCCCAGTCCTGACTCTCAGGGCGCACGGTTCTCACTGCGGAGGTGAAGCAGGGCTCACACCCCCGCAACAATGACCACAGCCCACTCCGCCTCTCCCACCCTGCACGATTACGGATGCCTCCGCAGGACCCTCACCCGTATTTTTTGTGAGCATTCAGAGGAGTCCAGAGCCTACCAGTGGGGGTAGACTCTTCCCATAGTGGCTGCCCCTCGAACCTCCACAGTCTCTTCAGCCTGTGCATGGATGCATGCTAAGCTGCTTCAGTCGTGTCCGACTCTTTGTGACACCACGGACTGTAGCCCGCCAGGCTCCTCTGTCCATGGGATTTTCCAGGCAAGAACAGTGGAGTGGGCTGCCGTTTCATGCTTCAGGGGAGCGTCCTGATCCCGGAATCACACCCCCCTCTCTTACATGTCCTGCAGTGGCAGGGGGGTTCTCTACCAGCAATGCCACCTGACCCCCAAATGCACGAACAATGCTCGCTGTGTCCTCGGCCTGCGTCCACGGTAATGCCCTGGGTAAGCAAGCATTGCCTGCAGGTGTCTGTCCATCCTTAGATTTGGGGCTCGCTCGTAGCCCTGAAATCCCTGCTCTCTGATGAGTTTATGAAAAATCATAACATCGGGTTGCCCAACACTTTTTGTGGGTGGGAAGCTACATTCTTCCTAGCTGACCCCAAGTAGTAACAGGAAGTCAGAGAGGAAGGCTTCAATCTTTCCCAGCTTCGGGGTCTTTTCCAATGAGTCGGCTGTTCACTTCAGGGGGCCAAACTATCAGAGCTTCAGCCTCAGTCCTTCCAATGAGAATTCAGGGTTGATTTTCTTGAAGATGGACTGACTTGATGCCCTTGAAGTCCAAGGGACTCTCAAGAGTCTTTTCCAGCACAATAATTTGAAAGCATCAATTCTTTGGCGCTCAGCCTTCTTTATGGTCCAACTCTTACATCCATACATTGCTACTGGAAAAACTACAGCTTTGACTCTACAGACTCTGGCATTAGTGACAGAACCATAGGAAAACAAGTGGGCAGTCAAGTTTAAAATAGGATTGTCTTTCTTCTCCATTTTCCTAGTGTCTGGAGTTTCTGAAGCTCTGGGCTTTCATTTTCACATGAACACCATTGAGCCTTGGTTACGAGACCCTTCGCACAATTATTCTCAAATGCACCCTGGGGCTGGGTTCCTGATCTGTGCTGAGCGCTGTCCTCTTGCTCCCCAGTGCCATTCCACTCACTTTCCCTGATCACCACTCCCCACCCTCATGACTTGGTCCTCGGCTTCTCCCAAAGCATTATGTGGCTGGAACACACGTAATGGCAAGAGCCAATCCAGGTCATCCTGCCTGTTCCCACGGTCTCGGCAGCCCCTGTGGATAAGTACATCTTCTGTACCTGTCATCAGCCAAACCGTTCCTAATTTAAACTTTGTGACGACTTTCAGGAGCCTCTGCCTTTTCAAACTTTCCACGAGAAACCCTTAGCATTGCCAAATAAATCTGCTTCAGCCATAAATTACAGCGGCACGATCTACGTACATGACCGAGGCTGAATCTGCAGGGGTATTCAGCTCAAAACGAGTCGGATTCACATCCTAATTCACCCGGGAATTATAGGCAGCTTTTTATTTTATTTTGCAATCTGCTTGCATTCTACCTCCCCCGCCCCTAGTTTCAGTGGTGTAAAGCTGTGGTCAGTTAGGCTGACAAGTTTAGGTGGGTAGTAATGAGGCTTCCCTTGCAAGTAATCTGTCTTGCTTTCATTCTGAGATGAGTATCCACTCTTCATTATTCACCTGGCATCCGTGTCATGACACCATGACTCCAAAGCTGTCATTAGGAAACAGCTCTTGTGTGAGTCAGGTAACGCCTGTTAGGGCTGACCGGTCTTTCTCTTTTTGCGCCATCTCTTTTCTCCTCTCTCAACTTTCTTCAGAAATAATTGACAAATAAAATTGTAAGATACTAAACTGTACAGCGTGATGGTTTGATATATGAAATCATTGTGAAAGGCTGTCCCTCATTGAGTTAATTAACACATACATCAGCTAATACAGTTACTTTTTTTTTTGAGAGAACATTTACATTCTATTCCCTTAGCAAATTTCAACTACATAATGCAACGCTGTCAACTATAGTCACCACGTTACGCATGAGATCCTCAGAACTTCATCTTGTAACAGTAAGATGGCTGATCTATTCCTGCCACAAGATATACCTTCAACATTATACCAAAAAATGTATCTATTTTCTATTTTCCAAACACCTGCAAAGAAATAACTCTAATGTTTAAACTGCATATGAACAGGACATTTTCTTTAGTTGGAGTGTGATCATTCTCTCCCGATTCCCCATGATCTGTCAGTTAAATCATTTCTTTGTACTTGACTTTCAGTATTTCCTCCTTGTTTGAGAAGGAGATAGCTAACACCAAAAAATTCAGAAGTCCCGCATTCCATGTCCACCTGCAGCAGCTGTTCTTTGGGTAAATCTGTCCCAAAGTTTTCTGATCCCCTTCACCAGAACAGACCCTGAACAGTACAGCCAGTTGCCCTACACAGAGGTGCTCACAGCACAAGTTCTGAAGACCTTTAATAGCAGTAATTACAGAGCACTGTCTGCGACCTTGCGGTGAAATATGGTGAAATTTCACAGCCGGAAGGACTCTTCAGGATCGCACAGCACGACTATGCATCTCAGCCTGGGGACTGAGGAGGGTAAAGCGACTGGTTCACAAACTGGTAGCTGAACAAAAGCTTTCCCCAGATCTCTCAACCTACTTGTCTTCCCTGTAGTCTATTTGCATGTCGATCTCATTTTTAAAGCAAATATTTCTTGAATTCTACTCCAGGATAGGCTCGCTTCCAGTCACCATATGAAGCGAAGAGCAAGACAGGTGCAGCCTGTCCCTTTGCGGCAGATGCATCCTTGAGACTTCAGCAAAATGCCCAAGGGCAGTTTCTGCACTCAGTCATCATGGAAACGCAGAGGGGGAAGCCGGGAGGACCACTGCGACCGTGGACGAGGATCCACCCCCAGGACCGCTGTCCCATGTTGATACACGTTGCTCCCACTCCAGGAACATTCATTTTTCTGAAACATACGCACCCTCTCACTTCTGATTCTAATCTTGCATCAAACCCCTGTTTTCACAGAGTCTCTGAAAAGCACCTAAAACTACTCAGCATACCTTGAACCCTTGCATCTGGTTATGGATGTATTCAGGAAGAGGATGACCTTACCCCAAGCCCAAAAAGTCCTTCACATAGATAAGAGCATCTTCTCCGGGGACAGAGAAGGGCCTCCATTTGCATTTACCTCCCAGGAGATGTGAGGCTGCGTCTAGAGATAGCTGGAAAGGGGTGGTCCAGCCACCGAGCAGGGAGAGCCCAGGGGTGCTGCTCACGACCCTACAATACACAGCACAGTCCTCCTTACCACTGACAGGGAGTCCAGAGTGTCAGCCCCAAAAGTCAACTGTGTCCGGGTTGAGAAACTCTTACCTGGAGCTGCGGTCACCTCATACAAAAGTAACCCTAACCCGTGAAGCTCCATGGACCCTTCACCCGCTCCCCCCAGCTAAACTAGTGTGACTGCTTTATCCCAGTAGACTCAAAACCAAACCCTTTAGAGGACCCAATCGCCTTGCTTTGTCCAGTTTCATCCCTAATGAGGAACTGCAGTCTGTTGGTTGTGGTTTAGTTGCTAAGTCGTGTCTGACTCTTGGGACCTCACGGACAGAGGAGCCTGGCAGGCTACAGCCCATGGGATTCTCCAGGCAAGAATACTGGAGTGGGTTGCCATTTCCTTCTCCAGCATATCTTCCCAATCCAGGAATCGAACCTGGGTCTCCTGCATTGTAGGCAGATTCTTTACCAACTGAGCTACAAGGGAAGCCTGTAGTCTGTTATCCACACACATAAATGCTTATATAAAAATAAGGAATGTCAGACTTCACTAGTGGTCCAGTGGTTAAGAATCCACCTGCCAATGGAGGGAACACGGATTCAATCCCTGGTCCAGGTAAATCTCACCTGGAACCCCAGAGCAGCTAAGCCCATGAACCCCACCAAACTGCTGAGCCCGCACGCCGTGAGCCACTGCTCTGCAACAAAAGCCCATCACAGTGAGAAGACAGTGAGCCACTGCTAGAGAGTAACCCCTGCTCGCTGCAACTAGAGAAAGCCCACGTGCAGCAGTGGAGGCTCGGCACAGCCAAAAATAAAAATAAATAAATAAGGACTCTCAATAATCAATACAAGGTGTATGCACCACCATTAGACTGCTTGGTGGTCTTCACCAAGCAGTTAACTACTGTTAACATTAGCTACATTTTGTTATACTTAATGATAAATAAACTATAGGTTAAAAAGTCTATCAATATACAACCAAGATATATTTCCCCCACAAACCTGTAAATGATTGCACAGGAGAAAAGAAATGTCAACCTTGTGGAAAGCACAGTAATTCCATTTTAAAACAGAAGACTATCAACCCAGTTCTGAACTAAACCTACCCAAGAAGACATGACGGAGCAAGCTATTTCCTCTAAATATCATCATCAGTTCACCTCTTGAACTACTCAACACTTGTATTCTCTAGTCGACAAAAAGAATTGGTAATGCCAAGGCAAGCTGATGAGTAAAGATCAGTCCTTTTAACACAACTGCTAAGGCAGTAAATTATCACATATCACATACAGAGCTCACAGGATGAAAAAACCAATATGCGTGATCAAAAGTCACCTTTCTTATTGAATTCCCACCATGTGCTTCTTCGTGGTTCACAACTAAAGGTTCACAACCTTGAGTGACAGGCATCATTTTCTCCAGGTTGGTGGTGGTGTTAGTTGCTCAGTCGTGTCTGACTCTTTGTGATCCCATGGACTGGAGCCCGCCAGGCTCCTCTGTCCTTGGGATTCTCCAGGCCAGACTCCTGGAGTGGGTTGCCATGCCCTCCTCCAGGGGAGCTTCTCAATCCAGGGGTCAAACCCAGGTCTCCCACATTGCAGGTAGGAGCTCTACTGTCTGAGCCACGAGGGAAGCCCCTTCTCTGGGTTGAGATTCTTTTAAAAAGTTCAAGCAGATGGACTCACGTGGAAGGAAAATTGAACCTAGCCAGATCCCCAGGTCAAGTCCCAAACCACGTCCCGACAGCCCTTTCTCCAGAAACTTCCCCTGCACGTGGTCCTAGCCCGTGGCACCAGCACGTCATGGAAGGGTCCCGTCACTCACTGACCTTTGGCTCCCAGGTTTCTCTACTGTATCCCATGCCCTCTGAGAGTCTGCAAGCTCAGGCAGCACAGAAAAATCCAAGCATACCAAGGCCAAGTCCCTAATCAGTTCAGCCACATGAATTCACCTAACATGGTCTAATTTTGTTCACCTTCTTGAGGGTGGATGACACCATCCGATTGGGCACAGCTGGCTGGACAGTCCCACTCAGTCAGTGACCTAAAATTGCCTTTGATCAGAAGCAAACGTGGTTTGTGGAATGGACTGGTTTTAGATGCCAAAAAAACAAATACAGTGATTTTTTTGGAGCTAGACAAACACTGGGAAAGCTTACTAGCGACCGCAAACTTAGTGCATTTGATCTTCCACGCTTGACGTCAAGAAGAGGTTTTTAAATAACCTAGCAGCTTGGCTTGCTCTCAGCTCAGCACTGGAGATGTTTAGAGATACTGTAGTTAATAACACTGACACATACAAGGGAAGGGGGTCACTTACGAGAAGAAAACATGTGGATTTAAATCACGAACTAGTGCAAAGCGCAGTAGTCCTCAACCCTCACACAGGAGAGAAACCTTGTAGGCAGAGTTGAAGGGGTGCTTTTAGAAAAGGCAAATGCTTCCAGACCAACCTCCCCCTCCAGACCAACCGAGTCAGGATCCTGGGGGCTGGGGAGCGGGAAAGTAGTTGTCATTGTTTCCAAACTTCCGGGATTGGTTGCTATGGACGGGAAGTGCTGAAAATGATGGCGCAGAGGGTGTTTGGGGCAGGAAGTTCTGTGTGCAAAAACCCATAAATTCTCTGACCTTCCCTTTCCCACACTGGGAAGTCCTTACCACTGCATGGGGCTGTAGGATGAAGGCGAGACATGAGAAGCATCTGTCACATAACACCGCATTAATGGCATCATCATTCTAGTGAATGATTCATATATGAACATGTGTTCATATGCTCTTAGAAGTAAAGGATTTTAGTTCATATCCTCTTAGAAGCAAAGATTTTAGTTCTAACACGGGTAACCAGACACTTCCTCAGAGGCCGTGAAACTACTCATCTTTGCTTCTTTTTATGCCTGGGGTGGGTGATCAGGCTTCCACCTGGGCTGAAACCTGGAGAAGCACAGAGCAGAAGGCTGCTGATTTTGATGGCACCAAAGTGCTGTGTGGGCCAGAAGCCAGAACTCTGAGCATCCCTCGCCATCATGAACGCAGACTTTTGTTGGGATTCTGAACAGCATGGGCTTCTGTTAGCCACAGAATCCAGTAGGTTCACAATGACATCAGAACATCTATCAAACTGAGTGCTGAGCAACATGAATGGACCTAGAGATTGTCATCCTGAGTGAAGTAAGTCAGAGAGAGAAGGAGAACTACTGCACGACATCCCTTACATGCAGAGTGCAGAAAGAAACGCTGCAAATGAATCTACTTACAAAACAGAAACTGACTTAGAGAACAAACTTACGGTTGCTAGGGAGGAAGGATGTGGGAAGGGATAGTTGGGAAGTTTGGAATGGACATGTTTATTTAAAATGTATAACCAATGAAGACCTATGCTATAGCACAGGAAACTCTGCTCAACGTTGTGTGGCAGTTTGAATGGGAAGGGAGTTTGGGGGCGAATGGATCATGTACATGGATGATGAGGTCCTTTTGCTGTTCACCTGAAACTATCACAACATTGTTAATTGGCGATTGTTCTTCAGTTGCTAAGTCATGCGCAACTCTTTGCAGCCCCATGGACCGCAGCACTCCAGGCTTCCCTGTCCTTCACTGTCTTCTAGAGTTTGCTCAAATTCATGCCCATTGAGTTGGTGATGCTATATCATCCTCTGGCACCCCCTTCTCCTCCTGATTTGGTCTTTTCCAAAGACTTGGCTCTTCACATGATGTGGCCAAAGTATCTGGAGCTTCAGCATCAGTCCTTCCAATGAATATTCAGGGTTGATTTCCTTTAGGATTGACTGGCTTGATCTCCTTGCAGTCCAAGGGACTCTCAAGAATCTTCTCCAGCACCAAGATTTGAAAGCATCAGTTCTTCGGCGCTCAGCCTTCTTTATGGTCCGATTCTTACATGTGCACGTGACTACTGGAAAACCACAGCTTTGACTATATGGACCTTTGTTGGCAAAGTGATGTCTCTGTTTATACTTTAACAAAAAAGTGAAAACTTTAAAAGGAAATAGAGTGACTGCTAACATCCAGAAAGATGCTGAGTACTTCATTTATTCCACAGTGACCTTATATGAGAAGTATGACCTAACCTTCACCAACAAAGAAACTGACATTATTGTGTGTTAGAATTCTCCCAGTTAGTGGTGTCTCCTGAATCTGAAGCCATACTTACTTGATTAAAAAACCCACTCTCTTAACCAACTGATTCACTGTATCTGGAATTAAGATAAGATAACCTAGCAACCTGACTGCACTTTGATCTGCGACGTCCTAGGCTGGCTACGTCCTGGGTCATCTAACCTGCACAGGTGTGTGGCTCTGGAGAGCTCACAGCTGTCAGGGTGTGCAAAACAATCCTCTGGGGATGAATATGCAAGTGTCCAGGTCCTGTCTGCCAGGGACTCAGAAACTGTGTGTCTGAGATGGAGCCCCGAATCTGCCTTTCTAGCCTTCTTTCTCTTGTCATTGTTGTTTAGCTGCCAAGTTCTGTCTGACTCTTTTGCAACTCCATGGACCAAAGCCTCCCAGGCTCCACTGTCCGTGGAATTCTCCAGGCAAGAATAAGTGGGTTGCCATTTCCTTCGCCCAGGGTATCTTCCCAGTCCAGGGATCGAACCTGTGTCTCCTGCATTTGCAGGTGGATTCTTTATCACTGAGCCACCAGGGGCGTCTAGTGTTCATTCTAAGTTTCTTTAATTCACATTGTTTCTATTTTGGTTCCTTTGAGAAATATGTTACTGAAGGACATCTCCAGCTTTTATTTTATTGCTTTAAATGTATTGTCATAAGACAGGAGGCCTTGGACCAAAATAAGCCAGGCACCTGTTTTGGCAAATAAAGTTTTATTAGCACACAGCCACTCCTGTGCATCGTCTGTGCCTGCTCAAACGCCTGCAGAGCCAATGATTTGCAACAGAGGCTGTATGGCCAACCAAAGCGGAAAATATTTACTATCTGGCCCTTTACAGCAAAGGTTTGCCAACCCCTGTCCTAAAATGACTCTGCTGCTGCTAGACTTTGGCATGAGTGTGGACCACTGATTAATTTAGAAATACTTTTTCTGTATCGAACAGCATCTGAATTGCTCAGCTTCAGGGATACAATGAGTGTATGAAAAATGTATTTTATTCGTGGAAAACATGTCGTTCATTATGTCCCAAGCCATGCCTGTCAGACAAGCACTTAAATAAATGACATTATCTCATCTTCTGACCTTCTGACTAGCCACAAATCCAAAGGCAAGGGAAACAGACTTTCCTCCAGCAGATGACCAAGAGAAGCAGGGGCTCTACATCTTAGGCAAGACAAATGGAGAAAAGTGGGAGGAATTCATTAAGAATCCCTCTCATTTACTTGAAAAAAAAAAAAAAGAAAAATCAGCAAAGGCACAGAGCTTTCCCTGTTGCCATATACTTAAAAAAATATCAAGACTGAGGGGAAGAGCCAGCTGACGTTGGTGGAGGTAACTGCTTCCCATCGCTGACCGCTAGGAAAGTGAACCCACCTCTTCCTCCCCAGCCCATCATTAGGCACGGCAAATAGTTGCCACATGAGGTCAAGCGCCTTTGGACCAGAGAGAGAAAAGGAGACACATCCTCAGGCCGCAGCAAGGCAAAGGCAATGAGTAAGGTGATAGTCAAGTACCCAGAGGATGTAGTTTAGACCGTCAGCAGGAGGAGATGGCAGGCAAGATGCAGACCAACATGAACTCGGAGGTGACGAAAAAGGACTTTACACTGTGCAGGCACTCAGGGGCTGCTCAATGCTTGGTGAATGAATGCACTTAGAAAAATAAAGCTGAGCAGGGGGTTCCAAAGCGAGAAACGATGCTCAGAGTCCAAAGAAGGAAAACAAGAACATTATTTTTTTACACAGAATCATCTGGTATCAGATGGATGATCTCTAAGTATTTTCCCACTAGGGAAAAATAAAAGCCCAAATTCCTTCCTTCGAGCTCGGTTTCCTGGAGGAGCTGCAGGCTTGACCAGGTCTAGACTACATTTTATGCCCCGCGCCCTGCCAGATCCTCTGGCATCAGTGGTAGCGGAGCTGCAGAGTCTGTGTGGACCCACCACCTTGGCTGGGCACACTGCAGGTTTCGCCGTCTGGTTCAACAGGAAGCATGCACTGTTTGCGGGATGCTACTTAGCTATTTTTAAGAGTGGAGCTGCGTACAGGTATTTATGAATCTGGGTCCGACTTGGGGAAACAAAATCTCTGCCAGTGCGTGGGCAGTGAATGTTTTAACAGCCAACCACGAGGCCTCAGATGGAGACAGTCCGGGTGAGTGAGTGGACCGACTCTTCCTGTAGCCCTGGGAGAGCCGTGAACACTCTTGTGGGTGGTCGTGTCAGATTCTAGAAACGGCCATTGCTGGCAGGAGTGGGCTGCTGAGTTCTGACCTGGATGGCAAGAGTGGCAGGAATCCTGAAACACTATTTTTCATACCATGAGACTCATGGAGATACTACTTTTGCTTAAAAAGGTTAACCATGAGTATCCACCGGAAGGACTGATGCTGAAGCTGAAGCTCCACTACTGTGGTCACTTGATACAAAGAACTGACTCATTAGAAAAGACTCTGATGCTGGGAAAGATTGAAGGCGGGAGAAGGAGCAGGCGACAGAGGATGAGGTGGCTGGATGGCATCACTGACTCGATGGACGTGAGTTCGAGCAAGATCATGTGAGATGGTGGTGGTGATGGTGGAGATGGTGGAGATCATGGAGATGGTGAAGGAGAGGGAAGCCTGCTGTGCTGCAGTCCATGGAGTCACAAAGAACTGGACATGACCTAGCAACTGAACAACAAGGAATCCTATAAAGTTTGTATTAGTCAGTATTCTTAAGCACAACAGAATACCCTGTGGGTGAAAGTGAAAGCACTCAGTCGTGTCCGACTCTTTGTGACCCCATGGACTATATAGTCCATGGACTTCTCCAGGCCAGAATACTGGAGTGCGTAGCCTTTCCCTTCTCCAGGGGATCTTCTCAATCAGGGATCGAATCCAGGTCTCCCGCATTGCAGGCAGATTTTTTACCAGCTGAACCACTAGGGAAGCCCAATAAAACTGGAGCAGATAGCCTATCCCTTCTTCAGCGGATCATCCCGACCCTGGAATCGAACTGGGTTTTCCTGCACTGCAGGCGGATTCTTTACCAACCAAGCTACCAGGGAGGCCCTACCCCATGGGTAGAGTATATGTATAATGTGTATGTGTATAGATATGACTATAAATACATAAGGTTGGTCAAAAAGTTAAGTACTCTTAGCCCAACCTATGTGCATTGTACATACAAAGAGATTGAGTATAAGACATAATAAGATATATATATATATACATATATATGTATGTGTGTGTGTTGGAATATAGAATATATATAGAATATAGGATATATATATATCCTATGTATGCGCATTGTACATACAAAGACATTGATTACAAGAAATAAGGTGATACATGCTCATATGATTATATAGGCTGGTGAGTTTCGAAATCTCCATCATCTGGATGCACTATGGGTTATGCACTCAATCAGAGTTCCAGTCGACGTAGAGGTTATTTCCAGCATGTTGTCACTACAGGATGTCCTGAGTGTACATCTTGGTGCGTGCACTTTTGTTTGTTTGTTACAGATAGCTTTGCAGTGGCTTCTGGGAAGTGGGACTGCTGGATGAGATGGTGGCTGCATGCGTAATCTCGTTGTACGTGTGCTCAGTTGCTCAGCCATGTCCGAATCGCTGCAGCTCCAGGGACTATAGCCGCCAGGCTCCTCTGTCAGTGGGATTTCCCAGACAAGAATACTGGAGAAGTTTGCCGTTTCCTCTTCCAGGGGATCTTCCCAACCCAGGGACCGAACCTGCGTCTCCTGGGTCTCCTGCATTGCAGGTGGGCTCTTTACCACTGAGCCACTGGGGATGCTGAGAGAAATGTCAGTTATAAGGACACACCGAGTTTTCTTTCGAGGTTTTTGGAGGCATGGCAAACTTTTTATTATGTGACATTTTATTTTAGTCTTCTTTACTGTCTTTGAAAGCAAAGAGAAGATACAAGAAACCTTAATTCTTACAGAAAATCAAGCCTTCCCCTCCATGACATTTTGTTGGGTATTCAAATGTTAATTACACTAGTTGAGTAGGTGAGATTGTTACTGGAGTGAAATGACAGAAATCAGCTCACTCAGATCTTTGACATTTTTTAACTAAGTGAGAGAACGTGAGGGAACACGTCTCCCAATCAGACACATGTACTGGCTACAACTGCAACTCATTTGGGAGGAATTTTTCTAAGGAAGTCACAGGTGCTAGGTAGACAGGTGTTTGGGTACCAGACTTTCACGTCATATGCGGAGGGAGACCAAAAGAGTGGGAAAGACATTAGCTTGACTCAGTAATCCCACGTACAACTTCGATTCAAAACATCGACATTAACGCCTAACAAATGATTTGACTTAAATGTAAAACACAAGACTATACAACTGCTGGAAGACTATAGGAGGAAAAAAATATCAGAGACCTTAGGTTAGGCCAAGAGTTCTTAGCTTCAACACCAAAAGCATGATGTATAATGGTGCAAATTGGTAAATGGACGAAACATATTGCTAAGAAAATGAAAA
Organism: Oryx dammah; assembly: GCF_014754425.2. NCBI lineage: Eukaryota > Metazoa > Chordata > Mammalia > Artiodactyla > Bovidae > Oryx > Oryx dammah. The sequence continues at coordinate 2,533,061 of NW_024070192.1, read as the reverse complement.
GACGAGGCCCAGACTAGGAGAAGATCTACGGCGCACATACAGGCTAACACTGACACTCATCAGAAACAAAGCTGGGCAGGAGGAAAGGAAGCAACAACTTTAAAGTGCTGAGGAACAGAAGGAGGGAGAGAGCCATCTTCACACGAACAAAACCTGAGCCAACTTCTCACCAGTTGACCTGAAGGACAAAAACACTCAAAGAGTTCCTCCAGGCAAAGGGGAGACAATGCCTGTGAAAAATCAGGCACTGGAAATAGTAACCAGCTGGATAAATATTTAAATACATTATAATTTCTCTTAATTTCTTTAAAAGAAAATTAACAATTATAAAGCAAAACCAGCAGCAATGTACTGTGGGATTTATACCAGGGTGAAGTGAATTAAGTAAGATCATTGAGTAAGGAAAGTCAATAAGTAAATAAGGAATAAATCAATGATGACGGTAATTCAGTGCACAGAAATGAGGTAAATGGCAACATATGGTGAAGTGGTAATTCTCAAGAGATCAGCATTAATGAACTATGCATGTTGTGGTTCTGACGCCAGTTCAGTTCAGTTCAGTTGCTCAGTCGTTTCCGACTCTTTGTGACCCCATGGACCACAGCACGCCAGGCCTCCCTGTCCATCACCAATTCCCGGAGGTTACTCAAACTCATGTCCATTGAGTCGGTGATGCCATCCAACCATCTCGTCCTCTGTTTTCCCCTTCTCCTCCCGCCCTCAATTTTTCCCAGGATCAGGATCTTTTCAAATGAGTCAGCTCTTCGCATCAGGTGGCCAAAGTATTAGAGTTTCAGCTTCAGCATCAGTCCTTCCAATGAATATTCAAGACAGATTTCCTTTAGGATGGACTGGTTTGATCTCCTTGGTGTCCAAGGGACTCTCAAGAGTCTTCTCCAGCCCCACAGTTCAAAAGCATCAATTCTTCAGTGCTCAGCTTTCTTTATGGTCCAACTCTCACATCCATACAAGACTATTGGAAAAACCACAGCTTTTACAATATGGACCTTATCTCAGTAAAGTATTGTCGCTGCTTTTTAATATGCTGTCTAGGTTTGTCATAGATTTTCTTACAAGGAGCAAGCATCTTTGAATTTCACGGCTGCAGTCACCATCTGCAGTGATTTTGGAGCCCAAGAAAATAAAGTCTGTCATTGTTTTCACTGTTTCCCCATCTATTTGCCATGAAGTGATGGAACCGGATGCCATAATCTTTGTTTTCTGAAAGTTGAGTTTTAAGCCAGCTTTTTCACTCTCCTCTTTCACTTTCATTAAGAGGCTTTTTAGTTCCACTTGGCTTTCTGCCATAAAGGTGGTGTCATCTGCATATCTGAGGTTATTGATATTTCTCCCTGCAATCTTGATTCCAGCTTGTGCTTCATCTAGCCCAGCGTTTCTCATTATGTACTCTACATATATGTTAAATAAGCAGGGTGACAATATACAGCCTTGATGTACTCCTTTCCTGATTTGGAACCAGTCTGTTCTTCCATGTCCAGTTCTAACTATTGCTTCTTGACCTACATACAGATTTCTCAGGAGGCAGGACAGGTGGTCTGGTATTCTCATCTCTTTAAGAATTTTCCACAGTTTGTTGTGATCCACACAGTCAAAGATTTTAGCATAGTCAATGAAGCAGAAGCAGATGTTTTTCTGGAGCTCTCTTGCTTTTTCTATCATCCAGTGGATGTTGGCAATTTGATCTCCGGTTCCTCTGCTTTTTCTAAACCCAGGTTGAACATCTGGAAGCTCTCAGTTCATGGACTGTTGAAGCCTAGCTTGGAGAATTTTGAGCATTACTTTGCTAGCATGTGAGATGAGTGCAATTGTGCAGTAGTTTGAACATTCTTTGGCATTGCCTTTCTTTGGGATTGGAGTGAAAACTGACCTTTTCCAGTGCTGTGGCCACTGCTGAGTTTTCCAAATTTGCTGGCATATTGAGTGCAGCACTTTCACAGCATCATCTTTTAGGATTTGAAATAGCTCAACTGGAATTCCATCACCTCCACTAACTTTGTTCGTAGTGATGCTTCTTAAGGTACACTTGACTTCACACTCCAGGATGTCTGGCTCTAGTATGGGATCACCCGATCGTGGTTATCTGGGTCACAAAGATCTTTTTTGTACAGTTCTATATATTCTTGCCACCTCTTCTTAATATCTTCTGCTTCTGTTAGGTCCATGCTGTTTTTGTCCTTTATTGTGCCCATCTTTGCATGAAAAGGAGAAGGCGATGGCACCCCACTCCAGTGCTCTTGCCTGGAAAATCCCATGGACAGAGGAGCCTGGTGGGCCACAGTCCATGGGGTCGCTAAGAGTCAGACATGACTGAGCGACTTCACTTTCACTTTTCACTTTCATGCATTGGAGAAGGAAATGGCAACCCACTCCAGGGTTCTTGCCTAGAGAATCCCAGGGACGGGGGAGCCTGGTGGGTTGCCGTCTATGGGGTCACACAGAGTCGGACACGACTGAAGCAACTTAGCAGCAGCAGCAGTTGCATGAAAAATTCCCTTGGAACCTCTCATTTTCTTGAAAAGTCTTTCCCATTCTATTGTTTTCCTCTGTTTCTTTCCATTAACCACCAAGGAAGGCTTTCTTATCTCTCCTTGCTATTCTTTGGAACTCTGCATTCAGATGGGTATATCTTTCCTTTTCTCCTTGGCCTTTTGTTTTTCTTAACTATTCTTAAGGCCTCCTAAGAAAATCATTTTGCCTTTTTGCATTTCTTCTTCTTGGGGATGGTTTTGATCACCTCCTCCTATACAATGTCACGAACCTCTGTCCATTGTTCTTCAGACACTCTATCAGATCTAATCCCTTGACTATTTGTCACTCCCACTGTATAATCATAAGGGATTCAATTGTATCTGAATGGTCTAGTGATTTTCCCTACTTTCTTCAATTTAAGTCTGAATTTTGCAATAAGTAGTTCATGATCTGAGCCACAGTCAGTCAGCTCCCAGTCTTATTTTTACTGAATAATGCCAAACATGAAAGAAAGAAAAAGGAAGAAAGGAAGGGAAGGAGGGAAGTAAGGAGGAAGGAAAGAAAAAGAGAAAGCAAATGAGGGGAAAGGAAAAGAAAAGGAAACCATAACATTTTAAAGCAAAGAAAGTACAGCTAACAATTAAATGGAGGAGATAAAAAACAGAAGACCAGAAATACATGTTTAATCCAAACACAGACCACTAGGCCATTCACGTATAACTATTCTTAAAGTTCAAAATACTCCATGGTGGGCTACAGTCCTTGGGTCGAAAAGAGCTGGACATGACTGAGGTGACTCAGCACATACGCAACTGAAATTTATAAGCAGGCCATCCAAAAATACTGATTAATTGGTAATCTGTTAGATATCTTTAAAATCTCCTGAATTTTCTGAGGTACAAAAGACCATGTATTAATATCTCCTTATGGAATCCAAGTTCTGAAGGATACAAGCAGATCTCTGACTTTATCCTCCATGCCTCGGGAACTGAAAATGACTAGATGAACAAGTAAGCCTTCAAAAGGTCTGTTATTGACACATCTCAGTGAACTATATCTCATCAAGGTTTTACCCTCCTCCCATCTAGCTTTTTGGGGAAGAAGTAAGGTTTTGATTATTTCTCCTTAAGTTGCTCTCCTTAAGTTGTTGGGAAGTCACCAACATCTTATTCCCAGAAAATGGATAAAATATATCCAGCTCTTGGTATTTTTTTCCTAAATAAATTGAATTGTGGCTTTATTTGATTTACAAAACTTTTTTAAGAAAAAAAAAGACAAATACACTGTAGCTACAAAACTAGTTTTTCTTTTTTAAAGATCAGAGGCAAATAGCCTCAGAATAACCCTGAATGTTCCTTTGATGATACATTCCCCAGGAAAATGTTTTTAAAGTAAATAATTGTATATGTATTTGGTTAGCACAAAAGCTTTACAGAGAACCTTCTTGATGTGGTTGGAAACTGGAACCAGTTTCGAAAGCAACTGGACATTTTATGGCTGAGATAATTTTCTTCTCTGCTTTCTACTTTCAGAAATGGAATCTGTCGTGATAGAGAGAAGAGCCAGAGGTGTGAAATTCAACTAGGAATGAATATTATAAATTGCAGGTAGCCTGCACTCTTCTGAATGACAGTCCTTCAGATGCGTGGTGCATTTCTCTCTCTGGTTCCTCCTTCCACTCAGCTTCCTCTGCAAGCAGTCATAGGATGCAAGTCAGAAAATGCTTCACAACATTTCTGAAGATGTCGGTGAAAAATAGGTGGTATCTGTTTACTACTGTACTTTGATATTGGCAGAACCTGGAAAGTCACTTTGGGTTGCTGGTGGTTTTTCTGTTTTGTTTTCATTCAAAACTATTTCTTTCCAAACAAGGCAGAAGGAGATGAAAGAAAAGGCTATCGTAATAATGTGGCATTACAATGTTATATGATCGTTGGAAGAAATATCTGAATTGCTTGTGGGGAAGTGGAAATTGCACTCAATGACACTCAGGGGTTTACAAGGCCAGAAAGTTTCACTTCCTGTCCCGTTCCAGCACAAAACAAGAGCCCGTGGATGATGTTCAACTTCTGCAAGGAGAGAGCCAATTTCGGGGACTGTGTGGACCCGGGCCTTGGTTGTCCAGGTTTTGGTCCTGCTTCCCGGCCTGAAAGCTTTCCAAGGTTTTTCCTTGTCTCGCAGTCACTTCACGGAGCGTAAGAGCGCTGGGGTCAGCTTTCCCGCACAACCTCAGCACGCGTCTGCCCCTCCGCAGCCCAGTCAGACCCGTCTCTCCCCCCTCTTCTCACGCTTCGCCTTTGTTGTTATTTAGTCACTAAGTCTTGTCCGACTCTTTGCAACTGCATGGACTGTAGGCCTCTGAGCTCCTCTGCCCATGGGATGGTGCAGGCAAGAATCCTGGAGCAGAGAGTCATTTCCTTCTTCTGGGGATCCTCTCGACCCAGGGAACGAACCTGCACCTCCTGCATTACCAGGTAGATTCTTTCCAGTGAGCCACGACAAAAGCCCCCTTACCTTCCCTTACCTGGGTGTTTTAAGAAGAAAATTACACAGAGTTTGGTTGCCATCCATCCAACGCACCCAGGAAACTGTTTTAAAGCACTGCACGCAGCTGACACCTCATCACATTGCATGTGTAAATGACCTGGATAACACAGGGTGGGGAGGAAGGCTGCTCAACCACAGATGCAGCATGTGCGTTGCTCGAGATGGATGAATTCCAGAGGCCACCGGGACAACAGCGCACCTAGAGCTCATAACGCTTGCATTTGGCAAGTGGGTGGATCGCATGCTGTGTTCTTACCACAGTGAAACAAATTAAAAAAAAAAAAAACTTGAATAAAACACTAAAATAATGGCTTCCCAGGTGGCTCAGTGGTAAAGTATCTGCCTGCAATACAGAACACTCAGGTTGGATCCCTGGGTCAGGAAGATCCCTTGGAGAAGGAAATGGTAACCCTCTCCGATATTCCTGCCTGAAAAATTCCATGGACAGAGGAGCCTGGCAGGCTACAATCTGTGGAATCACAAACAGTCAGACATAACTACACATGCATGCTGACAAAATAACAATATAAAACAGTAGCTAGCTTCTTGTTTACTACTTTATCCTGGAAAGGGAACTAACTCCACATATATTTGCTCTATTTCTTCAATACTCCATCTATTTGAAAGAGGGTTGTACAGAGTCTCAAAGAGCTTACTGAAGTAACTGACCCAGCCAGATATATAATTTGCAAAGCCAGGCCTGGCCCCTCAGTCTGTCTGAGGCCAGAGCTCAGGTTGAAACTGAAATTTAATGTAGAAACTCAAATCACCTTGATGTTCACTGACTCTTTGTAGAGGCTAACAGCCTGTTTCGATTAGGACAAAGTATAGAATGTCGCAAGATAGAATTTCCATTTATCCATGAAAAATCAAAGGATTTTTAAATTTAGGGTATTTCCCACCTTAATTGCATCTGATTTTGATTGCTCCTTCATTCTGTCTTCACTTTGTTTAAGTATACTCATCCCTCACTGCAATGACATCTTATTAATTCAGACCTGGCTTGTTTGGAATCTGTGATAATTTGACTGAGACAGGATGGGCTTTTACATTCACTTTCCTGTTATCTAAGAAGGAACTTTTGAAGAAAGTGAATTCTATTAACATGACTTCCTGGAGTTTAATCTACTTAAGAAAATATAGCAATTCTCCAGAACCCAGCAGCTACAATTTGCATATAAATGATTCCTTTTCAAATATCTCTTATGAAGTGATCAAAGACAGCCCACAAAAACTTGGCAGCCCTCAAACATTATTTCACATTATCCTCCATGGTTCAAAGAACTCACAAAAATAAAAATTTACAAACCCACCTTTCATAACACAGGGGCTTCTCAGGTGGCTCAGTGGTAAAGAATCCGCCCGTCAATGCGGGAGACACAGGAGAGACAGGTTCGATCCCTGGGTCGGGAGGATCCTCTGGAGGAGGAAATGGCAACCCGCTCCAGTATTCTTGCCTGGAGAATCTCAGGGACAGAGGAGCCTGGAGGGCTACAGTCCATGGGGTTGCAAAGAGATGGCCATGACTGAGCATGTCGACACACACATCATAATATAAGCTGTTTATTCCCTCAGTAATTTTCAACTGCTGAGAGCATTACAAATGCACTTGCTTTACAAGCTGTTTTTTAAGCCTTGTTTTTAAGCCTTGTGGTTGTGCCTGGAGCCCTTGGAGGAGCCATATATTGTTCGATGAGTTTGTTTGTTTTTCTCGGTTTAAACCTGAGCTTTGGACCGAGATACAAAGATTCTAATCTTGGGGCGCTGCCTTTGAGACAGCTGGAGTTTGGGGAAATCATTTTGTCTCTGAACCTATTTCCAGTAAAAGATAAAATATCCAGCTTCCGTGTGAGAGTGAAAAAGTAACCGATGTGCAACAAAGCCTAGCACCCCATGCCGTGCCCAGCGCAGAGCTACCACATGACACGTGAGCACTTCCTCCTGACCATCCTTCCCTTACACACCCGCCACCCGCTCCAGGCATCTGTGCGCAGGAAAGGCACTTTTAAAAGTGGCCACAGAGACGAGGGCAAACAGCTGTGCCCACCTGCCCTCCGCTGCTGGGAGCCAGCATGGGGAATCCCGCCCATGACAAGGTCATGCGGAGAGACCTGACGGGCAAGGCGAGTCAGGTCTCAAGGGGTCCTCTGCCTAAGCATCTGCCCTGAAACCAAAATCTGTCTGTTTACTGTCTGCTATACTATACTCTTCTGACATAACAGGGAGCTATTCCCAACCACCTTTCTCTGGAAAGAGTTAATTCAGAGCTCCAGTTAACAGTCTCCTACATATAAAAAGAATGTCTTGGTTTAAACCCCTTTGATGGCTTTCTAACTTACCTGACTGGTCTGCCCAGACTTTTACAACTTGTGATTGTTTACAGCCCCCCAACCGCGAGAGGCACAAAGCTTAAAACACCTTAAAAATATAGAGCCTTTTAGAGCTAAGAATTAGTTTGGTGAAAGATTTGACTGCTGAGTTAATGTTTGGCACCAGGCCTCCATATCCTTTATCTTTTAGGCACCTGAGAGGATATTAATCAATGTAATCGGGATGCAGAAATAGGAATATAGTAGTTTTGATGTTAGCAACACTAGACTTTTGAGTTAATGAATTTTCTCTTTGTTATAAATCACTGTACTCCTCTTTCATTGTTATAAATTGTTGTGTCCTTGCTATGTAAGAATGTAACTTTATTTAGTGCTTTCTGAGAGTGGTACCAGACTTTGGAAAGAACAACACTCTTAAGTTTTCTGGTTGACAGACCCTTATCAGAAAAGGGCTGTAAAATGTTAATTGGCCTTCTGGCCAGAAGATGATGTAAATCACCTAAGACTTGTGTATACAACTAGGTATGCAGAGAGAAAGCCTGGTCTTGATAAGAGACAGGGCTGCTGACACTGCATAATTTTGTATTATCCATTGATCTCTATGTACAATCAAAAGTATAAAAAACCTTTGCAGACAATAAAGGATGGGCCAGTCACTGGAAAGACTGGTTCCCCCATATCAAATCTCTCTCTCTCTTTCTCTTTCTCCCTCTCTTTCCCTCTCCTTTTCAGGCTGAATTCCCATCTGGGGCATGGAGGCTCTCCAAGTCTACTTACTTGCCCTGGCTTCTAAGACCCACGCGAGAGGGAGCCCAAGGCAGGGCACCCTCTGCTATTCAAGTGGGCGCCAGTGGCCTAACATAGACAGTGCAAGTTCCTAGTCTTGGAACTTTATTGATTTTCCAAGTAAACCAAGTTATTCAGCATCTTTTCTCCACTAAATTTTCCTACTACACTATTCTTTCCTAATCTCTCTTTATATTTCTAAATAAGTAAGTTTTTCCTCGCCATGCCATCCACCCTTCGAATTCGTTGGATCCACCAGGGCTGGACCCCAGCTCCCCACCCCAAATTACATGCCCTTACCTGTCTCCCCACCCAGAACCAAGTCTCAAGAGTAGAATTCAGAAGGCTCAGAAGGGTCTTAGAGTTTTAGACAGAGAGCAAATCATAGGCTAAGACTGATATATAGCAACTGAAAATAATAACCAAGGCCTGGAAGAGTGCCCGTGAAAGGTGCCCTACTGCTCTAAAGCTGAGGCTCCGTGTAGCACTGAAAAATGAAGAAGAGGGAAACAAAGCCCCACCAGGAAAAGAATGATTGCATTTGCTGTCTGGTACTTTCCTCTGGATCCTGGGCTGCTTATGATGTGAACAACTAGTCAGCAACACTTTCTGAGTCAACAGATCCGAGGGCCACTGGGCCAGCAGCTGTTTTAAGCAAATACTTTCATAATCTGCTGAGGGCTCTCAATGCCATTATCCTCAGGATGTGTTTCACGGTTGCCAGAGTCAGGATGAAGTCTGTGGGTAAAGATGTAAGCTTGCAGTTGTACCTGTGCTCTGCACTGGAGGAAGAGCTGATCGTGATGGGATGAAATGGGAAGAGCATCTTTTCCGGTCAGTTTGCACAGAAATACCAAGGTGAAGCAGACACACCGGCCCCTCCCTGGGGCAACTCTGGCCAATAGGGAGGAGAGAGGGGTGGCACCCTAGCAATCCTGTACATACAGGGTTTCATTCCCATGAGCCCTTGCGATCACCATGGTAACACGGCGGTGAGCGGCACCATCAGCTTCGTCGCTCCCCCTCCTCATTATCTTCGTGTCATCCTTGATCTACAGGAAGGATGCTGAGGAGTTGGAGGCAGTGAACAACTCACCCGGACCCTGGAAGCCATGGGCTCATCCCACACGAGCCACTGTGCAAACACCCCTAGTTTGGAGAAGGCTGCTTTGGCATTTGAACTCACTTCTGTCGGCTACCTATGTGTCTCTGAGTACATTCCACCCTCATCATTTCTTCCTGAAAAATAAGAGGACTGAGTGAGGTGCTTCACCCAGGGAAGATCCTTCCCACTTAGGCTTCCTCCCACGAGCTGTCTCTTCTCTTCCAACTGGGGAGAATCTGCAGAGAAAAAAGCATTGATGGCACACGGTGGTATTGCTGCCAACTCCAGAAGTTGGGAGGACCAGTCTTCCTCTTTAAAACACTCAAGGAAAGAAAGAAAAGAGGCTTCATAAATAGCTCTGATTTTCCTATCTCTCGCTGCACTTCTGAACTTCGCCACTGAAGCAAAGCCTCCTAGCCAGCACAGTCTGAAACGGCTTTCTGATCTCTGATCCAGTACAAACACAGGAACTAAATTCTATTTCCAACCAATCAATCCAGGTCCTCTGAGAAGGAAAAGCATTTTCCTGGACTGACAGATGAACTCAAATCAGAAGAGAATGGTTTACATTCACAGGTGGGCCAAGGAATTCACAAACCGCAAGATAGGAGCAAAAGGCCTACCCTAGACTCCCCCTGACACTGCTCTCAAGGCAGGAGAGAAATCCACAGGGCAAGGCTCTTAGAGTGATCTGAAGATGCCATTCATAGAGGTATGAGTACCTACAGGAACCCTGAGACAGAAACATCAGGATCTCAAGAAACATAATTCATCAAATCCATTTTTATCTGTAAAAAGCCCTTTCTGGAGGTCTGCCATAAAATCAACAAATTCACGTCACTTGGGAACTATTAATCTAACAAAATATCAGCAATACAGAATGAATTGGGAAAGATATTTGGCAGAAAATAGAAATCTCCAGACTAATGTGTGGGGTTGTGGGTGCAGGGAGGGAAGGAAGATTCCCTTGGAATCTTTATTAGCACAAATCTCTGGCACATGTAGGATTTTTCAACTTGGCCATCTACAGAGGAACAAAATCAGTAGGACCATGAATACCAAATGGATACACTGCTTAGCTCTTTGTGTGTGTGTGTGTGCGTATGTGTGCATGTGCATGTGTGTGAAAACCAAAGTGTTACATAATGATTGCAGTAAAATCTAGAAGTATAAATATCAAAACAAAAACGACATGAAACAACCTGTAGCTCTATTAACATAGAGATCACCACCAGTGACATCTTGGCACGTATCTTTCCAGATAGCTTTATATGCGTAGTTAGGTGTGCTGTTTACTGCTCTGTGTGTGTGCTAAGTCACTTCAGTCATGTCTGACTCTTTGCAACACCGTGGACTGTAGCCCACCAGGATCCTTGGACTCTGGGATTCTCCAGGTAAGAATACTGGAGTGGGTGTGCATGCCCTCCTCCAGGGGATCTTCCTCACCCAGAGATCAAATCCACCTCTCTTGCATCTCCTGCATTGGCGGGCGGGTTCTTTAACACTAGCGCCACCTGGGAAGCCCTGTTTATTGCTCTCAGTTCAGTTCAGTTCAGTCACTCAGTCGTGTCCGACTCTTTGCAACCCCATGAATCATAGCACGCCAGGCCTCCCTGTCCATCACCATCTCCCGGAGTTCACTCAGACTCAGGTCCATTGAGTCAGTGATGCCATCCAGCCATCTCATCCTCTGTCGTCCCCTTCTCCTCCTGCCCCCAATCACTCCCAGCATCACAGTCTTTTCCAATGAGTCAACTCTTCTCATGAGGTGTCCAAAGTACTGGAGCTTCAGCTTTAGCATCACTCCTTCCAAAGAAATCCCAGGGCTGATCTCCTTCAGAATGGACTGGTTGGATCTCCTTGCAGTCCAAGGGACTCTCAAGAGTCTTCTCCAACACCACAGTTCAAAAGCATCAATTCTTCAGCGCTCAGCCTTCTTCACAGTCCAACTCTCACATCCATACATGACCACAGGAAAAACCATAGCCTTGACTAGACGGACCTTAGTCGGCAAAGTAATGTCTCTGCTTTTGAATATGCTATCTAGGTTGATCATAGCTTTCCTTCCAAGGAGTAAGCGTCTTTTAATTTCATGGCTGCAGTTACCATCTGCAGTGATTTGGGAGCCCCCCAAAATAAAGTCTGACACTGTTTCCACTGTTTCCCCATCTATTTCCCATAGGTCACTATATTTGTTTTACAAAAATGGAATCATGATATATCAACTTCTTTTAGAAAATTTGAGTAAATGAAAAGGAAAATGTTTTATTAATAAATCATCTAGTTCTCCAACACTTAAATCATCTAGATACTCCCATACCTCTTTCCTCTGATATTTCTGATGCATATTTATACATTAAATAGAATTTTTTATAAACATCACAATTGTATAGAAGATATTCTGCTACCTGATTTTCTCATTAGCCCTGAATGTTTTTCACTTCAAACAATATGGGTATGCATGCTCACTGCTGCTGATCTCCTAGTCCATCCTAGAATAGTCTCTGTATTTCTGGAAAAGGAATTTTGAGCTCAGAATGTCTATGATTTATCCTCTCCGAATCACAGCAGGAGAGGAGCCATTGCTTATAACCCAGTCAGTGCTGAGCCTCACTGTTCATTCTTGCTGTTGTCATTTTCATGGAAGATAAATGTTATGCTTAGTGTCTATTAAATAAAATTCTCCTTGAAAAATGCCTGTGTTCATACGTTTAACAAATAGCTTCAGAATTTGACTGTGTGCCAGGCACTATTATAAGTAGGTAATAGCTATTCCTTTAATTCTCTTAACAACCCTATAAGATAGATGCTATTACCATCACTCCCATTTCATAGATGGGAAAACTGGGGCATGAAGAAATGAATTAACCAGGAGCAAGAGAGCTTGAAGTCAGACCAGGCAGTTGAGCTCTGGCATCGACTTCTGAACTTTGGCACCTGGGCTCTCTCCCAGGCACCTTCCTACAAGCGAGATACCCTCACAAATCTGCTTCTCTCGGTGCCAATAAGGCACTTTCTTAGTACTTCCAGCACATTTCCCTTATAGGATGACAATTCCCCATGACTGTAAGGCCGCAAGGGAGGCTTGGAAAATAAAGAGGGAGCAAAAACGATTCAGGCAACTCTGATTGGCTGACAAAATAATGACCCACCGCCTGGGACTCGGCTCATCCCTGAGGCAGCAGTAAAATGCAGGGTCCTGTGTGCAAACAAGAAGCGGTGGTAACAACAGCTGTCTAAAGGGGCCTGCCCCCCAGCACCCCATGCCCAGTGTCAGCAGCTGCCGGTGGAGGTCTTCCACGACCTGGACCACGGTCATAGCAACCGGGGGCCATGATGCCACTCGTAAATGGAAGTCTCTCTTCCAAGTAACAGAGTCTGCAGTTCAAGAGAAACAGATCAGAGTCCTGGTTCCAGTTTCGGAATTCATGAAAGTGAGACTCGCCTTTCAGTGTCAGCCAGTTCCATTCTGTCTCCTGGTGGAGGAGCCAGGCTCTCCTAGTGTGGGCAGGGCCTGGGAAAGGGCAGACCCAGAAATGCATCCCATGTTGCACACCCGGCTACTACAGCCCGTGAGGCACGCATCACAGATGAGGCCTACACCCACTGTCCGGGAATGGGCCCTAAATGGTGCCCGAGGCGAAAGATGCAACGAGCTCAGAATTTATGAATTTACGCAGACAGCTCATGGATGATCGTCAAAAGGCTTAAGTTGAGAAATCTAAACTGGCCAGGGCAGGAGACACAGGTCCAAGTTTTGGATCTTTGTTGGACAGGAAGAAGGAAGGGGAAGAGAATTAAGAACAGGGACAGCATCTCAAGTTCAAAAACAGGTAGGTAGATGCAGTTGTGTACACCTGGAGCTCTGTGCCTCTTACCCCAGCCGGCCAAGAACCAGTGACGGCAGACGCAGGCTGAGACGGAGGACAGCCTTCTCCCTGGAGACTCATCACAGTTCACACTCAAGGCCTGTCACACATATTTATTTGCTGAGGCTTCTGTGGGCTAAAAAGCTGAGTGATTTATCCAAATGACTCAGCTTTTCAAAGCTGTGAGCTGGAAATTGCTCCCATGGTCTTTCCATTTGCACCCTCGCCAGCTCAGTTCTATAGAAACCCGACGCACAAACTTCTTTGGTTCTGCAAGTTGCAATTCCATGCTCAAAGTACCCCCCACAAAAAAGAAAAAAAAAAAAAAACTGTTTTCTGCGTTTTTGACCAGTGTGAAATTAGAGCCAACCAAATGAACGAAGGGAGGTGTTCTTACTCCAGGCATAGGTTATTCCGGCTGTGAAGTAACTAAAGAAACAAGGACGGCAGTAGGATTTCTGTCCCAGAGCTGGGACTCAGCTCAGACCTCACACAGGCCCTCCCGTGCACAGGCTCTCCGCATGCACAGAGGCACAAACGCTCTGGTTTATTTAAGCCAGCACGGAAGGTCGTCTTCAGAGCAGCACCCACCCTTCCGTACCTCACTGCTAACCTGTAAAGGATCAGAATATGTTTCTTATTGGAAAAGAAAAAAAGAAATTAAAGAAATAAATCCACAGAAATGTCTCCAATGATTGAAAACAGAAGCTGGCCATTAAGACATTCTCATTGGAAAAAAAAAAAAAACCTAATGGAAAGTGAAATGAAATGGAACTCCACCAGTGCTTTTATCAACTGCATGTAGAGACACCACGCCCAGCACATTTTATCAAAGGAATGACAGACACGCTGGACTGCTAATGACCTACAGGCTTCCCTTCTAAATTTATATCCCTCCTGGGATGAAGGCTGAACAAGGAATATGCCAGCGATGGAGAGCATGCCAGGGAGGAAGGTGGGTGAGCAGGGTCTCAGAAAACAATGGACCTCTCTTTCTTCATCTCTAAGTTGTGATCATTCAGCTGAGCCAGAAAATCGTATGCCTTCCTGGAGTGGGGCTGCTGTCTGACTGGCACGGTGACATTCCAGCCATGGAGACAATCTGATAGCATCTGCCCTGCACTTGGGTTTGTGTTGTTGTTGTTTTTTTTTTCCATTACTTTGTCGCCACTTTTTAAAAGAGATCAAGAAGAAAAAGAAGCTACAAAAATCTAGGTTAGTCTCATTGTAGACACACACAACTTATTTTTAATTTTATTCGGTTTCTACTCTTTGAATACTAAACTTGATTTCAGAGAATCCTGCAAGAAGTATTCACAAAGTCATTGATTCATTTATTCATCTTCTCTCTCTCTCTCGCCCTATTTCTCTCTCTCTCCCCTAAATACACAGAGCTAAGCAGAACTTCATTGAGTTAGACAAGGCTGTGGTCCGTATAATCAGATTGGCCGGTTTTCTGTGATTATGGTTTCAGTGTGTCTGCCCTCTGATGCCCTCTCGCAACACCTACCATCTTACTTGGCTTTCTTGTGGGGTATCTCTTCACGGCTGTTCCAGCAAAGTGCAGCCCCTGCTCCTTACCTTGGATGACTCGCCCCTCCTGACCTTGAACGTGGAGTAGTTCCTCTCGGCCCTCCTGCGCCCGCGCAGCCGCCCCTGACCTCGGGCGTGGGGTAGCTCCTCTCAGCCATGCAACTGCGAGGTCTGTCGCAGCCAGCTGAAACTAAGCCACGCTGTGTGGGGCCACCCAAGACATGCGGGTCATGGTGGAGAGCTCTGACAGAACGTGGTCCACAATGGCAAACCACTTCAGTATTCTTGCCTTGAGAACCCCATAAACAGTATGACAAGGCAAAAAGATAGGATACTGAAAGGGGAACTTCCCAGGTCGGTAGGTGCCCGATATGCTACTGGAGACCAGTGGAGAAATAACTCCAGAAAGAATGAAGAGACAGAGCCAAAGCAAAAACAACACCCAGTTGTGGATGTGACTGGTGATAGAAGCAAGGTCCAATGCTGTAAAGAGCAATATTGCATAGGAACCTGGAATGTCAGTTCCATAAATCAAGGCAAATTGGAAGTGGTCAAACAGGAGATGGCAAGAGTGAACATCAACATTCTAGGAATCAGTGAACTAAAATGGACTGGAATGGGTGAATTTAACTCAGATGACCATTATATCTACTACTGTGGGCAGGAATCCCTCAGAAGAAATGGAGTAGCCACGATGGTCAACAAAAGAGTCCGAAATGCAGTACTTGGATGCAATCTCAAAAGTGACAGTGCTGGGACCTAACAAACGCCATGATAGGCTTCAGGGACTAGGGTAGGACTCACAGGAAAAGCTGAGTCATTGCCCAGGGAGGTCATCCCCGCAGATGCCAGGACTTGTCTAATCAGCATACTCCCCGTAACCTGGTTTGAGTTTATCAGGACGTAAAAGACATCCCCCTGCAGCCAATAGCCAATTAGTAAATACCAGGAAACCCCTGCAGCCAGTAAAGATTAGCCAATTAGTAAATACTAGGAAACTCCTGCAGCCAATCAGCCCTTGCCAACGCTCTGTTCTAAAACCTATAAATACTGCTGTAAATCTGGGCTCGGGGATCCTTGCTCCACTCCACTGCATTGGATGTGGTGGGAGCCCTAGCTCAAGCTAGAAATAAAACCCCTTCATGCTTTTGCATTGCTGTGGACTTCTTATTCTCTCAGTTTTGGGGACTCGGACTCTGGGCATAACAGACAGAACAATCTGTGTTTGTTTCCAAGGCAAACCATTCAATATCACAGTAATCCAAGCCTATGCCCCAACAAGTAATGCTGAAGAAGCTGAAGTTGAATGGTTCTATGAAGACCTACAAGACCTTTTAGAACTAACACCCAAAAAAGATGTCCTTTTCATTATAGGGTACTGGAATGCAAAAGTAGGAAGTCAAGAAACACCTGGAGTAACAGGCAAATTTGGCCTTGGAGTACGGAATGAAGCAGGGCAAAGGCTAACAGAGTTTTGCCAAGAGAACGCACTGGTCATGGTGATGGACAGGGAGGCCTGGCATGCTGCAATTCATGGGGTTGCAAAGAGTCGGACACGACTGAGCCACTGAACTGAAGCAGAATTTAAAACTCAAGACAAAACGGCAATGGAATTTTGGGGACATTTGTTTTTTGTTGATGATATGGGAATATGTCTCACTGTAATTTTGCCAGGAGGAGCTGGCTGTGAATTTGGGAAAGAGTGTAGCTGAAAGCTGACAAAAGAGGAGTATTTATGTGTGTGAGTGAGCGAGTGTGTGTGTGTGTGTGTGTGTGTGTGCACGCACGCACATGTGCATGGGTTTGTGGGGGTAGAACCTAGCAGGGAGAAAGTGAGAATAAATTTCTCTTGCTCCCTGGAGATCAGTTCTTAGTATTCATTTAAATAACAGAGTCTAGTGGAAGGCATTTAGCCTAAGGGAGACGGTAGCTCTGGTCTGCAAAAGCCCTTTTATCCACAAGGACGCCTGTGATTCCTGACTATCTCATTCATGGCTGGTTTGGAGGGGACACGATGTGAAAAGGTCTTTAAGAATACCTGGTCATGGCGATAGGAAGAAAGTGTGAGATGCATAGTTTTATACAGAACCACAGCAAACTTCGTTGGAAGGACTGATACTGATGCTGTAGCTCCATTGCTTTGGACACCTGGTGCGAAGAGCTGACTCCCTGGAAAAGACCCTGATGCTGGGAAAGCCTGAAGTCAGGAGAAGGTGGGCAACAGGGGATGAGATGGTTGGATGGTATCGCCAACTCAATGGACATGAATCTGAACAAACTCTGGCAGACAGTGAAGGACAAGGAAGCCGGGCGTGCTGCAGTCCCCGGGGTTGCTAAGATTCAGACATGACTGCGTGAGTGAACAACAGCAGCATGCTTTGTGCTTTCTTCTTAGAAGGATCCGTCCAAGCCTCCAAGTGTCTGTGGCTGTGAGAACCTGTCTGCTCGACTCTCCTTTCAAGCAGACCCCTGGACGCTTGAATCCCTCCACTTCATCTGTGTCTCCGCTTCCCCGAGGAGGGGGCGGCTATGGGCGCTTACCCCTGTCCTGGCTGCTGGATCAGACCCCGGAGGCAGGCTTGGGTGGGGAGGGATGGAGTCAGGGAGAGAGCAGCCAACAGCCCAAGGAACTCTGTGTCAGCAGCATCCTACACTGATGTGAATGAAATATAAATATTGCACAATGAGCCATTAAAAAAACTCTTCCAAACACGATGCTCTCGCATGACGGCTGTCTGAGTGGAGGCAGCGACCCTCCATCTCTTCCCTGCAGAAGTTCAGAGCGGCCCGGGAGCTAAGAAAACAACTTCAGAAACACTGAATGTTTAGATCCACTTAGTGGTCGGGAAAAAAAAAAAACAACAACACTTTAGAAAAATATTTAAGAGCTGCTCTAGCAAGTGGAAACAGCAATTCCTTGTAAACAAACCTAACACGAAGCTACGTCTCAGTGGTGGAAAACCTAACTTCATAAAGTCAGATTTCCGATATTTTTTTTTAAGCTCCTCAGAGACTACCAAAGCAACCACACTCTGTCAGTTGATGAAGCAAATAAACAAACGCGCATGAGAGACTTTCCGTCTAGTATGTCAGCGGCATGTGTGTCTGATAAAGCGAGGGTGCAGCCTTGGTACCTGCTCACTGCGGAGAAGACCGGTTATGACGAAAAGCGAGTGTCCGCCCGCCTCCGCGGTTGCTCCACCGTGGACCCCGGGACAGTGGTAACTGTGACGGGAGCTCTCTAAGGCTCTTTTCCCACGCATCTCTTTCCAGCCACCAGCGAGGTCCTAATGGACCGTGTCGTTTCTGAAGCAGGGGGACTGACTCTTCATTGGAAATCCACCCCATCACCCAGCTCAACAGGGTGGTGCCGGGCAGCGAGGCGGGGGTGGGGCAGGTCAGAGCCCACTTAGAACACCATAGCCCCCAAACCTAGCGCCCCATCACAAGAGTGACGTAAATCAGGAAGAGAAAAACAAATGTATATTAACGCACACGTGTGCAATCTCGAAAACGGTGTGGATGAGCCTATGCGCGGGGTGGGGCTAGAGACGCAGATGCGAGAGCAGCCGTGCGCACACAGCGGGGGGCGCGGGGGGCGCTCTGGGGGTTGGCACTGGCGTGTACACCACCACGTATGCACAGTAGCTGGTGAGAGCCCAGGGAGCTCAGCTCGGTGCTCTGAGACGACCTAAGGGGTGGGAAGGGGGGCAGGGGGAGAGGCTCAGGGGGAGGGGTATAGTGCCCGAGTGGCTGACC
This sequence comes from Oryx dammah, assembly GCF_014754425.2. Taxonomy (NCBI): domain Eukaryota; kingdom Metazoa; phylum Chordata; class Mammalia; order Artiodactyla; family Bovidae; genus Oryx; species Oryx dammah. The sequence goes on along the minus strand of NW_024070192.1, from coordinate 2,514,642 downwards.
CGGGCCGCTGCACCCAGAAACGAGCACAGCACTGTCAGTGCTTATGTGCGCGCACGCAGTCTGCACGTGTGGGCCCCACGGACTGTAACCCACCAGACCCCTCTGTCCACGGAGATTCTCCAGACAAGAATACTGGAGTGAGTTCTCATTTCCTCGTCCAGGGGATCTTCCCGACTCTCAGGTTGGACCCATGTCTCCTACATCTCTTGCGCTGGTGGGTGGATTCTTTACCACCACGCTATCCGGGAAGCTCCAAGCACTTATACCCCAATTTTAAAAAGTCAAAGTAAGCCATACCCCCAGTTCTCAACGTCAGCCCTCTCAGCAGAACAGAAACAACTCCGGTTTATTCACTGAATGGGGCTGTTGGCGCCTCACCAAAAAAGCTCACTGGAAACCTATCATCCAAAATTAACACAGTTCCATTTTTGCTAAAGAACTACTCCTTAGGAATCCCTTGTCCTTCTCCTGTCTCAGCTCCATTTCTTCTCCAAGCTGGAAGCTTGGGCGGGTTACTCAGCCAGGCTACACCTCAGCTTCCCCATCTGTAAAATGGAGCAGTTATCCCCACTTCACAGCGTCCACGTGAGTAACAGATGAGACGTGTGGAGCGGGGACGGAAAAGCAGGCCCACCTGGCCCGCAGGCCCATGACTCTCTACACAGCCCTGTGGGATGGTCCTGAGCCGTGAGCCGCAGTGGAGGGTGAGACAGACAGCCTCTCTGGTTCATCCTGAGTGCACCGTGATTCTTCCTGCCCAGTCCGACAGCGGCTGCATCCAGAGGTCACAAACCAGGGACCCGCTGGCCTCATAAGGCTCCCTGCCATGTTTGGTCTGGCCCTTGATGCTTTAGGAAAACAAGTCCTCTTTGAATGTCTTTCGGGAGGGCTGGTCCTTTCCAGCTCAGCTATACACAGCACTCTCTCTGGAAGCAGTGGTCTTTCATCCATACCTGCTCGGCTCCTGAAGACACCTGTTTTCTACCAGTGATTCAGACCAACAAGCTAATGGGAAGTTAGCCTCAGGGCCATGCAGGGCACTGGAAAGGGGTCCATGGAGTCAGACAGATGTGGGTTCACACCCAGCCTTGTCACTGATGATCCGAGTGGGCTTGGTGGCTTCAGCTTCCTTTCCCTGTTTGTCAAAAGCCATGACAAACCCAGGCCATGTATTAGCAAGCAGAGACATCACTTTGCTGATGAAGGTCCATATTGTCAAAGCTATGGTTTTTCCAGTAGTCATGTATGATGTGAAAGTTGTACCATCAGGAAGGCTGAGTGCCATAGAAGTGATGCTTTCAAACTGTGGTGTTGGAGGAGACTTGAGAGTCCCTTGGGCTGCAAGGAGATCCAACCAGTCCATCCTAAAGGAAACCAGTCCTGAATATTCATTGGAAGGCTGATGCTGAAGCTGAAGCTCCAATACTTTGGCCACCTGATGCGAAGACCCTGATGCTGGGAAAGATTGAAGGCAGAAGAAGGGGCTGACAGAGGATGAGATGGTTGGATGGCATCACCGATTCAATGGACATGAATCTGAGCAAACTCTGGGAGATACTGGAGGACAGAGGAGCCCGGCATGCTGCAGTCCGTGGGGTCACAAAGAGTCGGACACTGAACAGCAACAACAAAGGAGACGTGCAGGTCTCTGCCCTGCGCGAGCCTCAGCTCACCCCAGGGCACAGCAGGTATGAGTCTCTGCTCTACTGGCCTTGTCAGAAATGCGGAGGCAACTTCTTCTGTGTTCTGATGTCCAAGAACCTACAGCGGGGCTGGTGGGAGTGACTTTCCTGGGGAGCCAAGCAAGCTGTCCTTGGTCAGACGTCTTACATGAAGAGGTTGCCCAGTGTTCATCCGCGGGCTTCTGGAATCGCAGGAGGCCGCGCGGCTCCCCAGCAAGTTCAAGGGCACGGAGAGGTGGGCTGAGCTGCCCCGAGTTCAGTGGGCCTCAAGGCTCCGGTCCCAGCCCCCGGGGGAGCAGGGCGGTTTTCACACCCTGGGCATCCGAGCCCCCAGGGCAGCTGTGCAGCCACATCTCCCATCCTCTGACCCAACTGGGGCTTTGATTTGCAGGCCTTGAGGGATGAGCGGCTGGGCTGTACCCACTGGATTATTTGGGGAGCAGGGAGGGGAGAGGGGAGCTCTGAGTCTTCCGCCGGCACCGCTGGGCCATGTGGAGCGGCCTCTGGGCCAGCCTGGGGCACGCTGTGGTCGTTCCTCCCAGGTCTCTGCTCAGACTCCCAGGTCTCTGCTCACGTCTCTCCTCCCAGGAGCTCCGGGCTGGGGTAGACACGGAGGAAGCTCATGCCCTCATTTCCCCCATAGATGACTCTGTCCCCTTGCTTCATCCACTTTCATCTCAAAGGATCTGATAGGAAATTTCAAAACAATTCACAGGTTTGGGGAAGGATAACACAGACGCCAAATTAAGAGATGAAACAGAGGCATTGAGACCCCTGAGATGCTTGCTGAGTGTCTCTACCTCTTCCATTTTTTTTTTTTTTTTGCTAGACATTAGTGGAAGGAAAGCTATGACCAACCTAGACAGCATATTCAAAAGCAGAGACATTACTCTGTAAACAAAGGTCCATCTAGTCAAGGCTATGGTTTTTTCAGTGGTCATGTATGGATGTGAGAGTTGGACTGTGAAGAAAGCTGAGTGCCAAAGAACTGATGCTTTTGAACTGTGGTGTTGGAGAAGACTCTTGAGAGTCCCTTGGACTGCAAGGAGATCCAACCAGTCCATCCTAAAGGAAATCAGTCCTGGGTGTTCATTGGAAGGACTGATGCTGAAGCTGAAACTCATGAGAAGAGCTGACTCATTGGAAAAGATTCTGATTCTGAGAGGGATTGGGGGCAGGAGGAGAAGGGGACAACAGAGGATGACATGGTTGGATGGCATCACCAACTAGATGGACATGAGTTTGAACAAACTCCAGAAGCTGGTGATGGACAGGGAGGCCTGGTGTGCTGCGGTCCATGCGATCGCAGAGTCGGACACAACTGAGCGACTGAACTGAACTGAACTGAGGCGTTATTAGAGTTATTAGAGTTTGCTTTGTTTTTCCTTGTGCTGGGCCTCTGCTGCTGTGAGGCCTTTTCTCAGAAGAGGAGCAGGGCTGCTCCCTGCTGGGGCTTCTCATTGTGGAGCCTCCTCTTGTTGAGGAGCGTGGGCTCAACACTGTGGCACAGGGGCTGAGTCACTCTGAAGCAGGTGGGATCTTCCTGGACCAGGGGTTAAACCCTGGGTTCCAGGTCAACAGGTGCGACGAGAGGAAATCCACCAATGACCTGATGACCTTTGAAACGGCTCCTTCCCTTGGAAGTCTGCAGCCTGGTAAGACCTCGGCAGAGGACTCTGCTAAGCCACACCTGACTCCTGACTCCCTGGAAACTATGAGATAATAAATTTGCATTGTCTTGAGCTTCTGGGTATATGGTAGTTTCCCAGACAGCAGTAGAAAATGAACACAATGAAACATACTCAAATTTGCAAAAACACTTCAAAGGCCAAAACAGCCTGAGGGGTGCAGGTGGTTTATGGGCAACCAGAAGAACTGACTCCTTGGAAAAGACCCTGATGCTGGGAAAGACTGAGGGCAAGAAGGGAAGGGGGCGACAGAGGATGAGATGGTTGGACGGCGTCACCGAGTCAAAGGGCCTGAATGTGGCCAAACTCCAGGAGACAGTGGTGGACAGAGGAGCCTGGCATGCTGCAGTTCACGCAGAGTCAGACATGACTTAGTAACCAAATAACACCGATTGTGCAGTGTACATCACAGGTAATGAACTGCCTTCATTAGGTGTTAGGTCTTAGCTATTTAGAGAGCGCCCCTGGTGACTCAGATGGTAAAGAATCCACTTGCAGTGCGGGAGACCTGCGTTCAATCCCTGGGTTGGGAAGATCCCTCGGAGGAAAGGCTACCCACTCCAGTGTTCTGGCCTGGAGAATTCCATGGACTACAGTCCGTGGGATCACAAAGAGTCAGACACAACTGAGTGACGAAGCACACACATTAGGAACTTAGAGGTAGAGGGCACACTTCTGGAGAAAGGTAAGTATCTGTGGAGAGAAAGGGGCTTCCCTGATGGCTCAGTGGTAGAGAATCCGCTTGTCAATGATGGGGCACAGGTTCAATCCCTGACCCGAGAAGACCCCGAGCCCGTGTGCTGCAACCACCAAGCCTGTGCTCCAGGGTCCAGAGGCCGCAACTGCAGAGCCCATGTGCCCTGGGGCCCAGGCTCTGCAGCAAGAGAAGCCAGCGAGGGAGAAGGCCGGTCCCGCACCTGGAGAGCAGCCCCTGCCACCACAGCTAGAGGGTCCAGCACAGCCGAAAATAAATAAGACGAGGCTGAAAAACATTGCAATTCATCACGCTGTGATAACTGCCGAACCCCACATGCTGAAAGGATGGGCCTCCTGGAGCAGCAGATGTTAGAACCTGATGGCGACCCATGTGAGGTCGGGAGCTGCCCTCTGCACTTGCGGAGAAAAACTATTTCATCCCTATTCTCCGTTTCCTCTGAGGGGCTCCATCCACACTTTGCTCTAAGATCATCTCATCAGTGATTCACTGTTATATTAAAAATAGATGAAAATGTTACTTTGGAGCCTAAATCATACAAGCCGCGGGCTTATTCTTTGAAGCACCCTGGCGTTTACCTGCCCTTTCGATTTTGTGATCCGCCATCCCATGTTAGAATTTTCCTATCTTAACAGACAGCTCTGAGAAGTTTGGGGAAGTCACAGGTGCTCTGTGAGGAAGCACCACATTCACTCAACTTGCACGCAGCTAACACTGACCGAGGCGTCCAGAGCCGTGGAAGGGGGGACCAGCTTGCACAGTGTGAGTGGAAAACAGCCATGCAAGCGTCCTAGGCCCCCCATCAGCTCACCTAAGCACCTCTCACCTGATCTCAGAAATACATATAATAAAACAGACACTGAACGGTCCTCCATGTTTCTAACTGTGTCTCCTGATACACCTTCTCAGCACGTCAGCCCGAGTCATGTTCTTCAGACACAGCTCAGACCCCTAGTGGCTCCCTATCACACAGAATGCTTTCTGATTCCTTTATCCATCTGGCTGCTCCCGGCCTTAGTTGCGGCACGTGGGCTCTAGTTCCCAGACAGGGGATTGGTCTCTGGGGCCCTGGCACTGGGAGCCTGGAGTCTCAGCCACTGAGCCCTCCATCGGGGACGAGGTGCACCCCGACTTCACCAGGGCTTGCGTGAGCGGCCCTCTGCCTGCCTGCCTTCTTGCAAGGAGGTGCTAGTTATCAGAGTTTGTCTGTAGCTTAAGAACACACTGCTATCGCCGCAGTGCTCCCTCAGACAGGCATCAGCCCCTTGGCAGAAGCCTGAGTCCGGGCAGCATTCAGCAGGTGTCCTGTGAGAACTGAGGCCCGTGGTGATGTATCTGTGATGTGTGTGTGGGAGGAGGCAACCTTCACACCCTGCTACTCCAGCGTCCTGACTGCTCAGCATCAGTCCTGACAGTTGGCCAGTGTGTCCTGGTACGCGTGTATGGAAAACCGAAACATCGAAACGATTCCACGCCACTTGGTCAGTGAGTTGCAACCCTGAACACCGCCTGCTACTTCCTGTTCTTCAGGCTCCCTTGATCTTACCATGATCCCACGGTGGACCCCTAGCTTTCTGCTCAAGAAACAGGGCCAAGGTCCATTCTAGCAGATGGGTACCTAAGCCACTGCTGCTGCTGAGTCGCTTCAGTCGTGTCTGACTCTGTGCGACCCCATAGACGGCAGCCCACCAGGCTTCCCCATCCCTGGGATTCTCCAGGCAAGAACACTGGAGTGGGTTGCCATTTCCTTCTCCAATGCATGAAAGTGAAGAGTCAAAGTGAAGTCGCTCAGTTGTGTCTGACTCTTCAAGACCCCATGGACTGCCGCCTACCAGGCTCCTCCGTCCATGGGATTCTCCAGGCAAGAGTGCTGAGTGAGGTGCCATCGCCTTCTCCGACCTAAGCAACAGAGGCTGTTAAATGTCTAGACCAGGATACAACTGCTGATGGCAGCTGTACTACTGGAACGAGACAGTCCACCAGGAGGTCCCTCGTCATCCACCAAAGGATTAAAAAAAAAAAAAGCTCAGAGAAAGGAAAGGCATTACAAAGCTTCCTGAAGCCAAGAGCAGCTCTCTTTCAACGTGGTGGAATAAAACTTGCCCTGTCATTCAGCTTGGGAAACAACAAATGGGAAATCTGGAAAATAAATAGAAAGCACACACTTGCTCTTTGCACTACCGACACCACATGAAGAGCAGAGTAATTATGTATTCGAATATCACTGCTGGGAAAAACTCAGTGTGACCCAAAGTTCACTACTCGAACACATCGGTTCCAGGCGAGATTGCCTTTCATGGTGGTATACCCTTTCTCCATGACCGCCTCGCTTCCAAAGGAAATCAGACACCGTCCCTCTTTACCAGAAGGGGATCTAATAAGGGCCTCCTCTTGATTACAGGGCTACAAGGATCAGCATTTTCTCTCTTGCTCATGAGAAACCACATAAAGGGAAACAGCAGAAACCTGTAAGGACCGGGGCTCCGGCTCACCGCGCCGGCCCAGCCGAGCAGACCCGACCGGAAACCGGCTTCAAGAGGAAGGAGAGTGACCAGAGCGGAGGGCCGTGACGTCAGCGTCATCTTCATCTTCCTCCATGTCACCTCCATCCAAAGCTCGATGGATCCCGATGCACTCACATGGCACCTTGTCAACTCAGCCAGGGGCGCCCACTTGTCTCCAGCAGTGGAGAGCAAAGTAAATCAACACAACGTTCTCAGCCCCAGAATAGATGGCCCGCTAGACTCCTGTGTTTGTCCGGTCTCCAGTCGCTGCCCTGAGTTCCCCTTATCAGTCAAACCTCTGCCCTCTGTGCCAAAAGATAAGCCGGTTGTCTTTGAAAGTCTTCCCAACTTGTAAAATCCCCCACCCTCCTCCTAGTTCAAGCCATGGTGCTGAGCTCCTGGCTTCCTGTTGCTGTTCTGTCACTAAGTCGTGTCCAACTTTTTGTGACCCCATGGACTGCAGCACGCAGGCCCCGCCCCATCCTCCACTGCCTCCAGGAGCTTGCTCAAACTCATGTCCATAGAGTCGGTGATGCCATCCAACCATCTCATCCTCTATCGCCCCCTTCTCCTCCTGCCTTCAATCTTTCTCAGCATCAGGGTCTTTTCCAATGAGTCAGTTCTTCACATCAGGTGGCCAAAGTACTGGAGCTTCAGCTTCAGCATCAGCCCTTCCAATGAACACTCAGGGTTGATTTCCTTTAGGATGGACTGGTTTGTTCTCCTTGCAGTCCAAGAGCCTTCTCTGGCCCCACAATTTGTGAGTCTGTACTAGTGGAATCAAACGTACGATCTGCCCTTTGAGACTGCAGGCGCAGTCTTAGTCCTGACTCTTACCGCTGGGGCCCTCCTATGCGGCCTGGACCTGCCAGCCCCCTGGCATGAGACGGAAGTCCTCACGTAACGTCCAACAGCAACACCTGCCCCCTCCCAGACCGCCCAGTGCTGTGCTCCAGCGGCCGGGGCGGACGTTCTGCTGTGACTTGCTGGACTGTAACTCAGTTTCTTCGTCCTTTGAAGCATGGTCCTTGAGCTGCCCAGTTCTCACAGCCAGGATCAATCTATCCAGCAATTCTTTAGCCCTGCTTATCTGCCCTTTCTCAGTTAGTAGGTCCTAACCTGGTTCTCAGGACTTCTCCAGCAGCTCAGCCGTAAAGAACCCACCTGCAGTGCAGGAGACACAGGAGGCACCGGTTTGATCCCTGAGTGGGGAAGATCCCTGGAGGAGGGAATGGCAAGCCACTCCAGTCCTGCCTGGAGAATCCCATGGACAGAGGAGCCTGGTGGGCTACAGTCCGTGGGGCCACAAAGAGCCGGACACGCCTGAAGCTGCTGAGCATGCACGGGATCGCAACCTGGTTCTTACAGCCCCTGGCCATCTAAAATTCCAACACGTACTGTCCCCCAGGCCCTTCTTACTGGACCCCCAAGTCTTCAGCCTCCTCGGGCTGACAAGATACATCTTGAGGATTTTTGCCAACACAACGGAATTGCTTGTGTTTTTATGACTCACAACCTCATACCTGAAAACCCAAGTGGAAGACGTGCCCTTCTTACTGAGAATAATTGCACAGACCAAGCAAAACTGTTTCCTTCTTGGTGGCTCAGATTTAAGTTTTCATTTGCTTCATCTTGTTGCAATAAAATGTGACTTTTGAACGTTTTGCTTTCAGATATATTTATCTAAGAGGATTTTGCTCCATTATGTAAAATAAAACAAAAAGGATCATTTGAGGGGAAAATGTAACATAAGTCCATCATTTAGTTAGCTTTTCAAATTATATCTATTTGATCCTGACTTTCTGCCCAGATGCGAATGGAAAGTTTTTTCTTTCCATCTAAAAAGCAAATATCATTGAAAATAGTGCAAACCAAACAGCATGCTCTTTTTTTTTTTTTTTGGTCTAGCCATATTTGCTGTCTTTATCTCGTAATGACCTTTCCCCAACTTACTTTTTCTCTTTAGTGCCCAGTTTCTAAAAATAAAGTGGCGAGTGGATCTTTGAATGTAGGGATAATATTTTGATTTCACTGGTACATACAATCAGGAAATGTATTTCTGTTTATACTCTTAAAATCAGTTGAGCGTTGTAGATGAAGCCACGTCCTGTCAGCACATTTTTTTTCAAAAACCTGGAAAATGTAACAAAATCCGAAGCAGCTGTAGGAAGCAGAATGTAGACTCCATTTGCACTCAGCAGGAGGAGAGTGAGCAGGAGGTGACTGGATAGTTTCCACATGAAAAAGTTACAAAGAATTTAACCTGTAATGAAAACTCTGATAATCTCCAGGAATGAAAGATGCTTGGATGATGGGTTTGGGGTTTTTTCATGAGTTCAAAGGATCTGGTTTTTCCTATAAATGCCATGCAGGAATAGGAGACGGTCCATGTGGTCATTGTTATGTCTGATAGCCAACAAGAGTTCAGCCCTCATCTTTAAGCCATTAAACAGTGACTGTGTGTGCATTTTCAGACCCCGGATTAGGCTGCCCAGGCCTTTCTCTGGAGAACACAGAAGGCGGGATCTCATTGCCTAATCACCATCTGCTCTGAGATAGGGATGCTCATGGGTGATCGATCAGCTTAAAGTTAGCTGAGGTGATGAGTAGGGATCCTGGAGGCCAGAAGTTAACTCTGCGCCCTGTGACATGAGGATTCTGATTCAGCAGGTCTGCATGGGATGGGACCTGAGATCCTGGGTTTCTCTCCAGCCCTCCAGTGGTCCGATGGTGCTAGTCCCTGGACCGCTGCTGAGATAATAGGAGAGCAGAGGGTTTCTTCCTCCACCATCTCATCCTGTCTGCTGCGGTTGACAATCTTTAGGAAGGTGCCCAGTGAGCTTCCCTCCCAGGGTTCGGGTCCTTGAGTAATTCCCTGCCCTGGAGTCTGGGCTGTACCCACTGACCCACATCTAACAAATGAACAGGGCAGAAATGGTGGTCTGTCTTTTCTGAGGTCAACTAATAAAACCTGTGGTGCTGGAGAAGACTCTTGGACTACAAGGAGATCAAAGCAATCAATCCTAAAGGAAATCAACCCTGAATATTCCCTGGCAGGACTGATGCTGAAGCTGACACTTTAATACTTTGGCCACCTGATGCGAAGAGCGGACTCATTGGAAAAGACCCTGATGCTGGGAGAGATTGAAAGAGAAGAGAGTGGCAGAGGATGAGATGGTTAGATAGCATCACCGACTCAAAGGGCATGCATTTGAGCAGGCTCTGGGAGAGTCCATGGGGTTGCAAACAGTTGGACACAACTCAGGGACTAAAGAACAACACTGAGGCCCTCCTGTATGGTACAGGCAACTCTACTCAACACTCTGTAATGACCTATATGGGAAAAGAATCTAAGAAGAGTGGACATATGTATAACTGATCACTGTGCTATGCAGCAGAAGCTAATACAACACCGTAAATCAACTCCACTTTAAATAAAAATTTAAAATAAACACCCGCAAGCTGTCTAGGACCATGTCAGATGCTGCCCCTCCTGGGTCGCTGCGGTTCAGGACAAACTCTCCCATCTCTGAAGATGGTGGTGTCGGTTTGTATGGCACCTGCTTCTGACCCACCTTTGTCCCTTCTCTAGCCAGCTGTCACTTCCCTCCTGCATCATTTTGTATTTCAAGTATTCAATATTATTAGCACTTATTATCATTCTAACATTCACGTAGTCCTGCCTCAAAGAAATTGATAGTTACCAGGTTCAAGGGACCCTGCATTTATATTAATCACTTATTTCTTAAGCATTTAATTTTTCACATTTTGGATATTCATTTAATTGGTGCTAAGTAAGTATTTGTGAGTCTAATAGTTCAAAAAGATACAGGCCCTGCAGTGCTCACTGCAGCGCCATTTACAAGACCCAAGACACAGAAACAGCCTAGACGCCCATCGACAGAGGAGTGGATAAAGACGAAATGGTCCATACACACATGGAATATTACTCGGCCTTGAAAAGAATGATACAATGCCATTTGCAGCAATGTGAATGGACCTTGAAATTATCACACTAAGTGAGGTAAGCCAGACAGAAAAAGACAAAGGCCATTTTGATATCATTATATGTGGGATCTAAACTATGACTCAAATGAACTCGTCTATGAAACAGGAAAGGACTCACAGAGAAAACAGGCTGTGGCTGCCACGGGGAAGGAGAACTGGGCAGGGAGGGGCTGGGACGGGCAGAAGCCGACAGTTACCCATCAGACGGATAAACGTGGTCCGACTGTACGCCACGGGGAAGTATATTAACATCCATAGTCAGTCATAATGGAAAGGAAGATGAAAGAGAACATATGTATATCTGAATCATGACGCTGTACACCACAAGCCAACCCTACACTGTAAATCAACTATACACCAATAAAAAAAGTTTAAAAATATCTGTGAGTCTCCCTAATAGAACGTACATTTCCCAGTATCCTGAGCCTCATGACAAACTTCTGGGAAGTATAAGAACCATACGATTATGAAATTAATGACGAAACAAGACAGAGAAGTGGTTGAATCGTCTATTTGCGGAAGCCTAAGCATGCTCAGCTTGCCTGTCCCTTGGTGCGTGCTCCACTGGCTTATCTCAGTGGACGCTGCATCTGCTTGCGTGTGGGCAGACCTCCACCTCGCAGATGTCAACTCGCCCCACGCACAGACAGACGCAGCAGAGCCTACGTAGAACCAAAGACCTCATGCTCAGACTTGTCACGTTAGGATGTAGACGCGGAGGCGGCCAAAACTAGAAGCGACCGTCGGGGAGCTCCTCGTCACCTGATTTTCCCGACGATAAAAATGGTCATAAGATCTGCAGAAACGGGTGCAGACATGCAAAGTAGGACAAGACCCTTGCTTCCCAGCCCAGGGGCCCCTCTCGCTTTGCCCCCACATTCCTCCCAACTCCAGGAGACACCATTCGCATTTTCATTGAGCTTGTATGTGGTCATGATACACTGACGGAACTTGATGTTAAAGGTAAGCTCTGGGAAGACCTATTCGCTGTCATCAGAAGTAACATAAGTCTTTGAAAAGGAAAAGACTTGAAAGTCAGTCAGAACGAAAGGGCACTCACAAAGGAAGTGAATTGCTAATTGTTACCTTTAATCTTGATTCCTATTCACAACACATGACTTCTATACACACACACACACACACAGGGAAAGAGAGAGAGCCACAAACATGCACACGCACACAGAGAAGCTGCTTTTGGTGAGGTGTGTCTGTCTGTATGCTTGTATTTACAATGGTATTATGAACACAAAACCAGTTAACATATGTAAAAGGATTAGAACGGAGTCTGGCACAGGGTATCTTCCCAGGAGAGGTTTATTATCATTGTTGTTGTTCAGTCACTAAGTCATACCCAACTCTTTGTAGCCCCATGGACTGCAGCACGCCAGGCTTCCCTGTCCTTCACTATTCCCCAGAGTCTGCTTAAACTCACATGCAACTCAGTCGGTGATGCCATCCAACCATCTCCTCCTCTGCCGTCCCCTTCTCCTCTTGCCCTCAATCTTTCCCAGCTGCAAGGTCTTTTACAATGAGTCAGCTCTTCACATCAGGTGGCCAAAGTATCAGAGCTTCAGCTTCAGCATCAGTCCTTCCAGTGAATATCCGGGGTTGATTTCCTTTAGGATGGACTGGTTTCCTATTGTAATGATCACTAGTACAGAATTAGCACTAGGTCTTCTTACCCTGTATCCTTCCCACTGGTGAATATGATGGACACCGACTCAGTTAATGTGAAAACCTGCAAATGCAGTCGTTTTCAGAGTAATAAAAATTAGGTAACTCTCAGGCATCGAAGATATACTGAGCATCCTGCCAGGCTTGCTGAGTGAAGAGATACCAAAAGTGAACCAGGAAGGCATGGACCCTGCCCTCTCTGAGCTGGAGCTCTATCAGCAGTTTACTTGCTGATTCTATTCAAAGGGGCCAACAGGCACTTTGGGATTTTTATCGCATCTTCATTCAGTGTTCATGTCAAGGATGTGCTTCCAGGACCTTCAGGTATACTCCGTGTCCTCTTTGTAAACCTCTGAAGTGTTCACAGAAGATGCAAGGCAAGAAGAAGACTTTTAAGGCAGAAATGCTTCTTAGCATCATCAGCCTTCCAAGGCTCTTTTCTGTGCCTTGAAAGAAAGCCACCCAGCCAACCACAACTCTTCAATGTGAAAAGGCAGTGCCCGAGAGAGACACACAATGGTTTTTCTGGAGGCTTGCTGCTGATGGCTGTAAAGATAGGAGAAGAAAGAGGGGAGGAAAGTGACCCCCAATTCCCTTTGGACCAGGATGAAATAATCTAGCAATATGAACCAGAGGGGAGCATCTGCGGGGAAGAGGAATAAGCAGGGGCTCGTTGTTTTGGAACAAGCACGCCTTCTTTGCTTGCAGACAGTCCATCGCCGAGTGCCACGGTGCTGTTTCATATCAAGATTTCACAAACCATTACAGGCCGCACAGGTATTGGAGGCTGCGGCAGATGTGTTGAAGTTTCCATTGTTGTACTTAGTGCATGGAAAATATTACTAATGGTGGGTGTCAGGGGGAGGCTCAACTGACCCCAACTGCATAAACTCATCTGGGCCGAGAGCTTGAAGTCAGAGCCTTTCAATGCTTGCTCTTGTTATTCCATCATCCCCTCCCCCATTTTATGAGATATTTGACGATATATAGCGCATTTCAGGCAAAGGAGAAATTCCATGACCGCATGAACAGGTGGACTGGGGACATGGGCGAGGGGTGGGATCTCTTTCCTTGAGACTTGAGTTTTATTTACAGCCAATCCTTGACTGTCTCTGACACGCAGGACAAAACCGAGAACAATGAAGAAACCGAAGTCCTCAAAACTCCATTCAGTCTCTCTCTCTGCTGTTACCCACCGAGAATGCCTCCAGTGACAACATTTACATATCTAATTGAGCAAAATGACTTCTCCTTTATCATTCCTTCTTCCCTCTCCAATGCACAGGCTGGTCCAAAAGAACAGAGAGAGGGTCTTAGAAACACTCCTACACATATTAATCCAGAGTTGACATTTAATTTTCATTTTTAGTATATGATTTGTGGTTTAAAGTTTCTGGGAAATACTGGCAGCTACAAATATCAGAGAAATGCTTGACTTCCACTTCCTTGATATGCCATGATTACCAGAACAATGCTAGAGAAGGGAAAGCTACCCAATCCAGTGTTCTTGCCTGGAGAATCTTATGGACAGGGATCCTGGCAGGCTACAGTCCATGGGGTCACAAAGAGTTGGACGCAACTTAGGTACTACGCAACAACAACCAGAACAATGAAGGTCTTGCTACAATCAGACCCATTCATTTCTTTTCTTTATACTTAAAGAGCCTCAGAATGCCTCACGGGTTTCTCCACATTCATTCATTAGAGGCGTCCTTCATTCCCTCTCATGAACTTAACAATGACCCCAGAAGCAAGCTCATTAAAATCTAGAGTTCAGGATCAATTCAGAGGAATACTGAAAATATGAATGCTTTTCCAAACTCCATGGTGACTTGATCTGAACCTTGTGTCTTTATTTGAACCTCTTGTCAGTAACACTGGGGGAGAGATCTCCTAGGGGTAACTTTCCTTGCAAGAAGGTTGCTGGCATCTAAAGCTTAGCCTTGAAATCATAAGTCAGAAAAAGGTCAAGATGATAAACTGTGGCCATGGTTTCAGAAATGAACAATGTTTTAGTGAGCTCCATATATTCAATCTTTCTTTCAACGTGCTGCTCATTAAACAGGATTATAATGAAGTGGCACTGGGGTTTGAAAACTTAAAGCTATGATATAAATGCATGATGGCCATTACATTTTTAAAACACCGAAACTCAGACATACCTGGTTTCTGGTTTAAAAAAAGATGATAAGGGTCTCATTAAATGAAAAACAAAATCCACATAAGTTTTATAACCCTGTGTCAAATTAAACCCGAACGTTTTATTGTGTAAGAAAAATACCTATCTTCGCTGAACAGTTGCTATTATTTCCACTGGCATCTTAGCTGTTTCTCTTAATAGTGTGAGTCCTGCAGATGTTCTCTTGCTGCCAAACCGGGGGGTCCACTGGAGGTTTGCCTTGGAATCGTGAAAACGGATAGAACTGAATGAGGAGAAGAAAACAGAAGGGCTGGCTACCGAGAACCAGCGTCAAGACCGAAAACACAGAGTGTCACCAAGAGCGGTTGGTCTGAATTCCTCCGCATCCTCCGGTCTTGTTTTGAAATGATCCTAAAAGACCGAGGTCTCAGAGCCGGCGTAAACACTTAGCGCCTGGAACGAATTTAAAACTTGAGGGAACAAATGAAAACTAAATGAAGGGAGAGCCTCACTCGAGAAGGACCGTGAGCAATTCCCAGGGCATGCTGCTGCCGGGATTCACTGCAGAAATATCATGGAATTTCTAATTCGCTTTAATTAGAAAAAAGTAAACACTGCCCTCAATATGTCATCATGTTTATATAGGAGCCCAACCAGCTGATTTTCTGCTGGCATGGCCCTGGAACCACTCAATTAAATCTCAGGGCACAATTTCTTTTTATGAATGAAATACCATGACTATGAAGCCAGATTTTTTTTTTTTTTTCATCAGCTTCACTGGCTGTGACCAAGGACAAGGGACCAAACACAGCACCTTCCAATTTTCAGTTAACCCCTGACAGTTTCCAAGACTAGATTATTTAGAGGTCCTCTTTCTGAAGGAACAACTTCATTATTTTAAAACTTTCCACTTTGCAAGACTAAAAGAACAAAAATACTATTTCTAGCAAGCAACACTAGCAGTAAAATAATTAATTTGAAAAGAAAGAGAGAAAGGGGAGTTTGCTTCTTCACGGGCTTCCAGTAATCTTATTTATCCAGTAAATCCTAGTGAAGGTTTTATCCCAAGAATTAGAATTTTGTTAGACTTTTCCAAAGCTGGAAGGAACTTGGAAAGTATCTTCATGTTAGAGATTATACAACAGATATTCAACTTCCATTAACTGCTGAAGATACAGACATTTTAGTACAGCACTGAGTCAGTTATTCTAGTTTTTTAGATCAATGAAATTGAGTCATAGTGAAACGAATTAGGGAAATTTTGTTTGAGAAGCTTAGAAGTAAGTAATTATACATGATTTTTTTTTTCATGAAAAGGGGATGGCAAATATTCCTAGTACTCTAAAGCAGACTGACATTGCAATTAAATATAGTGAAAAGTTAGTTTTTCTGCTATTAATGTGAAAGAAAGCAACACTCATTCTCCCAAACAGCTCCACACTTGAAGCAAAGTAACGGAAGATAGATCTGATTCTGAAAAGCCGGGGAATTTTTCTCCAGCTCATCACTTCCATATCGGTTTCACCCACAGGCAAGTGCAGTTGTATTACATACATCCCAGTGCAGGGGAACAAGGCCTCAGCTTTAGCCCTCTGTGCCTGGGAGCTTGCTTCTAGGTGATGCTAGTGATAAAGAATCCACCTGCCAATGCTGGAGCCACAGGAGACGCAAGTTCCATCCCTGGGTCGGGAAGATCCCTGGAGAAGGAGATGGTAACCCACTCCAGTATCCTTGCCTGGGAAACCCCATTGGCCGAGGAGACTGGCGTGTACAGTCCACGGGTTCGCAAAGAGTCGGACTCGACTGATCACCTGAACACACCCATAATATACACTGCCACATGTAAAACAGATAGCTAGCAGAAAGCTGCTGTGCAGCACAGAGAGTCTGGCTCAGAACTCTGTGATGACCTAGAGGGGTGGCGTGGGGTGAGGTAGGGAGGAAGGAGGTGGGGTGTATGCGTATGCACAGCGGACTCGCATCGCTGCGCAGCAGAAACTAACACAATATTATAAAGCAATTATGCTCCGATAAGAAGTGAGGGGTGAAAAACAAAACTAAACTGAGTATCTCTCAAAGGAAAGCACGCTGACTGTTCTTGGGGTATTTGACTTAGTCTTCTAAATAGATAACCTCCATGTGTGTAAATGAGTTGAGTCTGCCGTTCATTTAAAAATGCAAGATGATCTTTAGTTAAAAGATTCAGGAATGAAGTTTACTTAGAATAAGTGAGAAAAACATATAGTGATGTGGCTTCTTTGGAGGCCAATCTGTACCTAAGTGAAAGGAATTTCCACTCCCACCCAGCATACACACACATGTGTGCACACACACGTGCACAGAGGCATCTATTTTTTTAGTCCATATTGTTCAATTTTTATTTTGCATCCTATATTGAACCTTCAATCATTTCTCTATAAACCAGGAAGCATTACAGGTTTTATCACAGACTTGGGTATCATCAAGGGAAAATACACTTTCCCTTGTGGTGTCAGATCCAATCATTTTGGGCGTTTCCAACTCAGGGATCAAACCTGCATCTCCTGCATTGCAGGCTGATTCTTTACCATCTGAGTCGCCTGGGAAATTATCAAGCACACTGCACCTTGATTTACCAAGACTGCCAGACCCTAAAAAGGCAGCTTATAACATTTTTCTTTCAACCACCCATCACACCAGGCATCTTCCAACAGCTTGCCTGGGATAGAAAGTTCTGAAGGCATTTCTCCAGATGAATCAGTATGAAAATCAGGATTAGAATACATTTCTAAGCTCCGCCAAACCATTGGGATAAATTGTGATGGTGTGAAAATATAGTAAGTACTTGATATTTCTAGAATCATTAATATGCTAGGAAGACTTGGGCCATGGCTTACGCTCTGCGGTCCACACTTGCTTCAGGCCAGCTGAGAGCCTCAGACAATCTGGAAAACATGATGCAGTGGCAGGCACGGGTCTTGCTGCCAGGTCTTTCTGGGCACCTGAGGGCTACCTCCCACTCACGTCCTTACCTAAAACTGTCACCTCCACCCCCCAAGGCCCCTCCAACATTCCTCCACTCAGTAAGTGTCTCCAACATCCACTCAGTTTTTCAAACTAGATGCCTGCTAGACTTGAACTTTTCTCTCTCTCCCCTTTGACATTCAGTCACCACCTTTTCACCTTCTTTGTTCAAAATGACTCTTATATTTATCTAACTCTTTTTCTCTAAGAACTGTTTTATCATGGTTCAAACTATTATCTTTCCTCCTAAGTTATATACCAGGCTAATTCTATTGCAATGTTCTATAAATAGGGTAACCACACACCCCAGTAAGTCCAGGATGGCCAGAATTAATGCTTCTAGTCCCAGGATAAGACCCGCCTGCCAGCGCAGGAGATGTAAGAGATGAGGTTTGATCCCTGAGTCGGGATGATCCCCAGGGTCAAGACAATCCCTTGGGTTGGGAAGAGGAAATGGCAGCACACTCCAGGATTCTTGCCTGGAGAATCCCATGGACAGAGGAGCCTGGTGGGCTACAGTCCATGGGGTCTATATATAAGCAGATACAAACCAGATGAATTAACATATAAATGTAAACAAGTTCCACCATGACATGAAAATGGTCTTCATCATTATTTAATTTTTCCTTTAATTATCATGTGTCATCATGGTTATCATGCCACCAGTAGATAGAAATTAAGCACGGGCATTTTTCTGCTGTTGCTGGAATCATCTCATGAATGCCCCACCAGCCTTCCAACATTGGAAGGCGTAGCCTCATGCTTTATAACCATGAGAAAACACAACTCATAAGGAAAATCTTTGCCAGGGTTCCGTCCTTCACCCTCTCTTGAAGTTTACTCAAACTCATGTCCATTGAGCTGGTGATGCCATCCAAACATTTCATCCTCTACTGCCCCCTTCTCCTACTGCCCTCAATCTTTCCCAGCATGAGGGTCTTTTCCAATGACTCAGCTCTTCACATCAAATGGCCAAAGTATTGGAACTTCAGCATCAGACCTTTCATTGAAAGTTGATATTCAGAGTTGATTTCCTTTAGGATGGACTGGTTTGATCTCCTTGCAGTCCAAGGTACTCTCAAGAGTCTTCTCCAGCATCACAGTTTGAAAGCATCAATTATTTGGTGCTCAGCCTTCTTTATGGATGATTTTTACATATTTGTACTTTGAAAACATAGATCAGAAAGGCCACTGTCTGGTCTGGCTCTGATGATGTCATACTTACTCTCTTCTTTTTTTCCAGAATCCTAAACCTTCACCTTTGCTGGCTGAGAGCAGCCTAGTCTGCCAAAGAGTTGATCGGAAAACCTTCTCTTCCCAGTACTAACAAGAGTGTCACACACCAACCTATAAATTTCCAGTTCCAAAAATACGTGCTGCTGCTAAGGTAACAAACACAAGACAGAAAGCTATCTGTATGTTTTCTTCCTGAGACATCAGCCTGCTGCCCTTTCATGGCACAGCTAGGGTGAGTCTGGCAAGCAGCACCCCCGCCATAGACTATGGTAGCACGTTGCTCTAACACCTCTCCACTGGAAGGAAGCAGTGCTCCTAGACAGTTCTCCAGCTTTCATGCTTAAGCACTGAGAAAGCCCAGGAAGAAGACAATGAACAATGCGCAGGATTAGTTCTCAGATCGAACACATCATTTTTCCTTTCCCATTTCTCCCATGGGAATCGAGACATGAACAAAAGAATTGAGTAACTGGGAAACCAGTTAATATTTTTAGACACCGTCCACATTCCATTAAATTCACCTTTTAAAGTACATGATTTTGAGGCTTTCCGTATATTCAGTACATTGTGCAACCACCACCAATATCTAATTCCAGCATATTTTCATCACCCCCCAAAGAAACGCTGTATCCATGAGCAGCAAATCACTCCCCACCATCCTGAGCACTTTTCCAAACACCAATCTACTTTCTGCCTCAATGCTGGCTTAATTCTGGACATTCCACGCGAGTGGACTGAACAAGGTCTAGTGCGTGTCATTGTTGAGGACCATCCCTGCTGCAGCGTGCGCTGTTACAGTTTCTTTATCTGTTTATTCCAAATGTCTGTTGATGGACATTTGGGTTGTCTCCATTTTTGGTTATTATGGATAATGCCGGCACAACCATTCACGTACCAGCTTTTGTGTAGACGTATGTTTTCAATTCTCTTGGGTAGATACCTAGGAAGGACATCGGTGGGTCACTAGGTAACTCCATGTTTCAAGTTTTTGAGGGAACACCAAAGTGTTTTCCACATCAGCTGTATCGTTTTACATCCCAACCAGCAGTATACAAGTGTTCCAGTTTCTCCACATCCTTATCAATGATTGTTATTCTGTTTTTTTTTTTAATTATTGCTGTTATAGTCCTAGTGGGTTTGAAGTGGTTTCTCATTTTGGTTTTGATTTGCATTTCCCTTATGACTAATAACATTGAGCATTTTTTCATCTACTTACTAGTTACTCATACAGTTTTTTGTAGAAATGTCTATCCAAATCTTTCGTCCATTTTTAAAATTTAGTGTTTTGTTCTTTAACTGTTGAACTGATAGAGTTCTTTATGTAGTCTGGATATGTACCCCTTGTCAGATACATGATTTGCAAGTATTTTCTCCTATTATATAGGCTGCCTTTTTACTTTTTTGATGGCATCTTCTAAAATATAAAAATTTTACTTTAATGAAGTCCAATTTATCTTTTTTTTTTTTTTGCCCATCCTTTTGGTATCATATCTAAGGAATGGCTGTCTGATCCAAGATCAAAATGATTTATGCTTGGGTTTTTTTGTAAGAATTTTATAGTTTAGTCCTTATAATTAATCCTTTAATTCACTTTGAGTTAATTTTTATAGATGGCATGAAGTCGAATCAAACTTCATATTCTATTGTTCCAGCACTATTTAAAAATATTATCCCTTCGCCATTAAATTGTCTTGGATCTCTTCTCCAAAATCAGCTGATCACGACTGCAAGATATTATTTCTGCTCCCTCAGTTCTATTTCACTGCTCTATATCTGTATCCAATGTGGGTATCATATTGTATTGAGTGTAGTTTGTAATAAGTTTTTAAATTGGAAAGTTAGAGTCCTGAAATTTTGTACTTCTTTTTCAAGACTCTTTGACTATTCTGGATCCCTCCTTTCCATCTCATGTAGAAATTACAAAACATTGTTGAAAGAAATTAAATCACAACTAAATAAATGGAAAGACAGACTTCATGTTTTTAAGAGGCCAGTACTCCCCAAATCAATCCACAGATGAAGCTCAACCCCTATGAAAATCTCAGTGACCATTTTTTGTAGAAATTTAATCCTAAAATTCATATGAGGGGTATGTGTGTTGGGGGAGGAGGGTTAGACTAAGTTTGCTTAAGAATACATTTATGAAAACCAGTAGATATAATTTGATAGCTATAAACTGACCTCTTCTGAGATAAAATGCTTGTCAATAGGTATTGTTTGTCAATTGGTTGACCCAATGATTGCAATTAACTTCAGTTAAGCACCGATTGAGTGCTTGCTACTTGCCACTGACATCCTAGGTGTTGAGATAAACCGATGCATTTAGATTTCCAGTGGTGAAAGGAAACATTAACTCTATAA
The DNA here is from genome assembly GCF_014754425.2 of Oryx dammah. Classification (NCBI taxonomy): domain Eukaryota; kingdom Metazoa; phylum Chordata; class Mammalia; order Artiodactyla; family Bovidae; genus Oryx; species Oryx dammah. Next base: position 2,493,631 of record NW_024070192.1, on the reverse strand, counting down.
AAGGCATAAACAGTTTGCAGTTAGTGCTACTGCCAACAAAAAGTAAAGAAGAGAGAAATGGGGCAGAGACTTACTGAGGGGTGGCAGTGGGGGGGCGGCCTCTGGGAGGAGGTGATGCTTGAGTCAGACGCACAGTGACCCTGGGCGAGATTATTCCAGGAGGAGGAGCCCCTGCAGAGACTCAGCTGCTTATTCTATCACACTCGACCTGGAATTTCTTCCCAGAAACAGAGGTGAGGATATACCTTTAGATAATGTATTTATTTCAGTTTAAATCATCTGGAAAATAAGGTCCAAGAGAACAGGATTTTCCTCTAAGAAATGAAAACAGCTTTGTTTCTGGAGAATCCTCTTGATCGTCCCGATGGGAAGCACTGGGAAAAATACATATATTTAGCTGAGATTCACTTTGGGGACATGAAAGAAATGCCACAATTTACTTATAGGATCAAATTTAATGGCTGTCAGAGACTCACTTGATTATTTCATTCTAAGGTTAATTTAGCTGAGGTAGTTCTTATTTAATCAGAAATATTTATCCATTCTCATTAATAATATATGTTCTTGCTATAAAGTACTTTTTGCCTTTTTTCCTCCCAAGTCTATTCTAATTAAGGTTTACCCAATTTTATGAAATTTAATGAAAAATATAGAAGCTATTCCTCGAGTTGGAATTCTTCTTCTGGGAGAGTGCAATAGAGCCATGCTTGTGACTAATTCCAGTGATTCAGAATTCTGACCCAAATCAGACCTTTGGGGGTTCAATCTCCTTTACATTTCATAAAATGCAACTTCCTATTTCTAGAGAACTTTGAAAGTCACAAGGAAATGGCTCAAAAGGCATCCAGGACTTGAAATAGCTTTAACAAACCCTGCTTGATGAGTTAAGTGTAAAGGAATCAGAAACATATGGCTCACATTCCCCTTAAAATACACATAGGTTAGCAGTGAAGAAGAAGAAAAGTGGCTGGCCCAGTGCGGCTTGGGTTTTTTCGAACCGAACACTTTTGAAAAATAGTTCAAGATGGTTAATGGACCTCAAAGTGAGCCTGGAAACTGTTTCACAAACAGTGTCGACTAGAGAGGTAGAAACAAGAGAAAGGAAGGGAGGGAGGGAAGGAAGAGAGAAAGAAGGAGGAGGAAAGAGCAAGAGAGAGAGAGGGAAGAAGAAAGAGAGAGAAAGGACCAAGAACAGGCAGGCTTGAATGTGTCTGCAAAGCACAGAGGAACCCTTTGGATCCACCATCAAGGGAGCTCACATTTCTGGGCCCCGATTCCCAGCGTATTCCCAGCGTGGTCATCTTAAGTCACAGCTCTAGGAAGGCCCCTCCTCCTCCTGCCCATGGCCACCACCATCATGTCCCCCTCACAATAGAAAAAAAAAAAAGATGGAATCAACATTTCTCAGCATTTCTAAAACTCTGTCCTTTAAGGGATTGTTATAATTCCATCTCATTTAGGAAATGAGGCGTTTGGATACATTGCATTCCCAGGCTTAAATTACTGTGTCATTCTTGTTGATACAATGAACCATTTCACCTCACATTGTGTCCTAGGAAATTACAATTCCTGCATCCAAGGGCTTGCTGGAGAGCCAGCCGGAGCCCAGGCTCTGAGCGGAGAGGGCCAGCATTAGTCAGAGACCACGAGCCAGGCCTCCTGGCTGCAGCAGGAAGCATCTTAACCCCTGACCCCTCCGTGCCCCACTCCTGGTCTCCTCAGGCCCACTCAGGGGGAACTGCTGCCCACTGCAAGGAGGTGCCCACAGCCGGGTACACCAGGAACCCAGGTGCCCATGGCAGCATGGAGAGTCTAAAACCCCAGGTGAGCTGCTGGAAGCCCCAGGCAGAGCCATCGCTCCTCAGTGACGCTCACTTTGGAGGAGGTGTGCCCCACACTGCGCTTCTCTAAGATGCCTGCGTTTAGAGTCATCCTCTAGCAGCTTCCCAGGTGGCTCAGTGGTAAAGAATCTACCTGCCAAGGCAGCAGACAGAGGAGACACAGCTTCGATCCCTGGGTCGGGAAGATCCCCTGAAGGAGGGCAGGATCACCCACTCCAGTCTCCTTGCCTGGAGAATCCCGTGGACAGAGGAGTCCGGAGGGCGACAGTTCATGGGGGTCACAAAAGAGTGGGACAGAACTTAGCAACTAAACAACAACCACAAAGTCATCATCTCCTTTCCGTTTCCACAACCACAACCATAACTCCAGGACCCTATCCGTACCCATCATACATGCTGGGAAAGGTGGCCTTGGGCTTGCAGTTTCTGAACTCCGACTCAACCACATGAGAAGAAGATTTGGGCCTGGACCCCTTCCTTGCATGTATGCATGCTGTGTCCTTTCAGTCCTGTTCAACTCTGTGCCACCCCATGGACTGCAGCTCACCAGGCTCCTGTGTCCATGGGATTCTCCAGACAAGAATACCAGAGTGGGTTGTCATTTCCTTCTCCCGGGGATCTTCCCAATCCAGGGATCGAACCTGGGTCTCCCGTGCTGAGAGGCAGGTTCTTTCCCACCGAGCCACCAGGGAAACCCCACAGAACCACCACGTGGTACTCAGGGTAAAACATCCTGGTTCATTAGAATCAAGCCAACTGATGCAAAACACTGATTCACTGGAAAAGACCCCACTGCCGGGAAAGACTGAGACGACCAGGAGAAGGGGACGACAGAGGATGAGATGGTTGGATGGCATCACTGACTCAGTGGACAGGAGTTTTAGAAAACTCCGGGAGATGGAGGAGGACAGAGCAGCCTGGCCTGCTGCCGTCCCGGGGGTCACAGAGAGTCGGACATGGCTGAGCGACGGAGCAACAACCACAGGACGGACACCTACCAAGATCTCAGTGAGGGAGGAAGTGATGAAGTAGCGGCATGGCCTTCATCCCACAGAGAGGCCAGTCAAGCTCTCACCAAGTGCCATCACCGCTAGAACAGACGCACTCCCTCTCAGCTGGGTGGGAAAGCAGCATTATATTCAACATCTATAATCCCTTCTTTACAAAAAGACTGGCATAAAGTTAAACTTTAAAAAACAAAGAAGTAATCTGTCTGATAGCCAAGAAAACACTTAAGCAACATAAGTAAACCCTCAGATTAAGCAGATACTGGACTCCATACATTAGAACATTAAGATAACTATCTTAAATACACTAAATAAAAGAGGACCAAAAAATGGATGGATAAAAAGAGAATTTAATAATTTGAATCTGAAAAAAGGAATCAAAAGCACCTTATAGAGTCAAAAGCTACAACATCTGGAATAACTCATTAGGGCAGTCTAGACAATGCAAAAAAAATAGTAATTACCCAAACTGAAGAAGAGGAAAAAAAGGAAGCAATATAAAAGAGAAGAAAATGCACACAAAAACATTCAAACTGTAGAACTGTAGCTTCCATGGAGCTAAACTGCAATATGGAAAGAGGACCAATTTGAAAAAATGATACCAACAAAACCTGAAACTAATGAAAGGGATTAAATGACAGATTCAGACATCTGAAAACATCAAAATGAGATAAGCAGTCTCCTTCCTTCTTTCTCTCTCTCTCCCTGACACACACACACACACACACACACACACCAGTATGGCAAGCTTCAGTTAAAAGTCAAAAACAAAAAGAAGTTTAAAAAATCCAGAGAAATAAGAAACATTACCTAAAAAGGAGAAAAATCATCTTCACTAAAATATAAAAAAAGCCAGAAGATAATGTAAGATATTTATAAATTTTTCAGAAAAAGTAAAACCAAAGATACCAGCCCAGAATTTCATACTAAGTAAAAATACAAAATACAGACTTTTACAGAAAAACAGCTGAAATCATGCATTAAGAGCGACCCACAGTATGAGACCTTCTAAAAGAAGTTCTTGAAACCGAAGGAAATGGTTCAAGACAAAAGCACAGAAGAGCAAGAAGGGATGTGGGAAGGCTGACTGTGCAGCGAGCGCAAAGGAGCACCGGCTGCCGGAGACAACCGCCACGCTGTCTTGTGAGGTGTGCCACACGCGCAGAAGTGAGACACGACCACAGGGCATGACAGACAGACAGAACAGGATAGATGGAGCTCCTGGACTGTTTGGAAAGTGGTAAAAACGATACATTAAGAAAAAAATGTCATGAAGGCAAGGATGCACGGTCTAACTCTAGAATAATCACTAAAAATTGACCAACTTAATGTAGTTGACATATAAAAAACTACATTTGGGAACTGCAGAGTTACAGGTTCTTTTTCAGATGCAAATAGAACATTTAACGTGCTAGATCAAGATTCGCACACAGAAGCAAGTCTCAACAAATGTCAAAGGATTAACAATCAAGCAGACCATTTCAAAACGGTGAAATTAAGATTAAAATTAATAACAAAGAAACATTTTAAGAATGTTTGAAGATCTCTCAAGTATGTGAAAATAAGCAGCATAATTCTAAATAACTCATAAATCAAAGAACAAGTGACAATGAAAGTTAGAAAATATTTTAATGAAATGATAATGAAAATATGACATACAAAAACTTATGAGATGAAGCAAAAGCAGTCCTAAGAGAGAATTTAGTGCCTTCAAATAAATATACTAGAGAAGAAAAAAAACGAAATTAATGATCTGAGAAACCATGAAGCTAGAAAAAGAATAGCCTAATAAATACAAAGATAGTGGAAGGAAGGAAATAAGAAAAAAGCAGAAATTGATTAAATAGAAAACAATCATACAACAGAGAAAATTAACAAAGCTAAAAGTTTTTCCCTTGAAAATGTTAATAAAAATGATAAAACAGTTACAAGATTGATCAAGGGGGAAAAAATACAAAGCACAAGCTACTAATGTCAAGAATGAAAAAAGGACACCACTACAGATCTTACAGATACGAATAACAACAGTAAGAGGATAATTGTGAACAACTTTATGCCAATAAAATCAGCAATAAAGTAAAATTTCAAACGTTCATTAAATCACAGCTTGCGTGTGTCTGCCCTAATAAGTACTTCAGTCGTGTCCTATTCTTTGTGACCTCAAGCCCGCCAGGCTCCTCTGTCCATGGGATTCTCCAGGCAAGAATCCTGGAGTGGGTTGCCATTCCCTTCTCCAGGCAATCTTCCCAAACCTGGGATCAAACCCTCATCTCTTGTGTCTCCTCTATTGGCAGGAGGGTTCTTTGCCACTGGCATCACCTAGAAGCCCAATCACAATCTATCAAACCTATAAAAGGAACAAATAGAAAAGTCTGAATTAAATGTGCAATTATTAATACTTCCCACAAAAAGGATCCAGGCCCAGAGCATTTCACTAGTTAATTTATCCAAACATTTAGAGACAAAACAATAAGGAAATACTACCAAATTGAATCAATAGTTAGAAAATGAATAATACACTAAGTCCAAGTGAGGTTTTGTCTAGATAGGCAAGAGCATATTAACATCCAAAACTTGATGCAATCAAATCCATTACACTGAGTAGAAAAATTATGTAATCATGTTAATAGATGCAGAAAAAAAAATTCAACAAAATTTTACACAAATATATATATATTTTAAAAACTCATGGAAAACTAGAAATAGCAGAAAGCTTATTTGAATAAATGAAATATCCACACACAAAAACCAAACATTATACTCAATGGTAAATATGGAGAATCTTCCCCAATAGCAAAAATGAAATAATAACTTCACTATTTATAGCCAATATTGAAAGAGTAGTCTTGTCTACTTCAAGAAAATGAGAAAAGAAATGTTTGAAATAATTATTATAAAACCACAGCTATTAATACAAGATAGGACTGGCATAAGTACAGAAGGGTGCTGATACAGACCCACACATACATGCTCTATGATTAAAACGAACCCAGAACTTCACTGGTGGTCCAGCAGCTAAGACTCTGTGCTCCCAGTACAGGGGGCCTGGGTTCGATCCCTAGTCGGGGAACTAGATTCCACATGTTGTGACTAACACTCAGCCCAGCCAAATAACTAAATAGAAATAAATACTATAAAACAAAG
>NW_024070192.1:2318171-2487239 GCF_014754425.2 Oryx dammah | reverse complement strand
TATTGCTGAAGCCTGGCTTGGAGAATTTTGAGCGTTACTTTACTAGCATGTGAGATGAGTGCAGTTGTGTGGTAGTTTGAGCATTATTTGGCATTGCCTTTCTTTGGCATTGGAATGAAAACTGACCTTTTCCAGTCCTGTGGCCACTGGTGAGTTTTCCAAACTTGCTGTCATATTGAGTACAGCACTTTCACAGCATCATCTTTCAGGATTTGAAACAGCTGAACTGGAATTCCATCACCTCCACTAGCTTTGTTTGTAGTGATGCTTTCTAAGGCCCACTTGACTTCACATTCCAAGATGTCTGGCTCTAGATTAGTGATCACATCATCATGATTATCTGGGTCGTGAAGATCTTTTTTGTACAGATCTTCCGTGTATTCTTGCCACTTTGCTTACTGTTAACTGCATGTTAACCTGAGCTTTTCATATATTGTGATTTGGAACAAATCACTTGTTTTCCCATTAATAGAAAGCAAACAGCACTTGCTGATGTCCTGTCAGAAACCCACTGGGAAGAAGAGGCAGAAGGGGAGAGTGGTAAGATGGGGGCTTTGGAGTTGGTAACTATGGTTTTGGGAGTTTTAAGATTTATTTATTTTTTGGCTGTGGGTCTTTGTTGCTGCAGTTGGACGTTCTCTAGCTGTGGTGAGTGGGGGTCACTCTTCATTGCTGTGTGTGGGCTTCTCATCGTGGTGGTTCTCCTGTTGCAGAGTACAGGCTCTGGGTGCACGGGCATTGGTAGTTAGGACACAAGGGCTTAGTTGCCCACAGCGAGTGGGATCTTTTCAGATCAGGGCTCGAACTGGTGAAACTTGCATTGCAAGGCAGATTCTCAACCACTGGACCACCAGGGAAGACCCCTGTGATCTTGTTTTAAAACTCCTCCTCCACCAGCGGAGTGCCGAAGAACTGATGCTTTTGAACTGTGGTGTTGGAGAAGACTCTTGAGAGTCCCTTGGACTACAAGGAGATCCAACCAGTCCATCCTAAAGGAGATCAGTCCTGAGTGTTCATGGGAAGGACTGATGTTGAAGCTGAAACTCCAATACTTTGGCCACCTGATGTGAAGAGTGGACTCACTGGAAAAGACCCTGATGCTGGGAAAGATTGAAGGCGGGAGGAGAAGGGGACAACAGAGGATGAGATGGTTGGATGGCATCACTGACTCAATGGGCATGAATCTGAGCAAACTCCGGGAGACGGTGAAAGACAGGGAAGCCTGGCGTGCTGCAGTCCATGGGGTGGCAAAGAGTGAGACACGACTTTGCGACCGAACAGTTACAACATTGCAATGAGTGATTTAATTCATCTTTGACATGGGGACACTGCAGCATCAGTTTCCTTAGATAGTCAGGAGGGTAGAACCAGATGATGTCTCCAAATTACTTACTGAGTATTTAATGTACTAACGAAGTCATAGGCACTATGGCATTCTTACATTATTAGTTTCATTCAGATCCCAAGATACAACACTTTGAAACACCTGGCAACAAATACATTCTAATAATTTAAAATTAAATTATTATTTTTTCATCTTCACAACAAAGACTTTGCTTCTTTCAGGTTGGGGTTGAGTTTACTCCAGACCCTTGAGTCTTCATCCAATTAAAATACTCATGGGAAAAATGCTGAGGCTCTTCGTTGACAACATCAGGAATGTATGAACTTTAAATATCATATGCGACCCACAAAATGTGTGTGCCTGATGCCAATGCTCTTTCAATGCTGCATGGCGTTCACCTGTCCCAAGATTTATGAGCTATTCTTGGAGAGGATAAAAAGTGAAGTTTTGTGTAAAATCATGAAAATCAGTCTCATGACTCTGTGACTTTCGACTTTCTCAAAAGGGCGGCTCTGGACTGCTATCACTTTCCCGTGACTCTGCTGACACCAGTACATAGCCCAGGAGTGTTACTACTTGTCTGTGAAAAAATAATGAAAACTAAACAAAAATAAAAAAAACCTCATAGAGCTGAGTTCCCTGGGCTGCTTACACTGTGGATGACCAAGAGTGAGAGGGAAGAAGAAAAAAAGGCTTCACAGTTCGAAACGGAGTTAATTAGCAATGAAAGTTGGAATGGAATGGAATGGAAAAGTCAACCAGACTTACCCAGGGCTGCCCTGAGAAGGGTGTCCAAAAACCCCTGAGTGTCTCTCCAACTAGTCTCTAGCTGGTCATTAGCACCTGATTCCCTGGTAAGGACACATCGGTGGGTCATCAGTAAGACCAGAAGCTCTACAGACAGTTATAAATCATGAAAGGGGAGATTTACTTGAAAGAGTAAGCCAGAATGGCCTCCAGGAATTTCTGAAACATCCCACTGGAGCAAGCAGTGAAATCCAGTTGTTGTTAGGAGCACACAAAGGGCCTCAAGGAAAGCAATCAGGGGGAAAAAAATTATAAGGTAGTGGGTATACTGGCTCAGACCCAGTAACATAAGACATTCATTACGCTGAGACACTGTAATTCTCCAAACACCCCTTAAATCTCTCGGCTGTTTAATATAAGATGAGAGTAAATGTTCAGGTCAATAAAATTATCAGCTATTTCCATATCCAAAAAGCAGGAAAGGTTTACCAGTGGAAAAACGTAGAGGTTAACCGTGAACTTTTTTAATAAACAATTTGGCTGCACGTTATTCCACGCACAAGCCTCCTGTCACCAGCGAATGAGGCATTTCCAGCAGTCAGGACACGCTGGGGCCCTCACAGTTTCAAGCGTCAGCCGCCACTCACCAATCGGGTTGGTTATCTGGAGGATGAGTGCTGTATAACCACAGGCAGAGGCTCGGAGGCCAACTCCAGTTAAGCCTGATAATAGTTTTTGACATTTAGAGACATTTTATCCTTCAGAACTCTTGGAGAGCTGAACTGCTTGCCTGAATCTGCTGTTTCTATGGAGACGCAGAGGAGATTTTAAGGTGTTAATCCTCGCTGACCTCTTTTATGTTTCAAAAGGTTGACTCTTCCCCTAAAAATTCAGCCCAGAGTTAAGTGATCAGCTGTTCTCTAGCCTCACTTAAATTTTCATCTCACAGCACTTCAGTGATCTCCCCAGTGAGCTACTTCTACTCCAGAAGGTGTCCAAGAGAACTCATAGTGAGTAAGGAAAGAAACTATCCGAGCCTGTATGTAGATTTATTTTCAGTCTAAGAATAAGAAGGAAACAAGTTTCAGCAGCTGTCAGAGAACAGAGGGGTGTTAGGACTACCCTGATGCCCCTGTATCAGAAAGTGCTGAGCCCGGCGAGGAGACTGAGGGGTCCCAGAGACAGAGGCAGCTCTCCCAGCGGTGGAGGACGCAGCCAGCCTCATCCTGTGTGCTTCCATCCTGCGTTATCCTATCGCTGCTCACGTGCACCCGGTTCACCAGAATTACCAATTCCATGAGCTAGTTTTAACTAATTTTCACAAAATGGACAAAGGGCTTATACGGTTCATACAAAGCAGGCATGGCTTGGAAGCACAAGAACAGAACAGGAACCAACGGCAGAAATGCAACAGAGCTGTTGTTGTTCCGTTGCTAAGTCATGTCTGATTCTTTGTGACCCCATGGACTGCAGGATGCCAGGCTTTCCTGTCCCGCACCATCTCCCGGAGTTTGCTCAATGATCCATGTCCATTGAGTCAGTGATGCCATCCAACCATCTCATCCTCTGTCATCCCCCTCTCCTCCTGCCCTCAGTCTTTCCCAGCATCAGGGTCTTTTCCAGTGAATCAGCTCTTGGCATGGGGCGGCCCTTTAAAGTACTGGAGCTTCAGCTTCAGCATCAGTCCTTCCAATGAATATTCAGCATCAATTCCCTTTAGGATTGACCCACTTGATCTCCTTGCAGCCCAAGGGACTCTCAAGAGTCTTCTCTAACACCACAATTGAAAGCATCAGTTTTTCAGCACTCAACCTTCTTGATGATCCAACTCTCACAACTGAATGTGACTGCTGGGAAAAAAACCATAGCTTTGACTATATGGACTTTTGTCAGCAAAGTGATGTCTCCACGTTTTAATACGCTGCCTAGGTTTGTCATAGCTTTCCTTCAAGAGGCAAGCGTCTTTTAATTTCATGGCTGCAGTCAAACTCTGCAGTGATTTTAAAGCCCAAGAAAATAAACTGTTGCTGCTTGCACTTTTTCTTCTTTTAGTTGCCTTGAAGAGATGGACTGGATGCCATGACCTTAGTGTTTTGAATGTTGAGTTTCAAGCCAGCTTTACTGACTTCTGAAGCCAGACTCTTGACACTACCCGGTACTAAGTTGGTGAGTTTGGGGAAGTTACTTCATCACACTGTGTATCAGTCTCTTCCTGTCACTTCCTGAAAAACTGTCATCCCCACAGCAGCGGGTGTGTTGGGCAAATTAAATGAGTAAAGCCTGCAGTTAATGCTTAAAAAAAATAGCTCCTATCAATATCCTTCTAATAAGGGCAAAAGCACTGATGAGCTAATCAGATTTGATCATGGGAAATTATCAAGCCACTCTCATTAACCATAATGAAATAATAACAAGAAGAAAAAACAATAAGAAAAAACAAACCTCTAAGTTTGAGCCACGTGACATCATTAATAGTACGTGCACATTATAATAATTATACTTGCTGTTGTCATTCAGTTGCTAAATCATGTCTGACTCTTTCGACTCCATGGACTGTAGCCGTCCAGGCTCCTCTATCCTTGGGATTTCCCAGGCAAGGGTACTGGAGTGGATTGCCATTTCCTTCTCCAGGCATCTCTTCCTGAACCAAGGATCAAACCCATGTCTTCTGCTTTGGCAGGCAGATTCTTTGCCACTGAGCCACCATGAGATCATATAATAATCATATTATTAAATGTAATGACATCATAGAGAATATACATACGGAAAGAAGCACCGAGCATGTGGAACAAGAAGGTAAACCTGCAATGTTTTGTGTTTGTAAAGTCACACGACATACAGTCCAAACTACAAAAATCTAATCAAACTTGATGACAAATGATCAGAGGCCCCATTTGGGCCTTTTCACCTAATTGCATGGCATTAGGTCACTTCTTAAAGGTCTTCTAGGTCTTCACAGAACCATTCAGCTTCAGCTTCTTCGGCATTACTGGTTGGGGCCTAGACTTGGATTACCATGATATTGAATGGTTTGCCTTGGAGACGAACAGAGATCATTCTGTTGTTTTTGAGATTGCATCCAAGTACTGCATTTCAGACTCTTTTGTTGACCATGATGGCTACTCCATTTCTTCTGAGGGATTCCTGCCCACAGTAGTAGATAAAATGGTCATCTGAGTTAAATTCTCCCATTCCAGTCCATCTTAGTTCGCTGATCCCTAGAATGTCGACGTTCACTCTTGCCATCTCCTGTTTGACCACTTCCAATTTGCCTTGATTCATGGGCCTGACATTCCAGGTTCCTATGCAATATTGCTCTTTACAGCATCGGACCTTGCTTCTATCACCAGTCATATCTACAGCTGGTTATTATTTTTGCTTTAGCTCCATCCTTTCATTCTTTCTAAAGTTATTTCTCCACTGATCTCCAGTAGCATATTGGGCACCAACTGACCTGGGGAGTTCCTCGTTCAGTATCCTATCATTTTGCCTTTTCCTTCTGTTCATTGGGTTCTCAAGGCAAGAATACTGAAGTGGTTTGCCATTCCCTTCTCCAGTGGACCACATTCTGTCAGACCTCTCCACCATGACCTGCCCACCCTGGGTTGCCCCACGGGCATGGCTTAGTTTCATTGAGTTAGACAAGGCTGTGGTCCTAGAGTGATTAGATTGACTAGTTTTGTGTGAGTATGGTTTCAGTGCGTCTGCCCTCTGATGCCCTCTTGCAACACCTACCATCTTGCTTGGGTTTCTCTTACCTTGGTCGTGGGGTATCTCTTCACGGCTGCTCCAGCAAAGCGCAGCCGCTGCTCCTTACCTTGGACGAGGGGTATCTCCTCACCACCGCCCTTCCTGACTAAAACCTGTCAGGAACTATTCTAGGTCACACACTACAAGACCTTTTAGAACTAACACCCAAAAAAGATGACCTTTTCATTATAGGGGACTGGAATGCAAAAGTAGGAAGTCAAGAAACACCTGGAATAACAGGCAAATTTGGCCTTGGAATATGGAATGAAGCAGGGCAAAGACTAATAGAGTTTTGCCAAGAAAATGCACGGCTCATAGCAAATACCCTCTTCCAACAACACAAGAGAAGACTCTACATATGGACATCACCAGATGGTCAACACTGAAATCAGATTGATTACATTTTTTGCAGCCCAAGATGGAGAAGCTCTATACAGTCAACAAAAACAAGACTGGGAGCTGACTGTGGCTCAGATCATGAACTCCTTATTGCCAAATTCAGACTAAAATTGAAGAAAGTAGGGAAAACCACTAGACCATTCAGGTATGACCTAAATCAAATCCCTTATGATTATACAGTGGAAGTGAGAAATAGGTTTAAGGGCCTAGATCTGATAGATAGAGTGCCTGATGAACTACGGAATGAGGTTCATGACATTGTACAGGAGACAGGGATCAAGACCATCCCCATGGAAAAGAAATGAAAAAAGCAACATGGCTGTCTGGGGAGGCCTTACAAATAGCTGTGAAAAGAAGAGAAGTGAAAAGCAAAGGAGAAAAGGAAAGATATAAGCATCTGAATGCAGAGTTCCAAAGAATAGCAAGAAGAGATAAGAAAGCCTTCTTCAGTGATCAATGCAAAGAAATAGAGGAAAACAACAGAATGGGAAAGACTAGAGATCTCTTTGAGAAAATTAGAGATACCAAGGGAACATTTCATGCAAAGATGGGCTCGATAAAGAACAGAAATTGTATGGACCTAACAGAAGCAGAAGATATTAAGAAGAGGTGGCAAGAATACACAGAAGAACTATACAAAAAAGATCTTCACGACCCAGATAATCACAATGGTGTGTTCACTCATCTAGAGCCAGACATCGTGGAATGTGAAGTCAAGTGGGCCTTAGAAAGCATCACTATGAACAAAGCTAGTGGAGGTGATGGAATTCCAGTTAAGCTGTTTCAAATCCTGAAAGATGATGCTGTGAAAGTGCTGCACTCAACATGCCAGCAAATTTGGAAAAGTCAGCAGTGGCCACAAGACTGGAAAAGGTCAGTTTTCATCCCAATCCCAAAGAAAGGCAATGCCAAAGAATGCTCAAACTACCACACAATTGCACTCATCTCATATGCTAGTAAAGTAATGCTCAAAATTCTCCAAGCCAGGCTTCAGCAATACGTGAACCATGAACTTCCAGATGTTCAAGTTGGTTTTAGAAAAGGCAGAGAAACCAGAGATCGAATTGCCAACATCCGCTGGATCATAGAAAAAGAGAATTCCAGAAAAACATCGATTTCTGCTTTATTGACTATGCCAAAGCCTTTGACTGTGTGGATCACAATAAACTGTGGAAAATTCTGAAAGAGATGGGAATACCAGACCACCTGACCTGCCTGTTGAGAAATCTGTATGCAGGTCAGGAAGCAACAGTTAGAACTGGACATGGAACAACAGACTGGTTCCAAATAGGAAAAGGAGTATGTCAAGGCTGTATATTGTCACCCTGCTTGTTTAACTTATATGGAGAGTACATCATGAGAAACGCTGGGCTGGAAGAAGCACAAGCTAGAATCAAGATTGCCGGGAGAAATATCATAACCTCAGAGATGCAGATGACACCACCCTTATGGCAGAAAGTAAAGAGGAACTAAAAAGCCTCTTGATGAAATTGAAAGAGGAGAGTGAAAAAGTGGGCTTAAAGCTCAACATTCAGAAAACGAAGATCATGGCATCCAGTCCCATCACTTCATGGGAAATAGATGGGGAAACAGTGGAAACAGTGTCAGACTTTATTTTTGGGGGCTCCAAAATCACTGCAGATGGTGACTGCAGCCATGAAATTAAAAGACGCTTACTCCTTGGAAGGAAAGTTATGACCAACCTAGACAGCATATTCAAAAGCAGAGACATTACTTTGCCAACTAAGCTCTGTCTAGTCAAGGCTATGTTTTTTCCAGTAGTCATGTATGCATGTGAGAGTTGGACTGTGAAGAAAGCTGAGCGCCGAAGAATTGATGCTTTTGAACTGTGGTGTTGGAGAAGACTCTTGAGAGTCCCTTGGACTGCAAGGAGATCCAACCAGTCCATTCTGAAGGAGATCAGCCCTGGGATTTCTTTGGAAGGAATGATGCTTATGCTGAAGCTCCAGTACTTTGGCCACCTCTTGTGAAGAGTTGACTCATTAGAAAAGACTTTGATGCTGGGAGGGAGAAGGGGAAGACAGAGGATGAGATGGCTGGATGGCATCACGGGCTTGATGGGCGTGAGTCTGAGTGAACTCCGGGAGTTGGTGATGGACAGGGAGGCCTGGCGTGCTGCGGTTCATGGGGTCGCAAAGAGTCAGACACGACTGAGCGACTGAACTGAACTGAAGTCACGTCAGTCGTGTCCGACTTTGTGCAACCTTATGGACTGCAGCCCACCAGGCTCCTCTGTCCTTGGGATTCTCCAGGCAAAAGTACTGGAGTGGGTTGGCATGCCCTCTTCCAGGGGATCTTCCCCACCCAGAGATCAAACACACATGTCCTGTGTCTCCTTCATTGGCAGGTGGGTTCTTGACCACTAAGACCACCTGGGAAGCCCTTTTTCACTTAATGGCAAATAATAATGGAGAAGGCAATGGCATCCCACTCCAGTCCTCTTGCCTGGAAAATCCCGTGGATGGCAGAGCCTGGTGGGCTGCAGTCCATGGGGTCGAGAAAAGTCCAACACAGCTGAGTGACTTCACTTTCACTTTTCACTTTCATGCATTGGAGAAAGAAATGGCAACCCACTCCAGTGTTCTTGCCTGGAGAATCCCAGGGACGGGGGAGCCTGGTTGGGTTCCATCTATGGGGTCACACAGAGTCAGACATGACCCAAGCAACTTAGCAGCAGCAGCAAATAGTAATAAAACAGTCATATTTTATAGGAATATAAGTACTATTTCTAACATTGTAAAACAAGTTAAAAATGACACATGGGAAGCATTTTCATCAGAAAATTATTTTGCTACACACAGAGAAACTTTGCTGAAGATTAGAAGAAATTCAGAAGAAATATGAGATTACTGTTAGAGAGATTTACTATAGGGGAAAAAAACCACTACTAGCAGATCTTAACTAAGCATGTACTCGACAAATTCTACTTCAGTAATGAAATATACTTTTTGAACCAATAAATGAGATGTAACTGAGAAAGTATATTCTCAACAATAAATGACTACTCAAATTTTGAAAACAGTTTATGAAAATATTACATAAGGAAACACTGAAAAAGAGGATGCTTTGAGTGGAATGAAAGATCCCAGAGTAAATTTACAAAGACAGCATGACACCTAAAATAGGTTCACAGCAAAGAAATTGGAGTCAAAATGTACAAAGTGCTACCAGATGTCATCCAATGTGCTTATTTTTACAGAAAATGCTTCTAAAAATATAATACTTATAGTATATCACAGTTTTTCTCATTGTTTTTAGTTTTATTTAAAATAACTGCCAAATTTAAAGGGGCGGGATTTTTTTCTTTCATTGTTTATGTTTTTCTTTAATTGTTTACATTTTATTATTTTTGATGAACTGGGGTTCCCTGGTGACTCAGACTGTAAAGAATCCACTTGCAATGCAGGAGATCTGGGTTTGATCCCTGGGTTAGGAAGAGCCCAACCCAGGAGGGGTTGGCAACCCAATCCAGTCTTCTTGCCTGGAGAATCCCATGGACAGAGGAGCCTGGCGGGCTACAGTCCATGGGGTTGCAAAGAGTCGGACATGACTGAGCGACTAAGCACAGCACTTTACTGAGATGGCAAATAGCTAATAGCATCGTGCTTTCTGAAGTAGGTCCCAGACTCAAACTTGGGCGCTCGACCAAAATTGTCAGAGACCACTGTTTAGAGGGCATTAGAAATTGTATATTTCAATAGATTTTAAAGTGATAGCACATTTTTTATTACATGTTTTAAAAAAGACCTCTCATATTTGTACATGATTACCACATTCAATTATCTTAACAAAGCTAAGTAGAATGGACCAATGAATTTTACATTTGTACTTCCTAGTTTGCCTTTTTTTCATATCAGTCCTCGCGTTCTACATCATCCTTCTACTCAAAACCTTGGCTGCCTAATCCATGCCTTCTTCTTCTGTCAAGGGCACCAGCTAAATTATTTCTTAACCACCTGACTTATAAAAGACTTCAACTCTGGCCCTTCGGCACAAGCAAGAGCATTTCAGGAAGCCAGGATCAGTTCCAACAACTCTTTCTGAGTTTATATCACAGATCTACTTGGGCGACTGGAAAAAAAGGAAACGAAATGTGGGATGTTCACCTCGATAAGCAATCCCACAAGCAAGAAAATGTAATACTGGAACTTGGGAAGGGAGAGCAGAAAAATATTCAGGTAGAATGTCTAAGAAGAAAGAAGAAAGTTAAATTTTCTTTTCTTGAATGCATTTATTTTTGGCTGTGCTAGTCTTGGTTGCTGCAGGGGCCTTCTCCTGCTGCAGACAGTGGGGCTGCTCTGCAGCTGCGGTGTGCGGGCTTCTCTTGCGGCAAAGCCTGGGTTCTAGGGCCCACAGGCTTCAGTAATTCTGGTGCGTGGGCTTAGCTGCTCCACAGTACATGGGATCTTCCCAGGCCAGGGATCAAACCTATGTCCCCTGCATTGGCAGGTAGATTCCTATCCACTGGGCCATCAGGGAAGTCTGAAAGTAAATTTTCTTTATCCTTAGTTTCCCTGGCTTGTGGGAGAATGTGGCTCCTAGTGAATTATAGTAAACTTCTGAGATGAGCTCATTATTGAGTAGCGTTATTATTAGGTATTGTGAAGGTCTTTCTGAGAGGACACCTGGGTCCACTGTGGATGAGACAACTGCTGTGGAACAGGATTTTGGAGTTGATCTCACTTCTTTAAGGAACTGCTGCAGAAATAGTGAGCCAGAAGCCCAGACGGCCAGCTTTAAAGCCACTTTGGATCAATGAACTGGCTCCAGAACTTCTTTCCCTGGGTGTCACAAAGGAAGCAAGTCAGACCTAGATCCTATGAGCTCACTGTGGCTGGAACCTCTGAGCCCACAGCTGGGGGACTGAAGGCAGTCTGGGCAGTGGCTGGGCTATGTGTCTCAGCACAGCTTCAATAGGTGTGCGAACTTGGGCAAAACCGTTGACATTGTTGACGTTCAGTTTTCCCACCTTTAAAATGAGGATAATCATATAAAGTTACTAGTCCATATAACTGATGAAAAAATTACATGAGGTAAGAACAGGTAAAGTCCACACACTGTATAGTACAAGGAACTCTGCTCAACTTTCTGTTACAATCTAACTGGGGAAAGAATTCGATAAAGAATAGACACATGTATATGGACACCTGAATCACTTTGCTGTACACCTGAATTAACACAACACTGTTCATCAACTACGCTTCCATATAAAATAAAAGGGCAAACAGAGCACCTCGGTGAGCTCCCTGCATCATGCAGGAACTTCGCACGGGCTCCGTCTGGCACGCGGTGAACGTGTGTGTGTCAGAGCTGCTCTCTCACCCCGTCCCCCCTACCTCCTTTCCCTGCTGTGTCCACAAGTCCACTCTCCATGCCTTCATTTCTACTCCTGCCCTGGGGCCTGGGGTCAGGGGTTGGGGGCAGGTTCAAGAGGGAGGGGACATATTTACACTTGTGGCTGATTCACAAGGTTGCAAGTTAAATAAAAAATGCAGCCCATAGAAAATACCTAGAAAATGGGCATAATAACATTTGACACCCATATAATGGAGTTGACATAAGGCTCAAATGATTTTTAGCATTAAGAAATTGAGGAGATAATAAATATTTTCTATCCCATAGTGTGAGATACTAGAAAATACATGTGTGAGTTGGTCTCTGCCCCTAGTTGCCACAGAGCTCCTGAAACAGTTGCAGTTGCCTAAGTGATAAGAACATCCCTTATTCTAATATTGGTGTCTGACTTCTCTTCCTGACACTGAGCTCCTGAGGGTAAGAAGAATGTTTCTTATTCTAACGAGATGACTGTGGGTGGATTGCAGGATGGCTCCAGGGTGAGGACCAGTCACCAGAAAGACCAAGCCGTGATTAGACGATTGAAACAGTCATCCCCACCCCAGTCCCATCCTCTTGAGACGGGAGAAGAGATGAAGATGGAGTCAATGATCCATCAGGTCCTTGGGAAGAAGCCTCCATAAAACTTTCAAAAGTGCAGGAATTCTAAGAGCTCCCAGGTTTGCAAGAACACGTCCACATCAGGAGGGTGGCGCACCCCACCTCCTGGGAGAGACAGAAGCTCCTTCACTCAAGACCCTCCCAGAACTGGTCCTACGTGTCTTCATCCGACTGTCCATCTGCACCTTTCATCACATCCTTTCATCAACTGTAAAAGTAAGAAAGCGTTTCCCTGAGTTCTGTGAGCCACTCTAGCAAATTAATTGAACCCAAGGAGGGGTAGGGGCTTCCCCAGTGACTCAGCGGTAAAGAGCTCACCTGTCAGAGATGTAGGTTCCATCCCTGGGTCAGGAAGATCCCCTGGAGGAGGAAATGGCAACCCACTCCAGTATTCTTGCCTGGAAAATCCCATGGACAAGGAGCCTGGCGGGCTACAGGCCATGGGGTTGCAAATGGTCAGATGCAACTGAGAAACTAAACAACGACAAAGGAGGGGTTGAGGGGACCTTCCGTCCCCGCCAGTGGGTCAGAAGCATAGGTGACAACCTGGATTTGCATCTGAAGTTGGGGAGAGGGGAAGCAGTCTTGTGGGACCATCTGTGCGGTCTGAAGCTGTCTCCAAGTAGACTGTGTTAGAACCCAGTTAGACAGTAGGACCCCCCAGCTGGGGCTGCAGAGACCACACGATGTGGGGGGAACCTGCACGCACGTGGTGAGCAGAAGTGTCAGAAGCACAGCGCTTTGTGTGAGAGTAGAAACACACAGTAGAAACAGACTGCAGTGAGATGTCTCCCCGTGACGGGGGAAAGATTGAGGCTTGTTTCACATAGGATTTTCACAGCTGTGAAGACACACGTGTTAACATGTGTAAAGCGTTTAGAACAGTGCGAAGCACTCCGAAGGCACTCAGTAAGTGGGCTGGTACAGGGTTCATACAGAGACACAAGGTAACATACAGCTTTGCACACGTGACGTGACTGCTCAGTCGTGTCCGGCTCTGTGACCCCAGGGACTGGAACCTGCCGGGCTCCTCTGACCAAGGGATTCTCCAGGCAAGAATACTGGAGTGGGTTGCCACTTCCTTCTCCAGGGGATCTTCCTGACCCAGGGATCACACCCGTCCCCTGCATTGGCAGGTGGATTCTTTACCATCTGAGCCACTAAGGAAGCCCAATGGCTGAGTAGCATTCCACTGTATGTATGTACTGGCTTGGCCAAACACTCATTTTGGTTTTTCTCTACGCGTTATGGAAAAACCTGAACAAACTTTGGGGTCAACCCAATACTACATTCCTTTACCCACTCATCTGCTGATGGACATGGAGGTCGCTTCCATGTCTTGGCTATTGTGAATGGCACGGCTCCATTCCTGTCTCGTATTTCTCCTGGGCAAGCCTAGGCATGTTCTTCTCGTGATGGTAGATGACACACAAGGGAGCAAGCCCAGTTGTTTCAGAGCTTTTTAAAGATTTGGTTAATCCACGCCCTCTAATATTTCACTGGTCAAAGCAGTCATGTAGATAAACTGAGAGCCAAGTTTATAGGAAGTTATACTCTGCCTACTTATAAGTAGGAGAAACTTCAAAGTAATAGGGCAAAGTACAGGGATTCAAAGAAAAGAGAACTGAGGCCATAAATGCAATTTATCATAAGGAGAACGTGACTGGTCAGATCTTTGGAAACCCTCCTGAGTTTTGCCATTTATACATTTTATTGGTTTGCACCCAGTGATAAGATTTGAGGTGACTATAGGGTTTTTGTGATGGTTATTGTTCAGTCACTAAGTTGTGTCCAACTCTTTGTGGCCCCATGGACTGTAGCACACTAGGCTTCCCTGTCCTCCACCATCTTCCAGAGCTTGCTCAAACTCACATCCACTGAGTCGGTGATGCCGTCCAACCATCTCATCCTCTGTCATCCCCTTCTCCTCCTCTCAATCTTTCCCAGCATCAGGGTCTTTCCCATTGAGTCGGCTCTTCACATCAGGTGGCCAAAGTATTGGAGGTTCAGCTTCAGCATCAGTCTTTCAAATGAATATTCAGGGTCGATTTCCTTTAGGATGGACTGGTTTGATCTCCATGTGGTCCAAGGGATCTCAAGAGTCTAAAAGGTACCCCAGCTAAAAAAAAGATTTGGACTGAGTTCAGAGCAATTTATGTAATTAACAAGTACTTTTTGGACAGTGGAGAACTGGCCCTGGTGAAGGATAAGCTTTGATAATGTGGCCTGTGGGGAAAGTGGAAAAGCCCAGAGCCCTGGACATCAGGTAGACACGGGCAGCAGAGGAGGAGGAAGCCATGCTGAAACTGAGAGGTGAATCAGCAATAAAGAAAAAGTTCTCCTACATCTAAATTTGGTTCAAAGACAGCCTACAGGCAGTCAGTCTTCTGTCAAACCTATCTGTCTATTGCCATTAAAATGGAAGCACCAGTGATAGTCTCAGAGGGGGAAAAAATGTCCTTCTGAGATAAATATATAGCTAACTCTGCAACAGCCAAACTTTATTAAGGAAGTTTCTATAAACACTGATGCTTACAGAGTTATGGTTTTCTCCGGGAATATGCACCAGTAGGATTGCTGGGTCACGTAACAGCTCTATGTCTAGTTTTTTAAGGAACTTCTATACTGTTCTCCACAGGGGCTGTATCAGTTACATTCTTACTAACAGTGTAAGAGGCTTCCTTTTTCTCCACACTCTCTCCAGCATTCCTTGTTTGTAGATTTTTGATGATGGCCATTATGACTAGTAAGAGGGAGACCCAAGAGGGAAGGGTGTATGTATACATATGGCTGTTTCATGCTGTTTTACAGCAGAAACTAAACAACATTGTAATGTAATTATACTCCAACTCAAAAAAAAAATAAAAATAAAATGATGCTTACCTTTAAAGTTGGCTTGCTCATATTTACCTATTTTCTCTTTGTGGCATGTGAACACATAAAGGCTAAAGTCAGTCAAAATAAATGATAAAATGAAGACTGGACCAAGGAACTTCTGTTCATTCAGATTCCTGAATATCTCTTGAACTGGATTCTAAATATTTGATTCAGAAAAACCTAAACCCTGTTTGTCAACTGCATTCTTTTTCCCATTAAAAAAAATAAAATAAAAAGGCCTCCCATGAGTATAATGGTGGAAATTCAATCCGTATGTTTTCTGATTCATTTACAGTTAGCTCACCAAAATATTTTGTAAGAGCTGAGCTTTTTGGTGGCCAAAGACACTTTGTGGTCCTTTTCCCCTTTGAAACAGAAAAACTGCAGTTCATCATCAGCTTGCATAAATGAAGGCTGAAGCACACTCCTAAATCTATTATCTCATAAGGTTGGACTGAACCATGAGACCAGAAATTCTGTCTTCCCGAGCTGGCTTCCTCTCCCTTGTAATTTATCCTCATACTCCAGTCCTACCTGCCTGATGCTGGTCTTCTTTTCACCACTCACATCAGCATCGCTGCTCTCACTGATAAGGACAAACTAAAGAAAAAAAGAATCAGCCTCAGGAGTGATCCAGGAAAGGAAAGAGTAGGCTTCGGGCAAAAAGTTCCGAGAAATGTTAGAGGAAAATGAATGTTTGGGAGTGTGGTATGATTCTGTAGCCAGATTTCAAAGGTAAAGAGTACAGTCTTCTAGTCATCAAAAGTCGAAAGGAACAGCTGTGCCCAGACAGAATGCCAAAACCAAATCCACATTTATCAGAAGAACAGAGGAAGCTTTCCTTTTATTTTATGTAACTGATCTGCAGTCCTGATCGCTGAGGTGAGCAGCTTTTGCTCACAGCACATCAAGGACAGATCTGGGGAAAATACAAAGTCAGAACAGAAATCACTGTTTAGATAGAAATACTAAAATCAGTAACAGAACAAGGGAGCAACCAGTCAGCAAACTCAGGTCATGAGATGCTAAATTATCTGACCTTCCTGGATACAGCGACTGAAAATTAAATGAAAATACTTATTATGAATTCATTTATTTTATGCGTTTAGCTTAGGTTAGTTGGCTTCCCTGGTGGCTCAGCAGTAAAGAATCCACCTGCAATGCAGGAGACCGGGGTTCGATCCCTGGGTCGGGAAGATCCCCTGGAGAAGGGAAGGGCAACCCATGCAAGTAATCTTGCCTGTAAAAGCCCATGGACAGAGGAGCCTGCAGGGCTGCAGTCCATGAGGCCACAGAGAGTCAGACAGGACTGGAGCGACCGAGCATGCGCTCACACCGTAACTAAAGGCAGGAAACCTGGGTGCTGCTGCTGCTGCTGCTGCTGCTGCTAAGGCGCTTCAGTCATGTCCGACTCTGCGCGACCCCATAGATGGCAGCCCACCAGACTCCCCCGTCCCTGGGATTCTCCAGGCAAGAACACTGGAGTGGGTTGCCGTTTCTTTCTCCAATGCATGCAAGTGAAAAGTGAAAGGGAAGTTGCTCAGTCGTGTCTGACTCAGCGACCCCATGGACTGCAGCCCTCCAGGCTCCTCCATCCCTGGGATTTTCCAGGCAAGAGTACTGGAGTGGGGTGCCATTGCCTTCTCCGAAACCTGGATGATGGGCAGACGTAAGTGACCTTTCATTCTTCTCTCGCAACGGTAGGTGACATTCTCAGCTCCACATTCTCAGAACTCACATGGTCTGTAATCTTCAGTTGCTACCTTTTGTGATTGGCAGGTCTTCCATTCCGCACATGTTCCTGTCCTCCACATTCAGGTAACTCTCAGCAACATGGGATAAAAGGGTTCCTTTGGTTTTGACAAAAGCAGATCAGTTTCTCAAAGCTGACCAAAGTGACTTTCTTTGCTGTTTTTCACACAAACTAATTTTGTTCACTCTAATCATAATGAAAAGTAAAGCCAAAGTTTCATGCCACGAAAAAAATGGGGCCAGGCTTTTCTTCTTCTTTTTATTGGCGTATAACTGGTTTAAATGCTGTGTCAGTTTCTGCTGTACAACACAGAGGATCAGCTACCTGCAGACACAGGCCCCTCTCTCCTGGATCTCTCTCCCATCCCCTACCCACCCCTCCTGGTCATCACTGAGCACCGGGTGCTCTCCCTGAGCTACCTAGCAGCCCCCGAGAGCTACGATCCACGTGGCAGTGTGTGCATGCCGATCCTAATCTCCAATTTCATTCCACCCTCCCCTTGCCCCTGTGTCCACAAATTCATTCTCCACGTCTACATCTCTACTCCTGCCCTGCAAGCAGGCTCAGCTGTACCATCTTTAACAGCTATAGTAGAGGACTTCCTTGGTGGCTCAGACGGTAAAGCATCTGCCTACAATGCAGGAGACATGGGTTCAGTCCCTGGGTCAGGAAGATCTCCTGAAGAAGGAAATGGCAACTCACTCCAGTATTCTTGCCTCCAAAATCCCATGGACAGAGGAACCTGGTAGGCTACAGTCCATGAGGTCACAAAGAGTCGGACATGGCTGAGTGACTTCACTTTCTAGAGGTGATCTAATTTCATCTCAGGTATCTTGTATCTGTTTCATTTTTTATGTATTCCAGTTTATTTTTTTCTAATTTTATTTTTGTTATCGTTCTGCTCTTTTTTGTTTTCTTTGTTTCCTTCTTTTTTTTCTCCAATTTGGTGAGGAAGCTTGAGGGAGCGGGTCTGTGATCCTTTGGGGTGTCTTTTCTTCCTTTTTCTTTTTTAACTTCTGTTGGTTTACTGATTTACAATATTGTGTTAGTTTCAGGTGTACAGCAAAGTGAATCGGTTATATAGATACATACACCCACTCTTTTTTAGATTCTTTTCCCACATATATCATTCTGTGATCCTTTGTGACATGTCATCCACATGGAAACAAGGACTCCAGAGGTGCAAACCCACCAGAACGCAAGCACCGTCTGGTTCAGAATGGTATCCGTCATGCCACGCAGAGACAGTGTTTCACTCCTAGTAAACACTCAGTAACCATTTGTCCTGTGAATGAATTAATCCCAAGAGAAATCCCGAGAGATCAAAAGATAAGTGTCCACAAGAGCTTCGAGACTGATAAGTGCCCTTCACTTAAGTGCTCCCGAGTACTCGGCCGTGAACACGCCAAAGATGAGCAGCCCCCCAGCCCTCTTCACCCTCCCTGGCGTGATAGAACAGTGAGACTGGCAGCACCCCGAGCGCCACGTCAGTCGTGACCCTCTGGGGCGACATCTGGATCTTGTCATCATCTGTAATTCTTTCACTTTCAAAGTCCTCACTCGTAAGCTCCTTGTCTTCCACCTTGCTTTTCCAGCCGCTTCTATGATGACAGCTTTTCAACTTCATTGGGACCTTGAGTACTCTGGACTTGCTGCTTTTCTTCCAGATCTATCCATTCCTCTCCACAGGGTTTTCTATATCCAACTTAAACTCCTACTTACTGTTTTCTCCTTGTCCTCTCCCAAGCAAACAAGCAAGGTGAGGAGAAAAACCCACACAACAGGGTAAACATAAGCCAGTATAAATATAAAACCATTCCATTTGAACGGACCCACAGCACTGTCCAGCCATTCTGCTACAGCCATGGTATTCAAAGTGTTGTCTACACACCAGTAACATCAGCATCGCCTAGGAGCTCATAGAAATGAAGGCGCTTGGGTCCCATCTCAGACCTACTGAATCCGAATTAAAAACTTAAGTAAGGTAATCAGCTAATTTATATGCACATGGAAATTTAAACACTATGCACTGTGAGGATTCCCTGGCGGTCCAGTGAGGGGAACTCTGCACTCTCACCACCAAGGGCCCAGGTCCAATTTCTGGTCAGGGAACTAAGATCCACAAACTGAGTGATGTGGCCAAAATTTAAAAAAAAAAAAGTGTCCAGCCATCACCACTTGCTACCTTCATAGCTTTCTCTGAATGTACTCAAATCTAGAAATCAATGTACTTGCAAAAGGATGGTCCCTAGAAATAAACTAAAGGTGCAATATTCCTGATAGTACAAAGATTTATCACCTCTTCTTATAGGTATTAACCTTCTACCTGTAATGCTTAGTTCAGTATTAGATATTTTTTCTTGACCATATTTTCATACTCTACACACTGCTGTAGTTACCTAAAACCTCCAGCATGATTACTAAATTGTTATAAATTATTATTAAGCTACTGTAAGTTAATAGTCTGTAATACTATTAGGCATATTAGGACTGACTGCCTCCACACCCCGCTCCCCAAAGAGTTGGAAGCGATTCATTTTGCAACCTTATTTTGGCATAATTCTCTTGATATCATGAGGGTCTTTGCCAAAAAAAAATTATGTAAGCAAAGTACTTTAAGTTAAAGCACTTGGTCAATCCATGAATATAGTATTCCTTGAAAAAAAGCAGAGA
The DNA here is from genome assembly GCF_014754425.2 of Oryx dammah. Taxonomy (NCBI): domain Eukaryota; kingdom Metazoa; phylum Chordata; class Mammalia; order Artiodactyla; family Bovidae; genus Oryx; species Oryx dammah. The sequence goes on along the minus strand of NW_024070192.1, from coordinate 2,467,719 downwards.
GACCATGGGAGGGAGGAAGGAAAGAAAATGTAACATGCTTAAAAAAAAGTAATCTTAGTGAACTCATGATAACCTCTGAAAATCCCTACTTATTTAAGTGCTCATTAATCAGATTTTTTTTAAAAGAAGGAAAACCAAAATTCTGAATTTTTCATGTAGCATCACGTTTCCAGAGCCATACACTTTATCAGATTTTTGCATTCTTGTTTAATTTATTTACATCTTTGGGTACTCAAACAAATGCAGTCTTTCTGACAAAAGAAAGACAAAAACCATTCACAGGCATATAGATGTCCTAGACCACCACTTCAAAGAGACCACCAGTTCAGGGCTTTTGGTTGAACCAAAGAAATGCTTAAATTTACATCAGTTAGAAATAGATCAGAATGGAGAGCATTCTGCCCATTACATGCAGTCCATTAATTTGTACTCTGATTAACACTTTCAGAAAGAGAAAGCAGTCATGGTATCCTGTCTTTCATTAGACGACTTCCTTGGTCATCTCTCGTCTCGGGACAATCTGAACTAATCTTCAACCCACGCAATGTTAGACAATGTTTGGATCTTTATCTCTCATGTCAAATTTCAAAGATTTAATATAACACATGTTATAATTTAAGAATATTAAAGGGGACCCAGGACAGAACATTTAGCTTTGACACCATATGGACATGTCCTACATTTGATTCTTAAGCAGCCTAGTTTTGCTGCCACTAGGAGGAAAGTATTGACATGTCATTACATAGACAAGCAAATTTAACGTTGAGCCTTCTCAAGACAAAATCAAACTGAGACTTACATAGTCGTGAGCAATTGGGTGATAGTTGAGAAGGTTTCTAAAACTTTACTATTCTGTAGAGAAGGCACTATGTGAATTCAGAACAGCAGCGTGCAGATTACAAATAAAATGTAACAGCATAATGATAGTTAAGAATTTATGCTATACAAAGAAAGACAAATATCATATGATACAGCTGATATGTGGAATCTTAAAAAATGATACAAATGAACTTATTTATACAACAGAAATAGACTCATGGATATAGAAAACAAATGTATGATTATTGGGAAGGTGTGGGATAAATTGGGAGATTGGAATTGACACGTATACACACTGTATGTAAAACAGATCATTAGTAAGGACCTACTGTAAAGCACAAAGAATTCTACTCAGTACTCTGTGATGACCTGTATGGGGAAAGAATCCTATAAAGAGAAGATATATATATAAAAAACTGACTCACTTTGCTGTATACCAGAAACTCACACAACATTCTAAGTCAACTATACCCAAGTAAAATTAGAAATAAACAAGAACTTCTGCTATAAAATGAGACCATCTTAATTTATCACAGCTCCATCACTTACTCTGTGATATGAGTCACTTAAGATCACAGTACCTCCATATCCTCATCTACAAAATGAGACGATAATGCTACCCACATCATGGCACTGCTTTGTGGATTAAAATGAATGGATGCACAACAGGCACTTAAACAGTGCTTTGCATAAGCCTTCAATAAATGTAAGCAATATTTATGTTCATTATAACCCTGTACCTTATGCTTAGGTCAAAAGGCTAGAAGAAAGGATACCTAAATCTGTCTACAATATTCCGCAGTGTCTACCATGAATGTCTACAATGGTTTAAACAATTAGCCCATGCCACTCTAATAATTGGGGTGAGGTGGATGGGTGGGTACTTAGGGAAAATATTCCAGTTATCCTTCTGTGCTCCAGAGGTTTGGTTTTCTTGCTTTCATATATCTTGAGATGATATTTAATAAGAAGCTTTGCCAGTGGTAATCAGGCACAAAGAAAAATAATCCAGCTTATGCAACTCAAACTCACATGAGAATGATTTGTGTCAAAGAACCAACAGAATAATTTATGAGGCTTTGACTGCCAAGCAGACTGATATTCTTGTTGGCTCTTCAACACATTCTCTTTGTAGCAGAGAAGTCTGCTCAGGAAACCAAGTGAAGATCAAGCCGACTGGTGAGTAAGAGCTGGGAGAGGCTGAAGAAATAGCCCTACACACGAAACCTGCAGTTCTACTGTTAAAATGTGTCTCTTTCTTGAAGGGCCATGGAGATATACTCCCTCAGTCCTTTCCAACTTCTCGCTTCAATCCCTGACTAGTATTAATATGACTGTTTCTGGTTGTTTCTGAGAAAGAGCCTTTGATAAGCATTCATCGAATGCCAATCAAGGAGGCTGTGACTCGAACCCTAACATCATGTACCCTTTTAGTCTCCGTGACTCCAAAAGAGCCAAGATCAGGTCTCAGAAGAAACCAGTTAATGTCTCTCACTATTTGACATACTGTGCCATCACATATATCAGTAAATTTGTTTCATTCAATCACAAACAAAAGGAGGAATTCCTAAGGAAGGTATACAAATGCACTAGGTGTAAATGATGATGAAAATTCAACCACAGTCCTCAGCATGTCTGAGCCCATTATTATCTTCAGAAGCTCTACTAATCTTAGATTCTACAGGTGTTTCAAATTTTATCCAGAAGTTGTTGAGTTCACCCCACACACATCCTACATTTATTCCATTATGAACCGTGCCTTCAGCAACACATCCCTTTAAGAGACAAGAATCTGGAAGTCTCTACACTTGATAGGGGAGGAATCAAATGATACATTCGAAAAAAAAAATGCATTCACAGACAAATTAACCAAAATAGGGTGGGAGGAGAAAGTGGTTAACACTGGCCCAATTAGGTTTCCGCATTTGACCATGTATGGAAACATTACAAATATTGTCCATGCTGAATCGTAAGAAAAGACATCTCGGTAATTATTTTGAATCTTCTTCATTAAAAAAAAAATTACAGATGGGAACAGGCACAGAAAAGCCTGGAGAATCAACAAAATATTATGTATGTTTGTAAATATTTCCCTAAATATTATCAATCACTGAGCCGTGTCATGTCCTCATTTCTTATTCAGTCAAATCTGCTAGCCATATTTCAACCAAAGATGCTTGCTTAATACTCAAATAAACCTTAATACACTACACGCGCTTGCATTTGAGAAAATCTCCGGATGCCAAATGGAGCCAACTGTTAAATAATAAATCAGAATATGTGTTAGCAAACTTTCAAATTGAGCTGCTGTTCCCCTCCCCTCCCCCAGTCTCAAGATTTCTCCATGTCATTGTTTTGCATATGTTTGAGGAACACATTGTGTAATGGATGAAAAATGTGGATGAAGGTTTTGAAGTCCTTTATTTCTAAAAATAGTGCCACCACTTGAGAAATAAACATGATGTCTAGGAATGGGCTGCTTTTTTACAAATATGCGGAATTTTCAAGTTGGCCTTAGACGATTCAAAAATCTCCGCTTACATAACACCAACCACTCTTAGAATAGTTTAAGAAACATAACACATCCAACTCTGGACAATTCATAACAAGGGCGAAAAGCCAGATCCCCTCAAACCAATATGATAAATATGAGGACTTTGTTTTCCATAGATCCTAATACAATCCAGTTGATGGAACTCCAAGAGAAGTTTGAGGTCCTAGTGCTTTACCACACAATGGACCAGCTGCCAAATCTGCACCCAGTGGAAGGGCAGCTCCCCCCAAGGGATCTTTATGTGGTTCCGCAAACGGAATGAATGCTCCCTCAGGCTCCCACATCAATAGTAAAAAGGCTTTATTCCTGTCTACTTGGGTAGATTAGATACTCCTTGATGGCTGAAATCCTGCCAAGTTCATCCCTAATAAGGCCCAGGACAGGTTATCCACCAGGACCATATAGTCAAAGCTATGGTTTTTACAGTAGTCATGTACAGATATGAGAGTAGGACCATAGAGGAGGCTGAGCACTGAAGAACTGATGCTTTCTAATTGTGGTGCTGGAGAAGACCCTTGAGAATCCCGTGGATTGCAAAGAGAACAAACCAGTAAATCCTACATGATATCAACCTGAATACTCATTGGAAGGACTGATGCTGAAGTTCAATACTTTGGCCACCTGATGTGAAGAGCCAGCTCACTGGAAAAGAGCCTGATGCTGGGAAAGACTGAAGGCAAAACAAGAAGGAGGCAGCAGAGAATAATGAGTTGGTTGGATGGCATCACCAAGGCAATAGACATGAATCTGATCAAACTGCGGCAGAGAGTAGAGCTGTCCTGGCATGCTGTGGTCCAGGGGTTACAAACAGTCAGACACAACTTAGCGACACAACAACAACAACAAAAGATGCTCTGAGACCACCTGGACCCTCTCTCCAGGATCATGCCTTTCACCCTCCATGTTCCATTTTATACCTTATTCATTTCAGTATCTCTGTACACCCTGTTACTTTTCTCTGGAAGATGTCCCTCACCCTCACCCTACCCACCTCCACACAGTACTCTATTCCACCTCTTTTCATGTTTATAGTAATGTGTTCACACATCTATCTCCCTGTCTCCAATTTGTGAACTCACTGATGATAGAAACTACATCAAATCTTAAATCTAGTCATCTTTACCCAGGGCTAGTGGAGATCTGTGAAAGAACAAGAGTCAGCTAAGTGAGACTCAACTATAAATAAGGTAGTCATATACTCTAAAGTGGGCTTCCCAGATGGCTCAGTGGGTAAAGAACCCACCTGCCAATGGCAGGAGACACAAGAGACTTGGATTTGATTCCTGTGTAGGAAGATCCCATGGAGGAAGGCATGGCAACGCACTCCAGTATTCTTCCCTGGAGAATCCCAAGGACAGAGGAGCCTGGTGGGCTACATTCCATGGGTTTGCAAACAGTCAGACATAAATGAGCAACTGAGCAAGCACACATATTAGTTTCGGGTGTAGAGCATAGTGATTCAGTATTTTTGCAGATTATACTCCGTTATAACAAGCTGGAATCAAGATTGTGGGAGAAATACCAATAACCTCAGATATGCAGATGATACCACCCTTATGGCAGAAAGTGAAGAGGAACTAAAAAATCTCTTAATGAAAGGGAAAGAGGAGAGGGAAAAAGTTGGCTTAAAGCTCAACATTCAGAAAACTAAGATCATGGCATTCAGCCCCATCACTTCATGGCAAATAGATGGGGAAACAGTGGCAGACTTTATTTTTTGGGCTCCAAAATCACAGCAGATGGTGACTGCAGCCATGAAATTAAAAGACGCTTACTCCTTGGAAGAAAAGTTATGACCAACCTAGACAGCATATTAAAAAGCAGAGCCATTACTTTGCCAACAAAGGTCCATCTAGCCAAGGCTATGGTTTCTCCAGTAGTCATATATGGATGTGAGAGTTGGACCATAAAGAAAGCTGAGTGCTGAAGAATTGATGCTTTTGAACAGTGGTGTTGGAGATGACTCTTGGGAATCCCGTGGACTGCAAGGAGATCCAACCAGTCCATCCTAAAGGAAATCAGTCCTGAATATTCACTGGAAGGACTGATGCTGAAGCTGAAACTCCAATACTTTTGCCACCTGTTGTGAAGAGCTGACTCATTTGAAAAGACCCAGATGCTGGGAAAATTGAAGGCAGGAGGAGAGGGGGACAACAGAGGATGAGATGGTTGGATGGCATCACCGACTGAATGGACATGAGTTTGAGTAAACTCCAGGAGTTGGTGATGGACGGGGAGGTCTGGCGTGCTGTAGTCCATGGAGTCACAAAGAGTCAGACATGACTGACTGACTGAACTGAACTCCATTATAAGTTATGGTAATACTTATAATTCCTTGGGCTATACAGTAGGTCTTTGCTGTTTATCTGCTTATTCGTAGTAGTGTGTGCCTGTTACTCCCATACCCCTATTTACCCTCCCCCTTTCCCCTTTGGTAGCCACGAGTTTGTTTTCTAGTCTCAGATCATTGTATTAACACTGCTGATTTAGATTTCACTTAGATAAATGACCTGGAACAACACAGTCTAAGGCAAATCCCTAGAGTCTTTGGGAGTTCTGTTAATTCCATAAAACTATGCAAAATGGGGGCAGGGGTGTTCATGAACATATTAAGAGGAAGTGGTTAGAACTCAGACCTTCAGGAAGCTCAGGAACTCAGCTAAGAGAACATAATGCATAAGGCTTGAGAGGCAAATACAAGCAGTCCTACAGCTGCCCCAAGGAGTAGCTGAAAATATCTAACTTCTCAAACACAGTTAAGTTTTTCATATTCAAACATTACAATTCCGTTTGCTAAAAGCGTCTTGGAAATTCCCTTGATGTTTGCAAGACCAGATTAGCCCATGTGATGGAGAGATCATGTGATGAAAAACAGATGAAAAACATTCTATAGAACACACTGCTAGGAAATGGATTCTATTTTCAGCTTTTAGCTTTGTCATAAGTCTTGCTTTCCCCGTGGTTACACTGGCTCGTTGCCAACATCCTCTGAGGGTGACTGAACTGAGGAAAAAGAGGTTCACTTCCCCATACTGACCACCAAGAAGGGCAAGCTGTGTGGGAAGCCCTGGCAGGACACGATTCCTTATTATTATTAATATTTTATGTTCCTATTTTTTAGATGCTGAAGAGCAAAGTCTAGTTTTGAAACACACAGGAAGGAAAATGTAAGTCTTACTGTAGATGAGCTAAAGAAGGACCTCCGTCCGGAGCACATACGACCCCCGCCCTCGTGTTTCAGGGCAGTGGTGGAGACAAAGGTGTGGGCACACGCATGTTACGCACTCACGAAATACACACACGTTACGCACGCACGCAACGCACACACGTTACGCACGCACATTATGCATGCACGTTACACACGCTGTGCACGAGGGGAGGACACGCAGAGCAGGAGTGGGTTGTGTGGGCAGCTGTCGTTTTCAAGGCTGTCTCCTCCCTCTCCTCCCCATTTAAAAGAAAGGAGCTAAAAACATTCTTTAATGAAATACAATTTGCTAAAAAACACACTAAAATGTATGCAGAGAAAAAAATAATAATAAAACGCGGCTTCAAAGGCAACTCAAAGTATGAAATCTGAGGACTAACCCCACACTGGAGTTTTGTGTCACGGCAGAAAAGCTTCAAGGCTGTGCTTCCTTGGAGGAGCTCCCTGGGAAGCTGCGGTCCAGTCCCCCGAGACAGCCAGCGGTGAGCAGTCTTGCCGGCTCTGGGCGTCAAAGCAGCGCCTAGCTCACTCTGCATCCAACCTGCTCCTCACAAAACCTACCGACGGATGAGCAATCAAAGAGGGGAAATGGAAAGATGTGGAGTCAGAGGGGTTTCCCAGGTGGCAGAGTGGTAAAGGACCCGCCTGCCAATGCACGATTCGTGGGTTTGATCCCTGGGTCAGGAAGGTCCCCTGGAGGAGGGCATAGCAACCCACTCCAGTGTTCTTGCCTGGAGAATCCCACGGACAGAGGAGCCTGGCGGGCTGCAGTCCATGTGGTCACAGAGAGTCGGACACAACTGAGTGACTAAGCGTGCGCACACATGAGGTTCCATGTGCTCAGTCTGACCTGGAGGCTCTAGGTTGGCAATAATGATGAAGTGGTTAATGATAAAGCCACAGCAACTGAATTGCCTTGAATCTAAAACTAGTTAGGAGTGTGACCTCAGCGAACTTCCCGAGGCTTCTATATCCTCATCAAGAAAACAAGGACACTGATGCTGTCTCATTAGGGTTTGTATGAGGATGAAATGAGATCAGTGATATAAACAGAAGGAAGCCCCACAGAGGCTGTCCTGTACACATTAACTGTTATTACCAATAATACTGGGGAGAGAAGATGGGTATGAAGGCAGATTCTACTTTATTAAGAAAATAAAACATGGGTACAAATCACTGTAACACCTCATGGTAAATGGCCAGTAGAGCTTCAGTCACCAGAGGTCCCACTGACTTGAAATCAAAATCAAGAAATCGCTAAAGCAAGTGTTCAGTATTTCAAAGGAGGAGTGACATTTGGTCATTAAAAAAATGACCATAATAGGGATTCACTGGACACACACAAAGTGTAAGTCACTCAGTCGCATCCAGCTCTTTGTGACCCCATGGACTGTACCCCGCCAGGCTCCTCTGTCCATGAGATTCTCCAGGCAAGAATACTAGAGTGGGTTGCCATTTCCTTCTCCAGGGGATCTTCCCGAGCCAGGTTTTGAACCAGGGTCTCCTGCATTGCAGGCAGATTCTTTACCATCTGTTATCAGGGAAGCCCTGACACGTACTATAGATTACTGAGTAAAAAGCACTCAGGAATCCCATACGCTCAGTTGCTAAGTCATGTCTGACCCTTAAAAAAAAATTATTAATTGGAGGCTAATGGCTTTACAATATTGTGTTGGCGTCTGCCATACATCAGCATGAGTCTGCCATACATCAGCATGAGTCTGCCATACATCAGCATGAGTCTGCCATACGTCAGCATGAGTCTGCCATAGGTATACACATGTCCCCTCCCTCTTGAGCCTCCCTCCCACCTCCCTCCCTATCCCACCCCTCTAGCTTATCACAGAGCACTGGATTTGAGCTCCCTGCCCCACACAGCAAGTTTCACTGGCTATCTGTTTTCCATATGGTAACATATATGTTTCAATGCTACTCTCTCAGTTCATCCTCCAGGCTCCTCTGTCCATGGGATTTCCCAGGCACAAATCCTGGAATCGCCTGCCATTTCCTTCTCCAGGGGATCTTTCCAACCCAGGAATCGAGCTTCCTGCAGTGGCAAGTGGGTTCTCTCCTGCTAAGCCACCAGGGAAGCCCCCAATAAGACCACACAGATTCGATCATGTTGGTTACATCTAAATTTATATTCCAGTTACCAATTCTAAGTGATTTCATAAACTATCTTATAGGGGAAGAGAATACACTTAGGGACAGAGTTGATAACAATCTGTATTTCTTGGGAGTTTTCTGGGAATTCTCTGGTGGTCCAGTGGTTAGAACTTGGTGCTTTCACTGCTGTCGTCAGGGAACCAAAATCCCACAAGTGTTGCAGCACAGCCCAAAGCAAACAATCAGTTTTTTTGTATAAAATAACTGTGACCTTGGTAGAAGTGAGATTTCTCTGTGACCAACTGATGATAGTATGTAAGGAGCTGGAAGCTAATTACTGAATGAGGCAAAGAAAATGTTATGTACCGATTTTCCTTTTCATATATACTCAAAGGTTAGTAGGAGAAAAGTCAACAGAAAGGCCATCCTCTGATAGTGAGTCATACTGTTCAGATTCAGCTGTGCCCAGCAGCAGCCTTGGCACAGAGCCGGCAGGCTGCCAGTTAAAAAAAAAAAAAAAAGTAAATCCTGCACATGGGGAAAAAAAATGTGTGAAAATCTCTTACAACAAAAAACACACCCTCAGCTATTGAAGAACATAAGAACAAAACATGAACAGATTCAGAAGTAAGGTACTTTGATTGCAGGAATATAGGAAGTGTGGAAAATAAGGAAAGGAGATGAAATAACTAAATCTAATGATCCTTTCTAATGTGTCCATATACAGAACTGAGCCATTGGTGGCCTCCCAGAGAAAGTTCAGTTTCCCACAGATGACTCAGAGTTGGGCTTTATGCAGCAGCAGGTCCCGTAAAGGACCCGTGTGGATATTTTGGTGTTCTCGGCTGAAGGATGCTTTAGAAGCGTAAAGCCACCCAGTTCTTGAACTACCTTAAAATAAATTAAATAACAGAAGATGTCCTCACCAACTCGCCGGACCCTGTTGACATTGTTTCAGAATTCTTTAAGTGTTTCGGGAAGAAAAACTCTTGCGAAATCTTAGCGTGGTGCTTTCAATAGTATTAGTCACCTTGTGTAGGACCATGGGTTGCCTGTAAGATCCAAACAGTTACAATGCACTATACTTTCAGTGAATTTCCCAGGTGGCGCCAGTGGAAAAGAATTCTTTTGCAGTGCAGGAGACGCAGAAGACACAGTTCGATCCCTGGATTGGGAAGATCCCTTGGAGGAGGACAGGGCAACCCACTCTAGTATTCTTGCCTGGAAAATCCCAGGGACAGGGGATCCTGGCAGGCTCCAGTCCACAAGGTTGCAAGGAGTTGGACATGACTGAAGCAAGTTAGCATGCACACACAGAAACTTTCAATAAACTCAAAAAACCCACAACTTTAAGATAAAATTGATTTGTTCCCCCCCCCAAAATCTGTTTTAAGTTGAATTTATGGAGATTTCAGGAGTGTTGATATACTGCATATAGGAAGACATGCAAATGGTTTTCCAGCTTTAACTATTTACTGTTAACAAAAGGATTAACCTGTGATTCAGATTCCCTCGAATGGAGGAACTTGGATGGGGTCTTTGCAGAAGAAGGCTACCAGCAAACTGTTGGACTGAAACCATGGTAGGCAATTGAAGAAGAGAAAGAATATAAATAAATTGCAAATGCACTAAAAAAAAAATTGCTGAGCTTCTTAAGTTCCTTTGGTAAAGTTTTGAAAGAGGCATGATGGGGTCCACCCACAACCCCACCTCCAGCAGTGCAGGACCTTCCAAAGGCCTTTGGGTTCCCTCCCTTGATATGGTATCTGCAAGCAGAATGTATGAGAATGAGGCTACTGTTTTCCTTTCACTTCAGGGAAAGTGCAGAAAGGGCAAGTTATTCCACAAATCCCTGGAGGGATGCCCAATATCTCTGTGGGAACGTGTGTAGGCACTGCGCTTCCAGGGAGAAAAGAAATTCTCATGCACGTCTCTCCTGCACTCCTGTGGTCCACTCAGAATGGGTACGTTCAGAAATGATGGAGAACACACCATGGATGTGTTTCTGATCTGGCGTCTCTGAGCTGGTGTGTCACTCCTTTGAAAGGATGCCTAAAAGATGGCTCGGGTGCAGTGGATAAATGGGAATGTCACTGTGTGAAACGTCTCATTCTGGGAGCCAGATGAGAAGGCGGATACGGACTGCAAGAGGAGATGTTTCTTGGCAATCCTGACTTCATAAAGAGTATGAGAATGAAATATCCCAGGCAGGATGACCAACTTTTCACTTCAGAAGCCTGATGTCCATCAGCCTTAATTGAATCAAGACTCCCTGGGCCTCCCAATGCTTCTATGAATGAGTACATCTTACCATGAGCAGCAGACACATTTCAAACATGATACAAAGTCCCTTTGGGCTTCCAAGTTGGCGCTAGTGGTAAAGAACCTGCCTGCCAAAGCAGGAGATGTAAGAGAGGCAGGTTTGATCCCTGGGTCAGGAAGATTACTCTGGAGGAGGGCATGGCAATCCAGACCAGTATTCTTGCGTGGAGAGTCCCATGGACAGAGGGGCCTGGCATGCCACAGTATATATGGTCACAAAGAGTCAGACACGACTGAAACAACTTAGCACGCACACGTGCACAAAGTCTCTTTAGGTAAAGGCTTTTATGTCAGCTTAAGCACAGAGTCGGACACAACTGAAGCAACTTAGCAGCGGCAGCAGCAAGGCATGAAAAGGGCTCAGACTATATCTGATGTTGGTCTTCCCAATGGGACACATGGCATTCATCCTTTACTGCTCCCTGTCAACCTAGCTCCTTATAAACATCAGTAAATTAACTGAGACTCAGAAAAGAGAAAAGGTATCAAAATACAAAATTATTAGCTGTGTCCTAGAAATATCACATCAAAACCATCCATGAAGACAGATCGCCAGTGATGAAATCAATGTTCCTTCACCTTATTTTTTTAATCACCGAATTCAGACATCACTATGAAAACTTTGCTTAAATATTCAATAGCCATGTTATTCTGGGCTTTCCAGGTGGTGCTAGTGGCAAAGAACCTGCCTGCCAATGCAGGAGACGAGATGTGGGTTCAATCCCTGGGTCGGGAAGATCCCCTGGAAGAGAGCATGGCAACCCACTCTAGTATTCTTGCCTGGAGAACCCCATGGCCAGAGGAGCCTGCCAGACTACAGTAAATGGGGTCACAAAGAGTCAGACATGACTGAAGGGGTTTAGCACGCATGCATAGTCATGTCATTCACCTCTATTGACTCATCAAGTAATTTTCCAATTTCTAGCACAGCAGTAGATGATTCTTACATACGCTTACCTTTTAAAAGATGCTGATTCACTTTTTGCGGTACAGCAGAGATTAACACAAGTTGTAAAGCAACTATACTACAATTAAAAAAAAATGTTTTTTAAGCTAGCCTCATGCTTTGGTCTGGTTAACAGTGTAAAAGGGTGATTAAATGTGAAGTTAATTTTTTTCTGCATCTGCCAACTACCTCTTCTCCAACTTACTTAGTAGTTTTTTAAAAAGGTGAAAGGTGGATGTCGGCAAAATTTGAAGATAGTTTCCCGTCTAAACACCAGCCCCCAGCCACACTCAGAAGCACATCTCAGGCTTCTGCCATAGTCTCCAAAGGCGGCCGCAAGATTATAGTCCTGACTGCAGACAGAACTGAGCACAGCCTGTTCCTTTCCCATTCGCTTCATAATCGTTGCAACATGAATAGTCGTTGGGGGATGCAGCTGGACAATCAAATGACAGTAATCACAAGAGTGTAAACAAATCAAGGAGAACGGGTGGGAATGGAAAGGGAGGCTGTTGCTACTCCCCGTCAGTGGGTTCACTCTGAATCTCGCAGACTTGACCATGAAGTCATCACAAGCAAAAGCCCGTGGCTCATGAAAGTCTCAGAGAATGTCTCCGGGCAGACTGGTAGACGGAGTGGAGGAGATCCAGCCAAACATAAAGAGCTCACCCTAAATCCCCATGGTATTCCTTCTGACCAGCTTCTGAGAAGTGTTCAGAAGAGTATCACATTTCCATCATGGACTGAATTATTCCAAAGAAAGTTGTTTTTTTTAAGCAGAATGAAACAAGTGGGGGCATCCCAGTGTGTTGAGTATTATGACAAGTTCTGTTAACGTGGAAGAAATCACCTCTCATTATGTTCATGGATCTAACTGAAGAAACACGTGGGTGATGATGAAGACTTAAGCATATCCAAGGAAAGCAGCAACCAAACGCTTTGTCGGAAAGCCCAAGAAAGTTCTGAGATAAGAGTAAATGTAACCTGCAAACTCTATTTCCCAGAGGCCTGTCTGCATTAAAAGTATGCATCCAGGGACTTCCCTGATGGTCCAGTGATTGAGACTTTGACCTTCAAGGCAGGGAGTGAGGGTTCAATCCCTGGTCAGGGAACTAAGATTCCCCATGCCTCCTGACCAAAAAGCCAAAACAGAAAATGGTCCACATTAAAAAAAAAAAATCTTAAAAGTCCATATTCCTTTCAGAGACCCTGTGACTTTCTTCAACCCCATAGCCACCACAGCAACGAAACTCATTTGCTTTCGAAGGACTTCTAATTTCATTTTATTTTAATGGAAATTAGATATTGTAGACTAGGTAGCTTGTGTCTAAAGAACTGTGCAACTAAATACAATTTTAGAGTGTACTGTATCCTAAATTTTCTTAATTTAATTTTTATTTTATGTTGGAGTGTAGCTGATTTACAATGTCGTGTTAGTTTCTGGTGTGCAGAAAGTGGTTTGGTCATACACATACATACACGTAACTACATCGAAAACATACAGGCAACACAGGCATTCTCCTCAATATTCTGTAATACCCTATATGGGAAAAGAACCTGTAAAATATTTTAAACTTATTACACAAACTGAGGAAGTGGTATAGAAAGTCAGCCTTCTAGCCAGCAAAAAAAGGGAGAGATAGGTGGCGCAAACATAATGAAAGACTAATCATTTTAATTGTCTCTGTCTTGCGGCTGAGCAAAATGAAGCGAATCCACAGAACTGTCGGGAATCCGTAATCAAATTAGCATCTTTGCACTTGGAGAGCACACTGTATGACCTTACACTTCATTCCCAATGTCTGAAGCCATGTCTCCGCTCAGATGAAGCACAGACTTGGCCCTCACAGCATCCTGAAATAGGCCGTCTGAACACGCCCTGGTCATCAGACTTGGCCACAAAGCATGCAGAATAACCAAACACTTTCACCTGTCTCCAATCAAACCATTTCCAAATATCTAAGGATTGGTTTTAATTTTCCTGTGCAATCAGGCGAGACCATTGGCATTTGAAATTTTTGGTCTCCCCACAACAGCACAAATGGTGCTGCATCATAATTTCAGTTGGTTTGGATTATTGATCACCTTCTTGCTTTTACAAATTTCTCCTATAATATGTATTCTCAAAAAAAATCTAATAAAAATAGAGACTAGCAAGAGGTAAGCAGACTTTGGGCTTGCTAGGGGGCTCAGTGATAAAGAATTTGCAATTCCTAATGCAAGAGACTTGGGTTTGATCCCTGGATCGGGAAGGTCCCCTGGAGGAGGAAATGGCAACCCACTCCAGTGTTCCTGCCTGGAGAGTTTCATGGACCTGGGGGACCTGTGGGGATGCAGTCCACAGGGTCGCAGAGAGTCGGGCATGACTGAGCGTAAATCAGTGCCTTATCTTCACTCAGCTCCTTTACCCTTCTCATCCCATTCATCCAAATAACATGAACTAAATCACCATCATATCCAAACACCGGGCAAGTCATCAGAGAGGCAGAGATAAGACAGCATTCTTTATGGGCGTGCCTACTCAAGAGAAATTTTTACGGAATGCAACTATTTTACCTGCATCAGCTTCAGTGTATCTCCTAACCTATAATCAGACACCTAACAGTTTATTATGGAAGGACTGACAGAATCAAATGATAACAATCTTTACCCACACCAACATCACACGTGTCATCTCCCCACAGAGTGGGTAGATGTTCTCGAATTATTATATCTCATGCCACATAACATCTACTGGCAAAATTCCAACTTTGAAGTCAGATGGGCTATGTTTGAATCCTGATTCTGCACCTTTGTTTTACCTGGACTAGGCATTTCTTTTAGAAGCTGTCTGTATGTCACTGGGCCTCACTAATTCTAAATTCACAAGCAAGCAGAATTCATTCTCTCCCTGTTCATATTAGATGTGCAAGCAAACTAAAGTATTTTCAGTCTCAAGAAACACACCACAGGGCTTCTCTGGTGGTCCAGTGGTTCAGACTTCACCTTCCAATGCAGGGGGTGTGAGTTTGAGCCCTGATTGGAGAGTTAAGATCACACATGCCTCATGGCCCCCCCCCAAAAAAACCTACAGAACATAAACAATAGAAGTAATGTTGAAACAAATTCAATAAGGACTTTAAAAATGGTCCATATCAAAATTAAAAAAAAAAAAAGAAACACACCATATATAACTCCTAACCTCCATGACTTTCACATGCTGCTTCTTCTGCCTAGAACTTGCTTCAGTTCACCACTCCTGGCTAATTCTTATTCATCATTTCAAGAAAATGCCCAGGTACCACTTCCAACACAGGCGCTCTTCTGTATATCCAAGTTTAGTACCCTTCCTATATGTTTTCATAGTTGCTACCAAGTCTTTATCACTGCAGCAAAATGATGAAATGAGGTGGAGGATTTACCTTTCCTGCGTGCTAGTCACTTCGGTCATGTCCAGCTCTTTTCAACCCTATGGACCGCAGCCCCCTAGGCCCCTCTATCCATGAGATTCTCCAGGCAAGAATACTGGAGTGGGTTGCCCTGCTCCACTCCAGGGGATCTTCCGAAGCAGGGATCTCTCCCATATCTCTTACATCTCCTGCCTTGGCAGGCGGGTTCTCTAAGACTAGTGCCAGCTGGGAAGCCCTTTATCTTTCCAATGAAACTGATTTTCATTATCTCTTTGCTTTCTCAGTCCCTGGCATATAAGAAGTACTCAGAATTCATTAGCTTATTTGTTCCCAATCAAGAGATTACAGCATTAAACAGTTTCATACGTTGCTGGTAGTTTGTTTAATCACTAGGTCATGCCCGAGTCTTTGTGAGCCCATGGGATACAGCATGCCAGACTTCTCTGAATGAGGAAATTCCACATTTTATCTCTATACATTTCGAATACAAAGGCAAGATGATCAGCTTAGGATTGGTAGGCTTATATTTGGGGTCATTGTTTCAGCATTAGTGGTACATTTGTCTGAGCAAATTATGTATCCAATCAGCCAGCCTAATAAAGAAATTTGTTGTATAGTCAAAACTATGGTTTTTCCAGTAGTCATATACAGATGTGAGAGTTGGACCATAAAAAAGCCTGAGAACCAAACAATTGTTGCTTTCAAATTGTGGTGCTAGAGAAGACTCCTAAGAGTCCCTTGGACTGCAGGAAGATCAAACCAGTCCAGCCAGTCAATCCTAAAGGAAATCAACTCTGAGTATTCATTGGAAGGACTGATGCTGAAGGGGAAGCTCCACTACTTTAACCACCTGATGCGAAGAGCTGACTCACTGGAAAAGACACCGATGCTGGGAAAGATTGAAGGCAGGAGGAGAAGCGGCACGGACTCAAAGGACATGAGTTTGAGCAACTGCAGGAGAGAGCAGAGGACAGGGAAGCCAGCGCGCTGCCATCCACAGGGTTGCAAAAAGGCAGACGTGGCTAACCAACAACAATAATGAAGTGTGTCCTCAAAGGATAGGTAAATATTTCAAAGAGGGATATGAAGAAAAACCTCTGGCTGATAGTAGATGATATAATTTCACCAAGGATAACCTGTATTACCATGTTAACTGGCATCTTCTTTTAAAAAGTAAAGACTAAAACTGCTCACAAAGGTATAATGGAAAACCTATTTAATTCACTCCACTCCAGTACTCTTGCCTGGAAAATCCCTGGACGGAGGAGCCTGGTAGGCTGCAGACCATGGGGTCACTAAGAGTCGGACACAACTGAGCGACTTCACTTTCACTTTTCACTTTCATGCATTGGAGAGGAAATAGCACCCCACTCCAGTGTTCGTGCCTGGAGAATCCCAGGGATGGGGGAGCCTGGTGGGCTGCCATCTATGGGGTCACACAGAGTTGGACACGACTGAAGCGACTTAGCAGCAGCAGCAGCATTTAATTCAGAGCTTAAAGAAATCAGTTTGCATTACAAGTTAATCAACTGTGAGAGACAGTGAAAATGTTTTATTCTATAAATTAAGACCCTCAGGCCAAGAGGAGATATGCCTTATTGAAAACTACATACTTTGTAGAGGAATTCAACTTTGTTTCACAGGACAAGCACTCTATACTATCAAATGTGTGGCTGGTCATCATAGACAGGAAAGGTCTCAGCTATACCATCTCCATCTCAGTGGTCCTTATTCTTGGTTATGCACCAAGATGAAATGGGGAGTTTTCTAAAAATATATAGATGGAAAACCACCAAAATGTTGTAAAGTAATTAGCCTCCAATTAAAATAAGTAAATTTTAAAAATCTATATAAATAGATTCTTGGATCATATCCCAGAACTACAAGATAAACATTTCTGGAGCTTGGATACTTATGTCGGGCTTCCCTGGTGGCTCAGTGGTAAAGAGCCACCAGGGAAGTTGCAAAGCCTGTCAATGCAAGAGACTCCAGTTCAGTCCCTGGGTCAGGAAGATCCCCTGGAGAAGGAAGTGGCACCCCACTCCAGTATTCTTGCCTGGGAAATCCCATGGACAGAGGAGTCTGGTGGGCTACAGTCTGTGGGGTCGCAGAGAGTCAGACAGAGTGACTGAGCAGAGAGCAGAGCAGAACATGCATGGAGACCAAAGTCAGAAAGATCTATCAAAATGGTGACAATGGAAAACACAAAATTAATAAATTGATATTGTTTACAAGATCAAAATCAGCCTTCTCCTTTTAATGAAGGTCTTGCTTATGTGGATACAGTGAGGAAATTCTTAAGGGTAAGCTCCCAATGGTGCTATCACATGCAGGGAGTTTTATCAGTATTTGGGTGCTAATCTGCCTCAGTTCACAAGCACAGTAGAGTATTAAATAAGCCACAGTGCCTATTTTCCCACTTTGTACAGAAAAGTCAGGATTATTGGGATGCTGAGATTTGCTTTTCATTCTCAGTGAATGTTCACCAAACTTACTACAAACAAGCTCATCTTTCAGAAAAGTTTTCAACAAGTCAAAAAAAAAAAAAAAGCAGAAACTTTTCACTCATACAGTCACTCCCCCAGATTACTAAAATTATATTCATTTCAGCATAAAATGCAATGAGTCATCTGTAGTGCTGGGACAGTCTGCTTTTCAAGCTTAATAGCATTGTACTTGTTTACAGTTCTTGTTTTCTCAATCATTAACATGATTCAGACATGTTCTAACATTTGCAGCAATGTCTGAACCTCACCTAGGTCATCACAGAGCAGCTGCATTTCACTCCGGGCTGAGTTACGAGCTATGGCAGCAAACGTGGTCCATTTCTTGAGCAATAGACATCTACACGGTTTGTCTGCATGTCTTTCGGGAATTCACTCTAAGATTTAGTCAATCTGTGACTGAGTCTTTCATTGGACCATTGGAAACAAGGTGGCAGGATCTGTCAGCTTCAGACAAAAATTGGTTGATGCTTTGCTAAAGACTTCTATGACCTCATTTCATCAAATTTACAGTGTCCACAGCTTGCAGGTAAAAGAAACGAAGTGACAAGCTATTAAAATGTTGGCCATCTGTGTACACTGCTATATTCAAAATGGATAACCAACAGGGACCCACCATATAGCCCAGGGAACTCTACTCAATGTTGTGTGCCAGCCTGGATGGGAGGCGGGGGGATAATGGACAGGTGCATGTGTATGGCTGAGTCCCTTTGTTATTCACCTGTAACCATCACAACATTGCTAATTGGATATACCCTGATAAGAAATAAAAAGATTAAAGTTCAAAAAGAAAAACAAAAAAAGACACTGACCATCAATCAAACAAGCAACCAAATATTTTGAGTACTTACTTTTACTGCTCAGCTAGATTTACTGTAATGAAACAGGACTGGGTAAACTTAACAGGGATTTATTTTCTCACAGCTCAGGAGTCTGGAAGTCTGAGATCAGAGTTCAGCCTAATTAAGTTCTCCTAAGAGTTCTCTTCCTAGCTTGCAGATGGCTGCTTTCTGGCTGGGGTAAGTTTTGGGGGAAGGTGCTCCTGTTTCTCTTCCTGTAGGGGCCCCAATCCCATCCCCACCCTTATGACCGAGTATAAGCCTAAAATTCTCATTTCTGAATGAGCACCTTGGTGGTTAGGCCTTCTACATTTGCCTTTGGTAGAGACACGAATGTTCAATGCATAGCCTACTGTATGTCAGCCAAGACACCCAAATCTAGACAGATTCCTGGGCAGGAAAATTCTAGCTACTGCTGCTCAGTAGAGAGGGAGGTAAGGCTTCACATTTAATCACTTTAGGCAAGTCAAGCTGTGTTTCTGAGGAACTGCTGCTGTTGTTGTTGTTCAGCCTCTGAGTCCTGTCTGACTCTTTGCAACCTCATGGATGCCAGGCTTCCCTGTCCTTCAGTATCTCCCAGAGTTTGTTCAAACTCATGTCCATTGAGTTGGTGATGCCATCCAACCATCTCATCCTCTGTCATCCCCTTCTCCTGCCTTCAATCTTTCCCAGCACCAGGGTCTTTTCCAGTGAGTCAGCTCTTCAAATCAAGTGGCCAAAGTAGTGGAGTTTCAGCTTCAGCATCAGTCCTTCCAATGAATGTTCAGGGTTGATTTCTTAAAGGACTGACTAGTTTGAGCTCCTTGCAATCCAAAGGGTTCTCAAGAGTCTTCTTCTCTAGCACATTTCAAAAGTATCAATTCTTCAGCACTCAGCCTTCTTTATGGTCCAACTTTCACATCTGTACATGACTACTGGAAAAACCATAGCTTTGGCTATACAGATCTCTGTCGGCAGAGGAAAGGAGAATCCATTTGATTGACAAGTGCCAATCAGAGAGATCAGTCTCACCTAAAAATATTTTTTAATATAAATTTATTTTAATTGGAGGCTAATTACTTTACAATATTGTATTGGTTTTGCCATACATCAGCATGAATCTGTCACAGGTATACACGTGCTCCCCATCCTGAACCCCCCTCCTTCCTCCCTCTCTGTACCATCTCTCTGGGTCGTCCCAGTGGACCAGCCCCAAGCATCCAGTATCATGCATCAAACCTGGACTGGTGATTCGTTTCACATATGATATTATACATGTTTCAATGCCATTCTCCCAAATCATCCCACCCTCTCCCTCTCCCACAGAGTCCAAAAGACTGTTCTATACATCTGTGTCTCTTTTGCTGTCTCACATACAGGGTTCATTACCATCTTTCTAAATTCCATATATATGTGTTAGTATACTGCATTGGTGTTTTTCTTTCTGGCTTACTTCACTCTGTATAATAGGCTCCAGTTTCATCCACCTCATTAGAACTGATTCAAATGCATTATTTTTAATGGCTGAGTAATACTCCATTGTGTATATGTACCACAGCTTTCTTATCCATTCATCTGCTGATGGACATCTAGGTTGCTTCCATGTTCTGGCTATTATAAACAGTTCTCCGATGAACATTGGGTACACGTGTCTCTTTCAATTCTGGTTTCCTCATGTGTATGCCCAGAAGTGGGATTGCTAAGTCATAAGGCAGTTCTATTTCCAGTTTTTTAAGGAATCTTCACACTGTTCTCCATAGTGGCTGTACTTGTTTGCATTCCCACCAACAGTGGAAGAGGGTTCCCTTTCCTCCACACCCTCTCCAGCATTTATTGCTTGTAGACTTTTGGATAGCAGCCATTCTGACTGGCATGAAATGGTACTTCATTGTGGTTTTTATTTGCATTTCTCTGATAATGAGTGATGCTGAGCATCTTTACATGTGTTTGTTAGCCATCTATATGTCTTCTTTGGAAAACCCTAAAGACTCCACCAGAAAATTACTAGAGCTAATCAATGAATATAGTAAAGTTGCAGGATATAAAATCAACACACAGAAATCTCTTGCATTCCTATACACTAATAATGAGAAAAATAGAAAAATTAAGGAGACAATTCCATTCACCATTGCAATGAAAAGAATAAAATGCTTAGGAATATATCTACCTAAAGAAAATGCTAAGTCACTTCAGTCGTGTCTGACTCTGTGCGACCCCATAGGTGCCATCCCACCAGGCTCCCCCGTCCCTGGGATTCTCCAAGCAAGAACACTGGAGTGGGCTGCCATTTCCTTCTCCAGTGTATGAAAGTGAAAAGTGAAAGTGAAGTCACTCAGTCGTGTCCAACTCTTAGCAACCCCATGGACTGCAGCCTACCAGGCTCCTCCGTCCATGGGATTTTCCAGGCAAGAGTACTGGAGTGGGATGCTATTGCCTTCTCCACCTAAAGAAACTAAGGACCTATATATAGAAAACTATAAAACACTGGTGAAAGAAATCAAAGAGGACACTAATAGGTGGAGAAATATACCATGTTCATGGATCGGAAGAATCAATATAGTGAAAATGAGTATACTACCCAAAGCAATCTATAGATTCAATGCAATCCCTATCAAGCTACCAACAGTATTTTTCACAGAGCTAGAACAAATAATTTCACAATTTGTATGGAAATTCAAAAAACCTTGAATAGCCAAAGCAATATTGAGAAAGGAGGATGGAACTGGAGGAAACAACCTGCCTGGCTTCAGGCTCTACTACAAAGCCACAGTCATCAAGACAGTATGGTATTGGCACAAAGTCAGAAATATAGATCAATGGAACAAAATAGAAAGCCCAGAGATAAATCCACACATCTATGGACACCTTATCTTTGACAAAGGAGGCAAGAATATACAATGGATTAACGACAATCTGTTTAACAAGTGGTGCTGGGAAAACTGTTCAACCACTTGTAAAAGAATGAAACTAGAACACTTTCTAACACCATACACAAAAAATAAATTCAAAATGGATTAAAGATCTAAAGGTAAGACCAGAAACTATAAAACTCCTAGAGGAGAACATAGGCAAAACACTCTCCGACATAAATCACAGCAGGATCCTCTATGACCCACCTCCCAGAATATTGGAAATAAAAGCAAAAATAAACAAATGGGACCTAATTAAACTTAAAAGCTTCTGCACAACAAAGAAAGGTATAATCAAGGTGAAAAGACCGGCTTCAGAATGGGAGAAAATAACAGCAAATGAAGCAACTGACAAAGAACTAATCTCAAAAATATACAAGCAACTCCTGCAGCTCAACTCCAGAAAAATACACGACCAAATCAAAAAATGGGCCAAAGAACTAAAAATGTTTTAAATGTGCCTCTCATTGCATGGGCTTCCTAAAATTTATTATTCCAGAGAAAAGGAAAGCCCAGAGTCATCAGGTGAGAGGAGCAGAAAAATAGTGCTTTGTCTTGTCATTTTCTAAAATAGGAATTAGCAGACAGTATCGTGTAAAAGAAAGCCTTCCAAAGAACATGGTCAATCAATACTAGGAATTCAACACAAGCCTTAACTAAATGCATAAGCAAAGATTAAGAACGTTTTAGTGACATACAATGTGTCCTGAAACAAGAAACAGGTAATTTACAGGACAAAGTCAATATCACAGTAGATTCTTAAAATGTAGAGAAAACTTTCAGTCCTGACCTGAACTATCTCTGTAACTACACTGGTTAAGAATTATCAGTACATTTTGGGGGAGGAGGAATGGAAGATCTGAAGTAAAAAACTAATTTTAATATCAGAACTTTCTTGAGGAATTTGAGAATATTTTTCAAATATAAACTTGTATACTAGGGGCAATTCCCTTCTCCCAACCCAGGGATCAAACTGGCATGTCTTTACCCAGTGGCAAAGAATCTCCCTGCCAATAGAGGAGACACAAGAGATGCCAGTTTGATCCCTCAATCAGGAAGATCCACTGGAGGAGGAAATGGCAACCCATTCCAGTATTCTTGCCAGGAAAATCCCATGAACAGAGGAGCCTGGTGGGCTACAGTCCATGGGGTTGCAAAGAGTTGGACATGACTGAGACCACACACACACACCACCTGGGAAGCCCAGGTAGCTCAATAGTAAAGAATCTGCCTGCCAGTGCAGGAGCTCCAGGAGATTCAGGTGTGATCCCTGGGTCAGGAAGATCCCCTGGAGGAGGAAATGGCAAACCATTCCAGTACTCCTGGTATGGCAACCCACTCCAGTATTCTAATCTACATCATACCAAAGAGACAATTCTCTGGAAAAATTAGGATAACTCAGTGCACTAGCTAAGTACCCCCAGAGTACATCAGCTCACAGTTCGAGAATCACAGGTATATTCTATTGGTCAATTCAGACTTTCAAGCCAAGCTACATAGATTTAGGAGATCAGCCCTGGGATTTCTTTGGAAGGAATGATGCTAAAGCTGAAACTCCAGTACTTTGGCACCTCATGCGAAAAGACACTGATGCTGGGAGGGATTGGGGGCAGGAGGAGAAGGGGACGACAGAGGATGAGATGGCTGGATGGCATCACTGACTTGATGGACGTGAATCTGAGTGAACTCTGGGAGATGGACAGGGAGGCCTGGCGTGCTGTGATTCATGGGGTCGCAAAGAGTCAGACACGACTGAGCGACTGAACTGAACTGAACTGAACATAGATTTGAATCCTGATTCCATTACTTTATTACATATGCAATTCAGGCACTCTATATGTAAACTTTTCATGCTTTATCTGCTTGTAAAATGAATCAGATGCTCAAAATGACATAAATAAAATCAAATATCATATATTAATGCATATATATGGAATCTAAAAAAAAAAAAAAACTAGTATAGATGATCTTAGTTACAAAGCAGAAATAGAGACACAGACATAGAGAACAAATGTATGGATACAAAGGGAAAAAGGAGGCTGGGATGAATTGGGAGACTGGGGTTGATATATAGATATGCTATTGACATTATGTAGAAAATAGATAACTAACAAGAACCAACTGTATAGCACAGGGAACTCTACTCCGTACTCTGTGGTGACCCAAATGGGAAGGAAATCCAAACAGGAGGGGAGATATAGCTGATTTACTTCACTGTACAGTAAAAAGTTATACATCACTATAAAGCAATTATAAAATAAAATAAAAATTAAATTAAATTAATAAAATATATCAAATTTAATGTTTAATTTTATAAATAAAAATTCATAAAATTTTAAAAATCAATAAAATAAAAAATGAATCAGATAATAATACTTACTTTACAGAGCTGTTGTTATGAGTAGTCAATTAAGATAATCTATGTACAATGAAAGCAGCTGGTCAGTTCAGTTCAGTCGTTCAGTTGTGTCTGACTCTGTGACTCCATGGACTGCAGTATGCCAGGCTTCCCTGTCCATTACCAACTTCCAGAGCTTGCTCAAACTCATGTTTGAGTGTGTGATGAGTGTGATTGAGTGTGTGATGCCATCCAACCATCTCATCCTCTGTCATCCTCTTCTATGCCTTCAATTTTTCCCAGCATCAGGGTCTTTTCCAATGAGTCAGTTCTTCTAATCAAGTGGCCAGAGTATTGGAGTTTCAGCTTCAGCATCAGTCCTTCCAATGAATATTCAGGATTGATTCCCTTTAGGAATGGACTTGTTTGATCTCCTTGTAGTCCAAGGGACTCTCAAGAGTCTTATTCAGCACCACAGTCCAAAAGCATCATTTCTTCAGCATTCAGCTTTCTTTAGAGTCCAACTCTCACATCCATACATAACTACTGGAAAACCCATAGTTTTGACTAGACTGACCTTTTTGGCAAAGCAACGTCTCTGCTTTTTAATATGTTGTCTAGGTTTGTCATAGATTTTCTTACAAGGAGCAAGCATCTTTGAATTTCACAGCTGCAGTCACCATCTGCAGTGATTTTGGAGCCCAAGAAAATAAAGTCTGTCACTGTTTCCATTGTTTCCCCATCTATTTGCCATGAAGTGATGGGACCAGATGCCATGATTTTAGTTTTCTGAATGTTGAGTTTTAAGCCAACTTTTTCACTCTCCTCTTTCACTTTCATCAAGAAGCTCTTTAGTTCTTCTTCACTTTCTTCTAAGTACCAGTACTCAGTAGCTGGTACTTAGCTCCATAAATGTGAACCATTTTCATGAATATCGAGAAGAGTCCATCATATAATATTCCCTTTCTTATAACTGCAAAAAATCTAGGGAAAACTAAATGTAGGAGTGGGTACAAGCTTTTACTTCTCACTCCTTTGTAAGGAGATGGAGTTACATGTTTCAAAAGAAAGGCTTATCAAGTGATTTTCTTGGGTACTTCCTCCCCAGGATCCAGCAGAAGCAGAACCAGGTCCTTGTTTTAATTAAGGCTTAGTCATGCAAAGAGTTGGACTTTCCAAGAAAATAATGTCTCTGTATCTTTAATGTCTAATTAAATACAAAAAGAAATGCAAGATGTTAGCCAAGCGTTTGATTGTAGATATGAAGAGTTTCCAACTCACTCAAGGGACTGGCATTTCACTCCTGCACATTTATCAACAGGAAAAGGTAGTGGGATTAGGAATATTTTTTAAAAAAGAAATTGCTCAAAAAGGAAAACAGTCCAAGTAGTGAGCTTTTTAAGATGTGTTTCTACTTTGCTACATTTATTTTGCTTTGCTAAACCACTTAGCTAGTCTTCAGTTGAAGGATATAGTCTTATAAGAGGATATAAAGCATAAAAATCCCAAAGTCTGGCCAGTGTCCTTCTCAGTTTTTGTAATATTAATAGCATGGTCTTTTCAACAGTTTTATGTGATACTGGGACTTCCCAAGCGTCTCAGTGGTAAAGAATCCACCTGCCAATGCAGGGGAAAAGGGTTCAAACCCTGGGTTGGAAAGATCCCCTGGAGAAGGAAATGGCAACCAACTCCAGTATCCACCATCTCCTGGAGTTTGCTCAGAGTTATGTACTTAGAGTTGGTGATACTGTCTAACCATCTCATCCTCTGTTGCTCTCAACCTTTGGTGCTAAATTAAAGCCTTAGTTTTAAGCCAGTCAGTGTTCATTTTATTCATCTCATTCCTTAACAACCTCCCACCCTGAAGGGATGAGTCCTGTGACACCTCCCTCTCTCTTTACTCTTTGTCTGGCTGCTATCAATATTCACTTTATTCACCTTATTTCTTAAGAACTCTTTAAAGATTGCCACCTTGCTGGGAAGAGTCATTTGACACTTCCCATCCTCTTCTTAAGAAACCTGTTTTTTTCAGCATCTATAAGACACTAGTGATAAAGAATCTGCCTGCCAATGCAGGAGACACAAGGTTCAATCCCTGGATCAGGAAGATCCCCTGGAGGAGGGCATGACAACCCACTCCAGTCTTCTTGCCTAGAGAATTCCATGGACAGAGGAGCCTGGTGGGCTCTAGTCCATGGGGTCGCACAGAGTCAGACATGTCTGAAGTGACTGAGCACATTTCAGGAAGCTGAGATTGCAAACTGGATAAAGCTTCCCAGATGGTTTTTCAGTTTTGTAACAACAAGGTACATGGGGGGTCATGTGCAAGGAAGCCCCTTAACCACAGGATCTATCATGTCCTGGAAAATGAGCATATTCAGCAGGTGGACAACCCAGTCATCATGAAGCCGGCCCCTCGTGGCTTGTGCATAAAACACATCAGCTTCTTCAGCTGGGGCTTTCCACCTGGGGTCCACAGAGGGAGACTGAAAGTCCCCCTTGTCAGGACAGACAGACCTGCCAGTGGCTCGTCTCCGGGCCAGCAGCTGGTCTGCTTCCTCAGGAATAACCTCCTGTGTGTCTGCATCACGTGGGGCCTTCTGTGCCTGCTCCACCGTGAGCAGTGCACCTCGCATCAACCCAGACACACTCCAGGACCTTCGGAGGCTTGAAAGCCACAGATGCACCACCTCAGTGAGTCGTTCCCCACTTAAACTGAAATTAGGTGAACTGAGCTGCCTGTCCACTTTGGAGATTAATCCTTGGTCAGCTGCTTCGTTTGCAAACATTGTCTCCCATTCTGAGGGTTGTCTTTTTGTCTTGTTTATGGTTTCCTTTAAACAAGATAAGTCCTGGGTGTTCATTGGAAGGACTGATGTTGAAGCTGAAACTCACAATACTTTGGCCACCTGATGTGAAGGGCTGATTCATTTGAAAAGACCCTGATGCTGGGAAAGATTGAAGGCAGGAGGAGAAGGGGTGATAGAGGATGAGATGGTTGGATGGCATCACCGACTCAATGGACATGAGGTTGAGTAAACTCTGGGAATTGGCAGCATTGGTGACAGGGAGGCCTGGCATGCTGCAGTCCATGGGGTCACAAAGAGTCAAACACGACTGAGCAACTGAACTGAACTGAATTGATGGTTTCCTTTGCTGCACAGAAGCTTTTAAGTTTGCTTGTTTATTTATTTATTTACTTATTGTTTTTATTTTCATTACTCTAGGAGGTGGGTCAAAAAGGATCTTGCTGAAATTTAAGTCAAAGAATGTTCTACCTATGCTTCCTCTAAGGGTTTTATAGTGTGTGGCGTTTCTTTTAGGTCTTTGATCCAATGTGAGTTTATCTTTGTGTATGGTATTAGGGAAAGTGATTTCAATGTATCTACATTAAGCTGAGAGTGATTGTCACATTCAACATGATAAACATAATTAATATTGCTGTATGTTATATATGAAAGTTCTTAGAGTAAATCTTGAGTTCTCATTACAAAGAAACTTTTTTCTCTTTAACGTTGCACCTATATGAGATGCTCGATGTTCATGAAACTTATTATGATCATTTTGTGGTGTATGTGAGACAAATCATGATGCTGTAAGCCTTACACTTATCAGTACTATGTATCAATGATATCTCAATAAAATTTGGAGAAAAAATTAAAACTATATAAAAATAAGTAAATTAGTCAGTCTTATAATCCACTTTGCTTCCCAGGTGGTGCTAGTGGTAAAGAACCCATCTGCCAATGCAGGAGACAAGAGACCGGGGTTCAATCCCTGAGTCAGGAAGATCCCCTGGGAGAGGGGATAGCAACCCACACCAGTGTTCTTGCCTGGAGAATCCCATGCACAGAGGAGCCTGGTGGGCTACAGTCCATGGGGTCACAAAGAGTCGTGACGACAGACATGACTTGGCACGCACATAATCTCTCTCAGTGTGGATTCTGCATGGGACTCATGGCCCAGAATAAGCAGACTCTTTGTGCCCTTGACTCTGATTCTGGTCTTTTTCTTCCCCTTCTTCTCCTGAGTAAGCCTAGAGGTCCCCCTGCAGATATTGTCTCTTTGCCCATCTTCTCCATAAGGGCCAGCTTTTGCTCAGACCCCAAGTGCTCAGGGTCTACAGGTGAATCGTCCTGTTCTTTCTTCACCACCATCTCTTCCTAACGCTTTCCCCTCCTTCCTCCTTTGACGTGATCAAACCTTACCTAACCCTTACCTCTGCCATTTTAAAAAATCTTTAATCTATTTATCTGGCTGCACTGGGTCTTAGTCACACCATGCAATCCCTAGCTCCCTGACCAGGGGTCGGACCCGGGCCCCCTGCACTGGGAGGGCAGTCTTAGCCATGGACCCCCAGGGAAGCCCCGGGTGGCAATATTCTCACCCAGGATGTCCTCGTGACTCTCGCTGTCTCATTTATGGGATATGTTCTCCGTGATTCACCCCGCCCCTCCTCACTCCGCCCTGGCGGGTGACTTCAGCATCTGCATGGAGGACTCCCCAGGCACCTCATGCTCTCCCTCCTGGCTCCTTCCTCCCATGATCTCCTCCTCAGCCCGAGCTGAGCACCGCCAGTGTTGCATCCTTGGCATCACCAGTAACCTCACCGCCTTCAACATGTTGCTCCTTCACCACCACCTCCCATTTTCCAAGCACGGTTGTCCTCAGCCTCTCCTGCCAACTACTCTGTGTGGTCAGCTGAACATATAATGTATTGACCCAACTCCTTTTCTTCTATACTCATGATACCTTTTTGCATCGTGCTTATTAGTGCTACCATGATGACAGGGTGCCACTGGGTGGCTGAAACAACAGCATTGTATTTTCTCGCATTTCTAGAAGCTAGAAGTCCCAGAATGAGGTGTTGATGGATGGTTTCTACTGCGGTCTCTCCCCTTGGTTTGCAGACGGCCATCTTCTCTGCCTGTCCTCATGCCGTTCCCTCTTCAGTTCAGCATCTAAGCATCTAAATTTTGCTGTCTCCAGGGATGAATCCTCAGCCTTCCTCATTTCCCTGTTTTCTCCTTAAGTTTGAGCTCCAGCTCCCAAGCCTTTCTTGCTTCTCACATGCTGATACATGCTGTCCACACTTCCTTCTCCATTGCTTACAGTTTTCCTGAGCTCCAAATTCAGATCTCCAATGACTTAATGTGTATCTACAATTTTGTCTAAGAGGCACTTCAAGGGTAACACAATTTATACAGAATTCTTCACCTATAATTCCTGCCTCACAAAATTCCTTCTTCTTTGACTTCCCTGTAGATTAGTGAAATATACACTGATTGATCACCCTGCTCTCACTCACCCTCACATCCCTGCTCCAGATCTTTTTTTTAAATATAAAGTTATTTATTTTAATTGGAGGCTAATTACTTTACAATATTGTATTGGTTTTGCCCTACATCAACATGAATCCACCACGGGTGTACACGTGTTCCCCATCCTGAACCCCCCTCCTTCCTCCCTCCCCGTACCATCCCTCTGGGTCATCTCAGTGCACCAGCCCCAAGCATCCTGTATCTTGCATCGAACCTGGACTGGTGACTCGTTTCATATATGATATTATACATGTTTCAATGCCATTCTCCCAAATCATCCCACCCTCTCCCTCTCCCACAGAGTCCAAAAGACTGTTCTATACATCTGTCTCTTTTGCTGTCTCGCATACAGGGTTATCATTACCATCTTTCTAAATTCCATATATATGTGTTAGTATACTGCATTGGTGTTTTTCTTTCTGGCTTACTTCACTCTGTATAATAGGCTCCAGTTTCATCCACCTCATTAGAACTGATTCAAATGCATTATTTTTAATGGCTGAGTAATACTCCATTGTGTATATGTACCACAGCTTTCTTATCCATTCATCTGCTGATGGACATCTAGGTTGCTTCCATGTCCTGGCTGTTATAAACAGTTCTCCGATGAACATTGGGGTACACGTGTCTCTTTCAATTCTGGTTTCCTCAGTGTGTATGCCCAGCAGTGGGATTGCTGGGTCATAAGGCAGTTCTATTTCCAGTTTTTTTAAGGAATCTTCACACTGTTCTCCATAGTGGCTGTACTAGTTTGCATTCCCACCAACAGTGGAAGAGGGTTCCCTTTTCTCACACCCTCTCCAGCATTTATTGCTGGTAGACTTTTGGATAGCAGCCATTCTGACTGGCATGAAATGGTACCTCATTGTGGTTTTGATTTGCATTTCTCTGACAATGAGTGATGTTGAGTATCTTTTCATGTATCTGTATGTCTTCTTTGGAGAAATGTCTGTTTGGTTCTTTGGCCCATTTTTTGATTGGGTCGTTTATTTTTCTGGAATTGAGCTGCAGGAGTTGCTTGTATATTTTTGAGATTAGTTCTTTGTCAGTTGCTTCATTTGCTGTTATTTTCTTCCATTCTGAAGCCGGTCTTTTCACCTTGCTTATACCTTCCTTTGTTTTGCAGAAGCTTTTAAGTTTAATTAGGTCCCATTTGTTTATTTTTGCTTTTATGTCCAATATTCTAGGAGGTGGGTCATAGAGGATCCTGCTGTGATTTATGTCGGAGAGTGTTTTGCCTATGTTCTCCTCTAGGAGTTTTATAGTTTCTGGTCTTATGTTTAGATCTTTAATCCATTTTGAGTTTATTTTTGTGTATGGTGTTAGAAAGTGTTCTAGTTTCATTGTTTTACAAGTGGTTAACCAGTTTTCCCAGCACCACTTGTTAAACAGATTGTCTTTTCTCCATTGTATATTCTTGCTTCCTTTGTCAAAGATAAGGTGTCCATAGGTGTGTGGATTTATCTCTGGGCTTTCTATTTTGTTCCATTGATCTATATTTCTGTCTTTGTGCCAGTACCATACTGTCCTGATGACTGTGGCTTTGTAGTAGAGCCTGAAGCCAGGCAGGTTGATTCCCCCTGTTCCATTCTTCTTTCTCAATATTGCTTTGGCTATTCAAGGTTTTTTGAATTTCCATACAAATTGTGAAATTATTTGTTCTAGCTCTGTGAAAAATACTGTTGGTAGCTCGATAGGGATTGCATTGAATCTATAGATTGCTTTGGGTAGTATACTCATGTTCACTATATTGATTCTTCCGATCCATGAACATGGTATATTTCTCCATCTATTAGTGTCCTCTTTGATTTCTTCACCACTACTATTCAACATAGTTTTGGAAGTTTTGGCCACAGCAATCAGAGCAGAAAAAGAAATAAAAGGAATCCAAATTTGCCGGGAGCCACCACGGGAGATCCCACCCATGACAAGCTCATGTGGAAGAGAACTGTTAAGCAAGGCTTCAGGACTCAAGGGGCTCCCTAGGCTTTCTCGAGCATCTACCCCAAAACTAGAATCTGTTTTACTATTTCATGACTTTCACCAACTCCTCTGACATTAATAGGGGGCTATCCCTGACCACCTTTCTCTGGAGAAAATCAACTTAGGGCTCTAGCTAATAAGTCTCCTGGACATGAGAGGAATATTTCAAATCAAACCCCCTCTGTTAGCATTCTAGCTTGCTTAGCAGGTTTATCCAGACTTTTACAACTATGCATGTGATTGTTTACAGCCCCCCAACTGTGAGAAGCACGAGAAGCCTAAAACATAGAGCCTTTCAAAGAGTTAAAAGTTATTAGAGTAGTGCTGGTGTAGGATTTCATTATAGTGCCAATGCTTGTTGCTAAGTTCCCATATCTCTTATCCACTGTGCACCTGGGAATGCATTAGTTAACATAGTGAGAATGTAAGAAAAACAAGTATAGCCTTGAAATTAACCACATCAGACCTTTGAGCTAACTGGTTCTTTCTTGTAACTCATTGCACCTTTGCTCTGTGAAAAATGTAACTCTGTTTAGCATTTTCTGAGGCTGACATAGATTAGAAATATAAAGAAAAAACACTTTGAGGGAAAATAAGTTTTCTGGTTGAGCAGCCTTTATCAAAAGAGAGTCATAAAATGTTCACAGGCCTCCAACGCCAGAAGATACTGTACACAACATCATTTGTGGGAGAGGTATGCAGAAAAAATCCTGGTTTTGATTAGGGAAAAACTGCTGGAATGTTTGGGCTGACTCTGTATGACCTTGCATCTTTCATTTCCCTCTATGTATAAGGCAAGGTATAAAAGTACCTTTTGAAAAATAAAATAATTGGGCCTTGCTCACCGAAGAAGCTTGGTCACCCCGTGTCAATCATTCTCTCTCTTTCCCTCACCCTCTCTTTTTCAGGCTGATCCCTTGGAGCATAGAGGCTCCCTACATTCACTTATCTGCCCGGGTTTCTAAGACCTGAACGGGAAGACGTTCTGCGTCTTCACTCTCTCGGGAGACCAGGAGGGCATCTGTGGCCTCCGTGAACAGGGCAAACTTCTTGTCTCGGAGTTTTATTGGCTTTCTATGTAAACCAAGGAATATCAGCCTCTTTCTCTCCTCTGTTTTCTTATCTACAATATTCTTTCCTTATCTCTCTCTAAATCATCTGCCAACGCCGTTTTTCCTTCGGGTTCCCCTTGATCCTGCGGGGGCTGGACCCCGGCACAAATTGGAAAAGAAGAAGTAAAACTCTCACTGTTTGCAGATGACATGATCCTCTATATATAAAACCCTAAAGACTCCGCCAGAAAATTACTAGAGCTAATCAATGAATATAGTGAAGTTGCAGGATATAAAATCAACACACAGAAATCCCTTGCATTCCTATACACTAATAATGAGAAAATAGAAAGAGAAATTAAGGAAACAATTCCATTCACCATTGCAACGAAAAGAATAAAATACTTAGGAATATATCTACCTAAAGAAACTAAAGACCTATACATAGAAAACTATAAAACACTGGTGAAAGAAATCTGCTCTAGATCTTTAAACACCAGGATTCACTTTAACATTTAGATTTCAGTTCAAATGTTCCCTCATCAGTGATGGCTTCCTGGTCACTCCATCTAAATGAGACCCCCATCTTTAGACTGTCACTCAGTATTATTTTTGCCATAACACTTATAGTAATCTGAGTCAATTATTCACTCATTTGTTTATGATCTGTTTCTTTCTCCTGAAAATGTAAGCTCTACCAGAAAAAGTTGCGGAGTCACCCCTGATATCCCCAGCACTTAAGCCAATACCCACCATAGTGTAGGCAGTCTATAAATGCTTGTTGAACAAAGGAATAAATGAATGAATTCTCATTTCAGTAAGTTATGCTAGTAAGACAATCAGACAAAAAGTATTTATTCTAGTACTATTCAAATGGCAAAGAACTGAAAATAGTTAAATAATCAAAAGAGTAAAGAAGTAAATTGTGTAATGTACATGTAGTAGAATA
The DNA here is from genome assembly GCF_014754425.2 of Oryx dammah. Classification (NCBI taxonomy): domain Eukaryota; kingdom Metazoa; phylum Chordata; class Mammalia; order Artiodactyla; family Bovidae; genus Oryx; species Oryx dammah. The sequence continues at coordinate 2,434,501 of NW_024070192.1, read as the reverse complement.
ATAAATAAAGTAATAAGACCTAGAATCAAGTGGTAGATCCATATTTATTGACTTGAAAAAATATCAACTCAATTTTGTTGATGAAAAACATTGACTATTGGCACAAAAACAGACACACAGAGCAGTGGAACAGAAAAGAGATCCCAAAAATAAACTCATACACTAATATTTAATTAATCTTTGACAAAGGAGGCAAGAATGTACAATGGAGAAGACACAGTCTCTTCAATAAGTGATGCTGGGAAAATTGGACCGCTACATATGAAAGAATGAAGTTAGGACAGTCTGTAACACCATACACAAAAATAAACTCAAAATGGATTGAGACCTACATGTAAGACCAGATTCTGTAAACCTCGTAGAGGAAAACATAAACAGAACCCTCAGTGACATGAACCACAGCAATATCTTTTTGGATCTATCACCTAAAGCAAAGGAAATGAAAACAAAGGTAAACAAATGGGGCCTAATTAAATTTGAAAGCTTTTGCAGAGCAAAGGAAACCATCAACAAAATGGAAGACTCACTGAATGGGAGAATATTTGCAAATGGTATTACCAAGAAGGGGTTAAGAGCCAGCGTATAGAAACAACTCGTACAACACAATACAAATAGTAACCCTAATGAAGAGATGGGCAGAAGAACTGAATAGACATTTTCCCCAAAATGACAGACAGATGGGCAACAGGTACATGAAGAAATATTCAACATTGCTAATTATCAGAGAAAAATCAAAACAATGAGATATTACCTCATACCTGTCAGAACGACTATCATCAAAAAGTCTACAAATATAAAATGTTAGCGAGGATATGGAGAAAATGGAACCCTCACACACTGTTAGTGAGAATGTAAATTGGTGCAGCTATTACGGAAAACAGCATGGAGGTTTCTCAAAAAAACTAAAAATAGAACTGCCATGTGATCCAGAAACTCTACACCGAGGTATATATCCAGAGAAAGAGAAAGCATCAATTGGAACAGATTCACGCACACTGATGTTCACAGCGGAACGATGTATAACAGCCAATATAGTGAAGCAGCTCATCCGTCCACCAACAGGTGAGTGCATCAGAAAGACACGGTGTAATTACAGACTGGAATACTACTCAGCTGTAAAAACAAATGACATTCTGCCATTCGCAGCATCATGGACAGACCTAAGAGAATATTATGGTTAGTGAGATAAATCAGACAGAGAAATTCACTGTATGTGAATGTACGCCACTTGCACGTGGCATCTAAAAATATAAAACAAACGAATGTGTATAGCAAAACAGAAACAGACTCACAGATACAAAAAACAAACTAGTGGTTAACGGTGGGGTGGGTGGGGTGAGAAAGGGGCAGGGAAAAATGTAAACTATGACAGAATTTAAAGAATCCTTCATTCACCTTTTTTTTAAAAAGCTGGATAAACAAAATCCCAAATGTGCACCCATTTAGGCAAAATTATTGATACACAATATTATATATAAACTAAATATTTATATACACATAATTGCAGTCAGATGTTGGAATTATAACTGAAAATATTAACAGATATAATGTTAATATATCTGGTTATCTCAGAAATATGGAGTAACTGAATTTCTTCCTATACTTTTCTGAATCATTTGAATTTTTATACAAGCATTTATGTTCATAATCAGAAAAAAAAAGATAAATGTCTAATCTTTGACTTATTAGATAGACAAAACTAGGATTTTTCCAAGTGATTTTTGAGGAGGAAAAAGCAGCTTTTTCAGTACAAGAATTCAGTGCTGACTTTTTATTTCATTTCTTTTCCCCTCTTTTGTTTTTCTTATTGTTATTGAGAGTGTGGAAACACTGTTAGCATTGCAAAAAAAATGAAATAAAATAAATCCAAAAATATTATTAGGCTACGCTTTTCGGAGTGCATTTTAATATAGCATCAACATGTTCCCATTTTTATTGCTGATTATAATGTTCAACAGCGTGTGACACAACCATTCAGACTTCTTGGCAGACGGAGCCCAGTTTCCATCTCTTTTTGTACAAGATGTAGGGTGTGGAAACTTTCTACTTGCTTGGAAACTCTTCTGAAAACGGGTTTTCACTCAATTCGGCCTCTAAGTGTTTAAGAGGTGACTGAATTTCTGAAAGTGGTCTAACTCTTTTAGTGCCGCTGGCAACCACGGCAACTTTCACACTATGTGAGAGGGGGAAAAATCCATATTATTAAAAATTTGCCCTAGATCTCTTTCCCATTTCCTATTTTTTCATTGAGGCCAAAATATCAAGATAATTTTCCTATGGAAACATTTGAACTTGGCTTCGAAAATTATTTATTTAAATAACTACATCTCTGAATACTAATGATAGTATCACTAGGAAGGCAGCTGCAAGGGGAAGAGAGAGGTCAAGTCCATGCAAAGTGTTCTGTTTGTGGCTGCAGTTCTGTTTTTTAAGCCACTATACTGCCCAGTAGGACACCCATCTTTAGTAAACTGCTTAGTGAGCTTCAACAAGATATCTAAATTACTTACAATATTTGTATGGAATAAAACAGAAAAGCCATTTTAATTCCTTAACAGGGCAATGCATATCATAATGAGTTTCTCGAAATGGAAATAGCTTCTGCCTGCTTCAATTGTCCAGCAGAAGGTTGGCTTCCTAGGACAAAAATCCTAAAAACAGGTAGTTTTGATGTCTGATCTGGTTGTAGCACTTAGCTTTGGGGGACTAACAAGGTAGTTAGTCCTTCTTATCAGGGAGTCCTTTCACACTCTCTGCTACTAAAGTTCAAGAGGATGCTAGTCTTGAATTTGAGGAGAGAGAGGGGTAGGCAGATGATCACAAGCATTCTACGCACTTTGGTACCTCTTCAGAGATGAGTCTGGGTTTCCTAAAGCCCCTGTGAGTAACACTGATGTCTTTGCTGTTGTTTTTCAGCCACCCAGTCATGTCTGACTCTTTGCAACGTCATGGACTGCAGCATCCCAGGTTCCCCAGTCCTTCACTGTTTCCTGGGGTTTGCTCAAACTCATGTCCATTGAATCAGCGATGCCATCCAACCATCTCATCCTCTGCCACCCCTTCTCCTCCCACCTTCAAACTTTTTCAACATTAGGGTCTTTTCCAATGAGTAGGCTCTTTGCATCAGGTGGCCAAAATGTTAGAGGTTCAGCTCTAGCATCAGTCCATCCAGTGAACATTCAGGACTGATCTCCTTTAGGATGGACTGGTTGGATCTCCTTGCAGTCCAAGGGACTCTTAAAAGAGTCTTCTCCAGCACCACAGTAGGAAAGCATTATTTGGCACTCAGCCTTCTTTGCAGACCAACTCTCCATTCACACTGATGTCTTTAAATGCTAGTATCTCGTCAATGTCCACGATGTCAATTATCAAGTTGTCAGGAGGTGGTGATGCGTCTAAATGCTCAGCTCCACACCTCATTGCATCCCTCTGTCAGATCCATATGGGCAAATGCCTTCCCGTGACCTCAGTGTGTCATCCACCCCAAGCTAACTCTATGCTGCTCTTCAAAGATCTGGTCCTTCTCCTGAGTTCCCTGCACTGATGGATAGCATCACTCAGTATCCTTCCATGCTGACGTCCAAACTTGAATCTTCTGGCATCCTTAACTCACCCCTTCTCTTCAGCTTTGCAGACTGTCGTCGAGACCCATGAGTTCCACAGGAGCGACATCTTTGAAACACCTCTGGCAATGTTCCCACTTTCTAACCTAAGTGTCGCTTTCACGGTGGAGCACCTGTCATCGCTTGTCTGACCTCAGTTGGTAGACTGTGGCCCACTGACTAAATCCCACTCCCTGCATGTCTTTGTAAGTCAAGTCTTATTGGAGTGTCTAAGGATGCTTGTGGACCACAAAGTCCAAGCTGAGTAGTTACAGCAGACGTTGTATGATCCCTGAAACTGAAAATACTACCTGGCCCTTTATAGAAAAATTTTATAACCCCTGGTCTAGACCATCGCAACAGCCTCCTAAAAGTTTATATTACTTATACACTCAATCTAGAAGAATGAATAGACACTCAAGCAAAGCAAAGGAAAGAAACATAAACTCTGTAAATTGTTCCCTGCTTCTTCTGGGCAGATGCATTTGTATTATTTCTTAAAATAATCGAGTTGTATTATATATACTATTATTCCTAAATTGAGTCCTTTTTGTCAGCAAGGGGCTTCCCTCATAGCTCACATGGTAAAGAATCCACCTGCAATGTAGGAGACCCTGGTTTGATTCCTGGGTTGGGAAGATCCACAGGAGAAGGGATAGGCTACCCGCTCCAGTATTCTTGGGCTTCCCTTGTGGCTCAGCTGTTACAAGAATCTTCCTGCAATGTGGGAGACCTGAGTTTGATCCCTGGGTTGGGATGATCCCCTGGAGAAGGGATAGGCTACCCACTCCTGTAATCTGGCCTGGAGAATTCCCATGGACTATATAGTCCATGGGGTCGCAAAGAGTCGGACACGACTGAGCGACTTTCACTTTCATTTGTCAGCAGTAATGAAGCTTTTCTTTTTATGAACTTTCATGGTTATGCTAAATATTACAAAGATTTTTTAATGTTCTACATTTGATGTATCTTTACCAAGTGTCTAAATTTCAGTTTTCAATTTGCCTCTGGAGAAGTCAAACATTTAGTCTCCCATAAAGACTGGGCTTAAAAGAAAAACCAAGCTACAACTTCCTAATGACAGTCACACACTGGTATCTCTTTTCTAAATCAGTTCAGTTCAGTTCAATCGCTCAGTCGTGTCAGACTCTTTGCGACCCCATGAATTGCAGCATGCCAGGCCTCCCTGGCCATCACCAACTCCCAGAGTTCACTGAAACTCATGTCCATCGAGTCAGTGATGCTATCCAGCCATCTCACCCTCTGTTGTCCCCTTCTCCTCCTGCCCTCAATCCCTCCCAGCATCAGAGTCTTTTCCAATGAGCAAACTCTTCACATGAGGTGGCCAAAGTATTGGAGTTTCAGCTTTAGCAAGACTCCTTCCAAATAACACCCAGGACGGATCTCCTTTAGAATGGACTGCTTGGACCTCCTTGCAGTCCATGGGACTCTCAAGAGCCTCCTCCAACACCACAGTTCAAAAGCATCAATTCTTTGGCGATCAGCTTTCTTCACAGTCCAACTCTCACATTCATACATGACCACTGGAAAAACCATAGCCTTGACTAGACGGACCTTTGTTGGCAAAGTAATGTCTCTGCTTTTGAATATGCTATCTAGGTTGGGCATAACTTTCCTTCCAAGAGGTAAGTGTCTTTTAATTTCATGACTGCAATCACCATCTGCAGTGATTTTGGACCACAAAAAAATAAAGTCTGACACTGTTTCCACTGTTTCCCCATCTATTTCCCGTGGAGTGATGGGACCAGATGCCATGGTCTTAGTTTTCTGAATGTTGAGCTTTAAGCCAACTCTTTCACTCTCCTCTTTCACTTTCATCAAGAGGCTTTTTTTAGTTCCTCTTCACTTTCTGCCATAAGGGTGGTGTCATCTGCATATCTGAGGTTATGGATGTTTCTCCCAGCAAACTTGATTCCAGTTTGTGCTTCTTCTAGCCCAGCATTTCTCATTATGTACTCTGCATATAAGTTAAATAAGCAGGGTGACAATATACAGCCTTGACGTACTCCTTTTCCTATTTGGAGCCAGTCTGTTGTTCCATGTCCAGTTCTAACTGTTGCTTCCTGACCTGCATACAGATTTCTCAAGAGGCAGGTTAGGTGGTCTGGTATTCCCATCTCTTTCAGAATGTTCCACAGTTTATTATAATCCACACAGTCAAAGGCATTGGCATAGTCAATAAAGCAGAAATAGATGTTTTTCTGGAACTCTCTTGCTTTTTCCATGATCCAGCAGATGTTGGCAATTTAATCTCTGATTCCTCTGCCTTTTCTAAAACCAGCTTGAAAATCTGGAAGTTCACAGTTCATGTATTGCTGAAGCCTGGCTTGGAGAATTTTGAGCGTTACTTTACTAGCATGTGAGATGAGTGCAATTGTGTGGTAGTTTGAGCATTCTTTGGCATTACCTTTCTTTGGCATTGGAAGGAAAACTGACCTTTTCCAGTCCTGTGGCCACTGCTGAGTTTTCCAAATTTGCTGGCATATTGAGTGCAGCACTTTCACAGCATCATCTTGTAGGATTTGAAATAGCTGAACTGGAATTCCATCACCTCCACTAGCTTTGTTCGTAGTGATGCTTTCTAAGGCCCACTTGACTTCACATTCCAGGATATCTGGCTCTAGGTGAGTGATCACACCATCATGATTATCTGGGTCGTGAAGATCTTTTCTTGCCACCTGTGTATTCTTGCCACCTCCTCTTAATATCTTCTGCTTCTGTTAGGTCCATAACATTTCTATCGTTTATCGAGCCCATCTTTGCATGAAATGTTCCCTTGGTATCTCTAATTTTCTTGAAGAGATCTCAGTCTTTCCCATTCTGTTGTTTTCCTCTATTTCTTTGCATTGATTGCTGAGGAAGGCTTTCTTATCTCTCCTTGCTATTCTTTGGAACTCTGCATTCAGATGCTTATATCTTTCCCTTTTCTCCTTTGCTTTTCACTTCTCTTCTTTTCACAGCTATTTGAAAGGCCTCCCCAGACGGCCATTTTGCTTTCTTGCATTTGTTTTCCATGGGGATGGTCTTGATCCCTGTCTCCTGTACAATGTCACGAACCTCATTCCATAGTTCATCAGGCACTCTATCTATCAGATCTAGGCCCTTAAATCTATTTCTCACTTCCACTGTACAATCATAAGGGATTTGATTTGGGTCATACCTGAATGGTCTAGCGGTTTTCCCTACTTTCTTCAATTTGAGTCTGAATTTGGTAATAAGGAGTTCATGATCTGAGCCACAGTCAGCTCCTGGTCTTGTTTTTGCTGACTGTATAGAGCTTTTTCATCTTTGGCTGCAAAGAATATAATCAGTCTGATTTCAGTGTTGACCATCTGGTGATGTCCATGTGTAGAGTCTTCTCTTGTATGTTGGAAGAGGGTGTTTGCTATGACCAGTGCATTTTCTTGGCAAAACTCTACTAGTCTTTGCCCTGCTTCATTCTGCATTCCTAGGCCAGATTTGCCTGTTACTCCAGGTGTTTCTTGACTTCCTACTTTTGCATTCCAGTCCCCTATAAGGAAAAAGACATCTTTTGGGGGTGTTAGTTCTAAAAGGTCTTGTAGGTCTTCATAGAACCATTCAACTTCAGCTTCTTCAGCATTACTGGTTGGGGCATAGACTTGGATTACCGTGATATTGAATGGTTTGCCTTGGAAATGAACAGAGATCATTCTGTCATTTTTGAGATTGCATCCAAGTACTGCATTTTGGACTGTTTTGTTGACCATGATGGCTACTCCATTTCTTCTAAGGGATTCCTGCCCACAGTAGTAGATATAATGGTCATCTGAGTTAAATTCACCCATTCCAGTCCATTTTAGTTCGCTGATTCCTAGACTGTCGACATTCACTCTTATCATCTCATTTGACAACTTCCAATTTGCCTTGATTCACAGACCTGACATTCCAGGTTCCTATGCAATACTGCTCTTTACAGCATTGGACCTTGCTTCTATCACCAGTCACATCCACAACTGGGTACTGTTTGTACTTTGGCTCCATCCCTTCATTCTTTCTGGAGTTATTTCTCCAATGATCTCCAGTAGCATACTGGGCACCTACCGACCTGGGAAGTTCCTCTTTCAGTATCCCAGAGGGTAGGTCAATATTATATTTATCTTTATTTCTGTGATTAATAGTAAAACTGAATATTTTATCTACTTAATAACCATCTGTATTTCTTTTTGTGTAAACTGATTAGGAGTATAAATTTTTACTTTGCGATTTCAGTAAATGTTTTACTCTGGTCTGTGGCACAGTGGTAAAAAGTCCACCTCTCAATGCAGGAGTTTGATCCCTGGGTGGATCCCCTGGGGCAGGAAATGGCAACCCACTCCAGTCTTCTTGCCTGGACAATCCCATGGACAGAGGAGCCTCGTGGGCTAAAGTGCATGGGATCACAAAGGGCAGACATGACTGAGCAACTAAGTACACAGCAGAGTATTCCTAACAGAATATAAATACTCTTAGTCCTAGACGACAGGGTGACACATTCTATCAGTCAGTTCAGCGCTCAGTCATGTCTGACTCTTTGCGACCTCATGGACTGCAGCACGCCAGGCTTCCCTGTCCTTCACTATCTCCCGGAGCTTGCTCAAACTCATGTTCATTAAGTTGGTGATGCCATCTAACCATCTCATCCTCTGTCATCCCCTTCTCCTCCTACCTTTAATCTCTCCCAGCATGAAAGTCTTTTCTAAGCAGTCAGTTCTTCGCATCAGGTGGCCAAAGTATTGGAGCTTCAGCTTCAGCATCAGACACATTCTATATCGAATTATATATATACATATATATATATATAACAGTAATTGTTAATAAAACAAAAGCAATAATAAAACGTAAGGCTCACTGACTCAGTGGCATGAGTTTGAGCAAACTCAGGGAGATGGTGAAGGGCATGGCCTGGCATGCTGCAGTCCGTGGGGCTGCAGAGTCAGGCATGCCTTAGCGACTGGACATCAAAAGAGCACTGTACACATAGTAACTCATTTTAAACCTCACAGCAGCCCCATGAGCTGTGCATATTCCTGCTGCAGAGGTGGTAAAACTGATACACAAAGCAGTTAAGAGACCCGAGGGCTAGCTTAGCTTCAAAGTCCTTCTTCTCAGATAAGATACTGCAACTGAGTCCTCCTGACTATATGGCTTACAAACTGTAACATACATATTCGACTCTAAGAAAAAAGTTCACCCATCACAATACAGCTAAATAACAACGGAGAAAACGTATGTTTTCGTGACATGGTGACGCTTTCCAAGTTTAAGACTTTGGACTTTCATAATTTTTAGATCCACCACCTTTATAATCTCACTCATAAGTAAACAGGTATTGAAATGGAGCAGCTAAATAGAGTTTAGCCTTTTTCACCATTATTTATTCAGAGTAAATTTATCAGCACTCTCCAAAACTATGCGCAGACCAATTCTCTCAGCATTCTAAAAATACACACATGAATTAGATCAAGTCTCTGACTGTGCAAAGCTTAACTCCATGTGATCAGTTCTGAACTATCACTCAGAGAGATTTCAGACACATATTCTTGAAAATCATTGTCAAATAATGCATCATAATGTCCCTTAAATCTTCAATAACATCCTAGATCCCACAGGAAAAAAAGATAACTTTCTTTGGAGCTTCAGATCTTGTAAGATCCAGTTACAATTTGCCATTCTAGTTCATTCCTTACTATTTCTCCATGTCAACAAAATAAGGTATTCAGCCTTTCTAGAAGACATCCTATATATCCTCCTGTCTTTTTTTCTTACCGCTTTTATGTATGTGGAATGCCTGCCCAAATTGGACACATTATTTGCCATCAAGCTTAAATTCTGTCTCCTCTGAAAAGACTCCCTGAAGCCATAGCTAGGAGTGAACTTTTAGGCTGTCATTTCATGGTGTATATGATGATCGCACTAATCACACAGAATTATAACACTTACCCCACATCCTCACAACAGTTCATAACCTCCTAAAAGGCAAGGACCACACCCTCTTCAGCTGTATCTCTCTCAAAAAGCTCAGCAAATAGAGCAAGCGTTCAATAAAAACATCGGTTACGTCGAACTGAATGAAAGACAGTCAGTGTTCAATGACCCATTTGTCTCTAATTTTATTTCTCTTCTTTATTTTCATCTCTGTGCACCTTCTATGAAACGATCTGTGACAGCATTGTAGTGCATGACTGATAGCCTATAAAACTTCTCCATGGAACGATGACCTGAGGGGAATACAATCTCTAGTGGTTTTCAGCTTTTTCTCTTTTACTCAACGCTTTGACTTGAGAAAAACTGGGTAGCAATCTAAGACATTATAGAAAAAAAATGTTTTTGAGAAAACTAACTTTTCTGAACAGGTCAAGTTATTGATTAAAAAAACAATATAGTCACAAATATTTGCAACCTTAAAACTGGACACCCATGAAGGTTTAGAATGAAAAGAAAGAAAACCCTTTATGTATTTTATGTCCCTAATTTCATACTGATCTTGTTACTCTTATCGCAGTCTATTAACAGAATCTGTATTCCCCTAGAAAACACAGGTTGTTGGTATAAGCTGCTCTAGAATTCAAGCCTATAGACATATCTCCTCTGAACACAACAGTTTTTTTAAAGCAGTAAAAGTACTTTCATGAAAATTACAGTAAAAAAAAATTATAGCAAAAGAGAATATGGAGCAGAATGGGCATCTCTGTAGTGCGCTCAGTGGAAAGGCTGGGACTCTTAACGGAATGAGCGTCTCTGTAGTGTGCCCAGTGGAAAGGTTCAGACTCTTAAGCTTGGTGCACGGACCCGCTTTTGCCTCCCTGTCCTGCTTCATCTCCTACCAGTTCACGCTCCACTCTCGGTCTAGCCACCCCAGCTCGTTTCTCTATGTGCCAACATCTTGTGAACTAAAAGCTTCGACTAAAAGGGCCAGAGACATGGCAACAACAACAACAACAACAAAATTAAAGATGATTTTTGAGCCTTGACTATTATGTGCAGGGAATAGGCTAAGAGTATCACTTAGTTGCAAAGGCAGGACAGTTCAATACTGAAGAGGAAAGCTTACCCCGAGGGCAGAGGCAGAAGGCATGGAGAATCCACTGAAAAAAATTATAGCAAAAGAGAATATGGAGCAGAATCCATGGAATCCTTCGAGAGAAGGACTACGTCCTAATCAAGGAAACCACAAATGTGCCCAGACGGCTTTCAGAGGTGATATTGAGCAGGACTGAAGAAAGTCTTCCTCTTTGAAAGGGAGTGTCTACAGCACTTGCCTAAACTGGTCGCACCGTTGTAGGCTGGGGTGGGCCAGAGCATATGCTTTGCCCCCTTTGCTCAGAGGTCTCGAGAACGAGGACCACTGTCTATGGACCTGCAGTGGAGGAACCGCGTGTGAATGCTGGGATCCTGGACCAGGAACCCCGAGTCCGATGCCATAACGAGATCTCAGGCGTCTTGAGGAGAGTGTGGGTATATTTTGCAGGTAGGACGGTGTGAACTGTGGAGGGTGGACAAAGGACAGACTGGGTTTTCAGAAACTATCCAAGCGGTGCTTGCAGTCCAGAATCTGGACGCTCCACCAGTAAGACGTGGGGTCTACAGCACTCTCCTTGCAGTCAAAGGATCCTTGTGAGTTTCTCAAGTCTAGTCTCAGAGGATAGAATCTACGTGACACCCAAGTCTGGGTCCTAAAGGGGCACACAGCGCCTGTCTGACTGTGTCTCAGGACACCTTTCCTCACACGCAGCCACTGTGTCGTTGGGAGGCTCAGGACGCATGGAGAGGCCACGGGAAGGTGTTCCAGTCAACAGCTCCGCCCAAGGGCCAGCTGACATCAACCTCAGAGGTGGGATGAACAAGCCTCCCTCTAGCAAATCCGGATGGCCCTTAAAACTCATTGCTGACATCACTGCCTGTAGAAATCTGTCCCTCATCACCTGGCATGGATTGCCCCTTCTCCTCTGCCATCCTAGCACCTTATGTCATCTCCACAGCATGAATCACAGTGTACACTGCCTGTCACTTTCTTATCCACCTCCCTCATTAGAAGTAAAGAGCTACATAACAGTATCGTATCTGCTTTACTTGCCTTTTATCCTAAGTACTTAACATGATGTGTAGCTGAATGAGAGTGAACATGTTCAATAAACAAGATAATCAATATAAAAACAAACGGCTAACAGTACAAAATAGTGTAATTGATAAATTGAAGTAGGAAACCAGCAGGCTGTTGTGTGGGGTTTGGGTTTTAACAGAGAAGCTGACAGTTTTCTGCAAACAGATATTATCAGTCATCCCAGCGTCTGAGGTGTGGATGAGGAAGAGACGCCAAAACGACCCACTAAGGTCTGAAGCTGCTCGGCAAAGAGTCAGGACAACAACATAAAAAAAAAGCATCCAGACCCACATCACAGACAAGACATTACGTTACATCAAGCAGTGAGTGGGAATCGGGAGGTAAGAAAAGATGTCAGATTCTGGGAAGATGCTTTGAGGATGAGTCGGACAGGCTGCAGATCCTGAATGCGGAAACAGGAGCAAAGCCGAAGCTGAGTCCTTCTGTTGGGACCAACTACGGAGCAGGGCAGGCTTCCCTAAGGGCTCAGAGGTAAAGAACCTGCCTGCCCATGCAGGAGATGCGGCTTTGATTCCTGGGTCAGGAAGATCCCCTGGAGAAGGAAATGGCAACTGACTCCCGTATTCTTGCCTGGAGAATCCCATGGACAGAGGAACCTGGTGGGCTACAGCCCTTGGGGTCACAAAGAGTCAGAACAACTGAGCGACTAAGCAGCAACTACCCAGGGTGCCAAGAATGGGTTCCTCCTGTTAGAGGAACGTTAGTGGACTCTCTCCTAACAAGGACAGTCTAGGCACCTTTCCAGTCCCCTGGACACAGTCATTTGTATGAATTCCTTCCCCACCGCCTGCATGACACTCATACTTGCTTATTTCTAAGATTTTTTTTATGTGTACCATTTTAAGTCTTCATTGCATTTACTCATTGCTTTTGCTTTAGGCTTTGGCATTTTCAGCCGCAAGGCATGTGGAAACTCAGTCCCTGCCCAGAGATGGAACCTGCACCCCCTGCCTTGGAAGGTGACATAAAACTGCCAGCCAGTCCACAGCCCCCACCTCCTTGCTCATCAGCCCTGCTAGGAGCCTGGGGTCATGGGAAAGGACGAGGAATTTGTCCGAAGTGATACAAACCTCCAGTTCAATCATTTACAAGAAAAACTATTTCTTCTTTGAGTAGAGCAAAAAGTATCCAATTCAGTTCAGTTCAGTCGCTCAGTTGTGTCCGACTCTCTGCGACCCCATGAATCGCAGCACGCCAGGCCTCCCTGTCCATCACCATCTCCCGGAGTTCACTCAGACTCACGTCCATCGAGTCCGTGATGCCATCCAGCCATCTCATCCTCTGTCATCCCCTTCTCCTCCTGTCTCCAATCCCTCCCAGCATCAGAGTCTTTTCCAGTGAGTCAACTCTTCGCATGAGGTGGCCAAAGTACTGGAGCTTCAGCTTTAGCATCATGCCTTCCAAAGAAATCCCAGGGCTGATCTCCTTCAGAATGGACTGGTTGGATCTCCTTGCAGTTCAAGGGACTCTCAAGAAGTATCCAGTTAAGAGATGTTTATTAGAACATTTTACCGGGTTTTTAAAAACCATCCAGTCTCCTTTTTGACTGTGAATCAGTACATGTTTAAACAGTAATTAGTACAAGTGGCTTCACAGTTTACCTTTGGGTAGCCTTCTTTGTGTAACAAAAGCCCAACTGAACAAACTGACGGAGGTTACACAAATCATTCTTCTTCTCATAAGGAAATGTCTAAAATTCTTCTTCTAACCCCAGAGAAAGAAATCTTAACTTTGATACGATTTAAATAGCAGCTTTTGTGAACTGATCCATGCTTTTCTAGTGAAGAAAGGTAAACTTCTCCTCTATAGCTTTAGTGTGTCTTCTTTAGAGAAAGGCATTTGTTTCTTGTTTTCTTCTCCTGTGTCTTTCTGTGCAAAAGCCAACGCGTTCTTTTTTAACCATCAAGAGCTGACTTTCTGAATGTAAGTCACATTGAATGGCAGTACTTAGACTAAAAAGTTTTTTTGTTTCCCTTAACTTAGAGAAAAAAAGAAAGAGAAACCATTGCATGGGCCAGAAGCTATGATCAAATTTCAGACGACTTTTTGCACTCTGCAATAAGCAAATGCCAAATCTAAGCCAAAGAATCTTCTGGAAATGCTCGGTGATATTCGATTTTAAGCGATTATAGTTCTGTGTTGCTACATACAGACATCCAAGTGTATACTTATCACAGGAATAGCTAAAGCCGGGGATACAGCAATTTTTTCTTCCACGGTGTTGGCAATGTCTGCAGCACTGCTTGCCTGTTACTGTTATTTAGTCACTCAGTCCTGTCTGACTCTTGCAACCCCACGGACTACAGCCCGCCAGGCTCCTCTGTCTATCAGATTTCCCGGGCAAAAATACTGGATTGGGTTACCACTTCCTTCTCCGGGGAATATTCCCAACCCAGAGATCGAACTCTCGACTCCTGCACTGACAGACAGATTCTTTGCCACTGAGCCACGAGGGGAGCAGATGCTACTAAATTGTGTTTAGCATCACATTGGACACCATTGATTGGTGGAATCCAGGAATCCAGAAATCCAGAATTCACTAGAACACACTCATCCTTCATCATTGCCGGTATTTCCTGGACACAAAAGACTCCACAATGAGGAATTATGCAGCTTCCAACAAAAGCAGAACCATCTTTCCTGCCTTGAAGCAAGACTTGTACTTCCTCACAGTCACTGTGAAAAATCTGTTCCTACCAAGCGTCACCAAGCCACATAGAGCCAAATGGCTATTTTAAAGGAAAAGCAGAGAAGAAGGTTCAGGCCACACACTGTAACTTAGCAAAAGCTCCCGCTTTGTTGTAAAATAGCTGTTCCTCTCCCAGAGTGCTGCATACTACCGCTGAGTGACTACTGTCTCCTCTCTTTGTCCTACAAAGTACTCTTTCTCCTCCATTTTTCAAAAAAGAAAAAAAAAAGTCAGTTCTGATCCTTAAGGTGCCTGTCCCACTAGAAGCAAACATCCCCCAGTGAGCTGGGCCACGCTTCTTAGAAGATGGTCGAGGGCAGCTACTGTTACTCGAGCCTGTGAGGTCAAGTCTCATTCCTTCCCCTTATCAGTATCCCTTCCTACCACATAGAATATCCCTGCTCAGGGAAGTTATAATAAATGCAGGTCATTAGAGTCATCCAGTAGGCATGCAGGGATGTGAGAGCTGGACCATAAAGGAGGCTGAGCACCGAAGAATTGGTTGTTTTCAAACTTTGGTGCTGAAGAAGACTCTTGAGAGTCCCTCGGACAGCAAGGAGATCCAACCAGTCCATCCTAAAGGAAATCAACCCTGAATAGTCATTGGAAGGAGTGATGCTGAAGCTGAAACTCCAATACTTTGGCTGCTTGGTGCGAAGAGCTGACTCATTGGAAAAGACCCTGATGCCAGGAAAGACTGAGGGCAGGAGGAGGGGATGACAGAGGATGAGATGATTAGATAGCATCACTGACTTAGTGGATATGAATTTGAGCAAGTTCTGGGATTTAGTGGAGGACAGAGGAGCCTGGTGTGCTTCAGTCCATGGGGTTGCAAAGAGTCGGATGTGACTTATGGACTCAACAACAACAAAGTTACAGTCACTATGGTGACCAGAACATCCACATCCAACAGCCGCGAAGGTCAGCTGAGCCTGCATGGAGGAGCAGGTGGTAGTTTACAAGGGCTGCCAGAGGGACAGTTACATCTCGTGACTTCCAGGAGTAACTGTGTCCTCGGAGATATTTTCCTCTATTAGTTTGTCTTTATTTTCCATATTGCTGGTAGCCTGTTGGGTATTCACACACACACTCCTGATACATTTTACAGGTTGAATCAGCTGTGCATCCAAGAAGAAAGGGTTTCTCATCCTAACGCTGACCACAGGAACTTCAAAGTGACTCTGGCAGCTGGCACATATGTGGGCTACCTTGGGTGACAAAGAAAGCTGGACTCCAGCACCGGGCAGCGATTCTCAGCATCTCAGATCCTACAGCAGCTCAATGGAGATAATACCAACCGTAGCCGCCACTCTCACTACACACCAGACTCTGTGCTATGCACTTCACAGGGACCATCTCATTTAATCCTCCCAACAGTTCTATGAGACACAGGGTATTTGCAGGACTGCTATTATAACTTGAGAATTATGTGAAGGATGAGACACTTAGAGAACTTGTATGGATCATCAGGTAGGGATGGGAGAAGTGCAGGGAAGATTTTAATGACAGAAACAGGGGCAGGTGGGATTTCCCTGGCAGGCCAGCGGTTTAGATTCCTAGCTTCCAGTGCAGGGAGGCAGGCTCGATCCCTGCTCGGGGATCGAATATCACACATGCTGTGGGGCACAGCCAAAAAGTGAAAAATAAAAGCAAGAGAACTAACCAAGGACAAGTACAAGCCAGCTTCCATGACTTATAGGACTATGGCACTGCCAGCAGCAAGCAGGAGGATGAAGACACAGATACAGATACGCTCTGTCCCACGAGGATGAAGCTATGGAGCCCACATGGTGCTGTCACTGGTACACAGTCAGCCACGTGGGAGCGATCAAATCTGGGGCAGAGGACAAAGCAGGTATCACTAGGCTTCCTCTAACATAAAATAGCAAAAGGGAAAAGAGTTCAATCTGAAGAATCCATGAAGAGAGAGGATGAGAGCTGTGAGTGCTGCTGAAAGAGGCTCACTAGACAGGCTGGGATCCTGGGAAAAGAAGAGACTATGTCAGCCTGGGTCACAGAAAGCCAGCCCCCAGCGACATTTCAGAAAGGAAAGGTGTCTGGGTTGAGAAACATGCCCTTGGCCATGCAGCCAGAAAGGTGAGCGTAGAGCAAGGGGGTTCCGAGCCAGAGGCCACACTTCAAAGCACAGCTCTGCTCCTAAGCTGCCATGGGCAAGGTTTCTAACTTTCGTGAGCTGCGGATTGCCAACTGTGAAGTGATCACAGTGGCTTGTTTCTTAGGGTTCTTCTGACAAGTACTGTTCATGGAATTCTCATGAGGACCAGGTGCTTGGGTGGCATCACTGACTCAATGGACATGAGTTTGAGCAAACTCTGGGAGATGGTGAAGGACAGGGAGGAGCTTCCCTGGGGGCTCAGACGGTAAAGTGTCTGTCTACAATGCGGGAGACCCGGGTTCGATCTCAAGGCTTGGAAGATCCCCTGGAGAAGGAAATGGCAACCCACTCCAGGACTATTGCCTGGAAAATCCCATGGATGGAGCAGCCTGGTAGGCCGAAGGACAGGGAAGCCTGGCGTGCTGCAGCCCACGGGGTCGCAAAGAGTCAGACACGACTTAGCAACCGAACAACAGCATTGATGAATACAAAAGAGCTTTAGGGGCTACACAGGCTCAGTGTGAGGATACCTGCTTCATCCTCTGCCCTAAATCTGTGTGTCAGTGACAGCACCATGCAGGCTCCAACCCTGGAACTTGCTAGACATTCACGAAATGAAGGCACCCTTCTGCTTCACTCTGCACCCTTTACCAACCACTCCGTATACCTCCTTGTTCCTGGAGTTCACACCAAGTGTTCAGAGAGCACCATGCACCACAGACCAGATGTGTCATCCCTGAGGGGCTCAAGGAGAGAAAGTCATGGGAAAGCACACCCTTCATGGAGTCCAGTGGCTTTCCAGGTGGCGCTAGTGGTAAAGAATCCACCTCCAATGTCGGAGACGCAAGAGATGTGGGTTCAACCCCTGGGGCAGGAAGATCCCCTGGAGGAGGAAAAGCAACCCGCTCCAGTAGTCTTGCCTGGAGAATCCCATGGTCAGAGGAGCCTGGGGGGCTACAGACCACGGCGTCATGAAGAATGACCCTTGATTGAGTGTCTGAGCATGCTCACTCTTGCCTTCCCACCACCAGCATCGCCGCAGACTCTGGACCATAGAACGGTCAGACGCACTGCAGAGTGTCTGTCTGCCTTGAATCCTTATTGCAATTTTCTTCTAGTGTTTGCAGGCCCCTGGTTTTCCTACCTGTCTCTTTTCTACTGTGCCAAATTAAGAATGCAAGTAAATTATGGTTACCCATTTGTCCAAGAATATATAGCTCCTGGGAACTGCTTATTTTCCATATGTGGAGTCAAATGAGAAAAAAAAAATGTGACTATCCCCTTCTAAATAATCAGCAATTATAATGATATTCTCTAACTGTAAAACTAAAGGACTGGGTATCAAGGGAGAATAATTTCACATTAAAAAATGCAATTCCGTTTGCAAATGCTCACTTACTAGCCTTCCATCTAATTAAAAGTACAAATTCCAAATATGAGAACTGATATGACAACAAATTAAAGAAGCTCATTAAGGCAGCTCATGACCTTATTCCCTTTCTCCAAAAATACATTTTCCTGCCAAAAAAGCATTATTCGCCATTTCCAAAAATAATGAATAAAGTTTGGAGTGGATCCAATCATCTGAATCTCTTGGACAGGAATCACATATAAGTGCGTGAAGCAGGTACAGGGCCCATCACTACAGAAGCCATGGCCCTCCACTCCCAGAATGGGCATCACCTTTTGTTCTTCTCTTCCTCCCTGTTTCATTCCCCTAACCCTACCTTTTGGGCCAAAGATTATAAATAAAAATTAGTGAATAATGTGAATAATCTCAGGAGTCTATTTATGTCAATGAATATGTGTGAGAGCTTTTGTCTTTTGGCGACCAAGAAGTAGAAACACAGATGGCACGGGAGAAAAGGGGGGCTGTTTGGGGAACAAGTGGTTTTGTTTTAGCTTGAGGCACACAGTGTTCCATCAGACCATGAAGGTCTGGGAGAAACACCAGCCGCCTCTGCGTAGCTTTGCTTCTTGACGATTCACCAAAACTGAGCGAACGCAGAGGAGCGTGCTTGGTGACACCAGGAGGACAGTCAGCATGGGGAGGAGGGACGCGGGGAGGCCTGCTGGGTGACGGGGGCCGGCGCTCAGCCACCGCCTCTGCGCCCACCCTGGGGCAGGCGCCCCAGGCATGTGCTTCGCCGGGGTGTCCACCCCCCAACTCTGAGCTCCTGTGTGCTTCTGGCAGAGCTCATACAAGCCCTCAGCTCGCAACTCGAGAGCCACCCAGTCTGAGGCCACCTGTGCCTTTCACATCCCAGGCCACCAGCTCAACTGCGAGAGCCTGCCCCAAACCGGACTGACCACAGCCACGGAAGCTCAACCGGGAGACCCCAAGAATGACCGGAGGAAAAGACGTTCCTCTCAACAGCAACCTGAGTATCGTGTTGAGAACGTGGCCACCACGAGGGCTTGGCAGGGGAGCCATCCAGAGAAACTGGAGATAAGAAGAGGGTGTTGTTCAATGGTACAGATGATCTTATTCACAGAACAGAAACAGACTCACAGAGAACTAACTTATGGTTGCCTGGCCAGGGGGCGTGGGGAGGAGAGGGGGAAGGGATAGCTAGGGAGTATGGGATCAACATGGGCACGCTGCTCTATTTAGAATGAAAAACCCACAAGGACCTCATGTGCAGCGCCGGGGACCCTGCTCCATATCCTGTGGCAGCCTGGGTGGGAGGGGGGTTTGGCGGAGAGTGGATACATGTTATATGTGTGGCTAAGCCCCTCTGCAGTCCACCAGAAACCATCGCAAAATTACTAATCAGCTCTCTGTGCACTTAGTCGCTCAGTCAGCTCCAGCCCTTTTCAACCCCATGCACTGTGGCCCACCAGGCTCCTCTGTTCATTGGATTCTCCAGGCAAGAATACTGGACTAGGTTGCCATGCCCTCCTCCAGGAATGGAACCCAGGTCTCCTGCATTGCAGGCAAATTCGTTACCATCTGAGCCACCAGGGAAGTCCAATTAATCTGCTATACCTCAATACAAAATATAAAGTTTTGTTAATGGATCTCACTGACATCTTTGGAGCCTAAATACAAGTGTTGCAAGTAGCTAGTCCTAGCCCGTACACACTCCCTTTTGGTTTAAATTAATTTGAGTTGAGTTTTCTGTCTGCAGGAATAGGTAGCCAGAACAGCAACTAACACTTGAAGTCAATATTTTTGGTCTGGATGAGCACTTTCAACATGAATAGCTCACTAGTCTCTAAAATCTGCATCAGGAAGCAGGATCTTCATATGTTCCACAGAAGCGCAATCAAAGCTGAGATACCAAGTTCTTTTAAACTGCCATATTGTGCTTCATTAAAGCAGGAGAATAACTAAATCATATTTCACAGACCATTTTAAGGAACAAAGAAATGAAAGCAATACTTAGGAACGTGAGTTACGAGATGGAGTCGCAAGACATTAAAGACCATTAAAACCATGCCATCAGCAACTGATCATTTAAGAAGCAAAAGCCTCTCACCATCTGTTTTACTTAGTTTGTCCAACTTAACACATATGAGACGAAGCAGTTTTGCCAACACAGTCTGTGTTTCTGATTTTCTAAACTTACACTACCTCTGACCTTTATGATTAAAATCTAATTAAAAATATGGTTATTTTTAAAAGGTAGAGATGGCGTAATTGTCTCATCTATTAAAGTTATGACTAATTGTTAACCTTCTTAACTTGCTGATTCACTGCCATGCCTTCCATTTCACCAATTTTCAAAGCAAAGTCCAAAAAGATTCACATTGCAAAACAAACTCTGTTAAAAAAAAAAAAAATATGCAATTCACTTTCACTGCATGACCAAAACAACTGGAAAGACTTTTACAAATTTACAAGTCTAATCTCCCAGAATTGTGAATTAACCGAGTATTGATTCACTTACCAAACTTTTCAATTTAATCAACTAACCTGTGTCTGTCCTTATCTTGGGTGGGTGCTATGAAGGAACAGCAAAAAGTTATATGGCATTGTTCATGCTCAGGATCTTGAAATCTGGTTGGGAAAATAAAACTTGTGAATATGGACAACTTCTATGATGAGATCTGCTTTCTTCCAGGAATATAACTTGCCCATAAATAGAAAGGGAAATTGTATATGCAAATAACAGTCTTCTAATCCACCGAATGCCAGTGTTTTACCAGCCATCTCTCCCCACAAGGCTTGTAAGAATCCTTAACTGGTGTGAATAACCCCTGTGAGAAAGAGCCTTCACAGAAATTGCAGTGTTTCAGGCTTTCTTCTTGAGACTTGATGCGGGGCTCACGTGGACCCGCCATGTTCTCTGTCCATGGTCCTCAGTGTGAATGTCTGTTCTGAACAGTCGTGAGGCCCTCCTGTCTATCTGGCTTCATCTTTTCATGAGGATGACTCAGTATCTCTTTGATGTTTTTCCCAAGGAGCCTCCGAAGTTAATCACTCATGCGCCGCATAACTGTATTTGAGGTTAGATCATTACAACGAAGCTTGCAAATCTGGCAGAGCACTTCCCAGCCGTACACATAGAAAGCATTGACAGATGCAACCTCACTGCTTACTTTTACTTATTAGGACACAGAAAGCGTTTAGGAAGGGCTCAGCATATTTGAGTCACATTGGCTTCAAAAAGAGTAGGAAAGTCTGTGTATCATCTCCTCTAGTAAAGCTTAGTTTTTAAGTGTGACTACTTCCAGAAAAAAAAAAAATCATAAGCAGAAGGTCACAAAAGAACAGATAAAATGCTATTGCTTTGGTGCTCTTCAAAAAGCCGTCTGCCCTGTGTCCACCCCCTTAGGTCAGGGGTACCACTGCAGCTCCTGGAATAAACAGGGCTGTGCTGAACCCCACCATCCTCCACACACACACACACACACTTTCTACCACTGAGCTCATTTGTTTTCTTTCCAAATACCTCGCCTTAGATTCTCACCATCACCTCAGATTCTTCTAAGGGAAGATAAAAGATGGACACCTCAGGAATGTCGAACACTTCACTCAACTTTTAAAAAATGTTAAGCCTTCTCTTGTAGCATATTTCAGGATTAAATGCTCCAATGCCAAGACAGTGGAAAGAGACATCAAGGAAGGGAGAAAGAGAAAGGAACGATGGACAGCAAAAGAGACACAGATGTAAAGAGCAGTCTTTTGGACTCTGTGGGAGATGGCAAGGGTAGGACGATCTGAGAGAATAGCTCTGAAACTTGTATATTACCGTATGTGAAACGGGCCGCCAGTCCAGGTTCGATGCATGAGACAGGGTGCTCAGGGCTGGTGCACTGGGATGACCCTGAGGGATGGGGTGGGGAGGAGGGGGCATCAGGATGGGGAGCACATGTACACCCATGGCTGATTCATGTCAGTGTGTGGCAGAAACCACCACAATATTGTAAAGTAATTAGCCTCCAATTAAAATAAATAAATTTATATTAAAAAAAGGAAGGAAGGACAGATGGAAGGAAAATGCTCACCAAACCTTCAGCATCTTGAACAGCATCTTAAACCTACAGAGAATCCGAGAATTTACATTTTTCTCATGTATCTGATTAAAAATGTTCAATGTGAATTTTACATTTGTGAAAGAAAGCTTAGTTCTGAGGCAGAATCCCCACGCCCACCCATGTAAGCCTCCTGAGCAGACACTGTGTCCTAGGCAGGTATTTTATCTGAAGCACAGGATTTGATTCTTGGACCTGACTGGAGCTGTTCCCACTGGCTTTTCTCACCTTCGTCCCCACGCTCTCACTAAAACCAACTCTGACTGTCCAATCCTTCGCAATGCCTGTGCAGCAACCACGGACCCATCTCTGGTCCCACTCCCTTCCTGAGACTAGCTGCCTCTGCTCTCTTTGGGCTGAGTCGGGAGATAAGAAGGTTTGCGGGCGCCAGGCATCCCCTATGGCTTCCTTAAGAGCTGGTTCAGGACATCCTGGGTACCTCACCCCAGGCGGGCTAGGATATCTGAGACATGTTCTCCTTCAAATCTAAACTAACAGAGAGCCTTTTCGGAAGAATGGGTAAACATTCCAGAGAGGTTCTTGTTTTTCCCCTAGCAGGTCTGCCCATCCCTACAAGTTGCATTCTTGAAAGAATAGTCCCCCAGTGAGTCACAGCAAAAAAGAAACAGAGAGTTTCTCAACGTGACACAGGAAGAATTTTTTTATTTGAATTTGCATGTTGTTTATATTTTCAAACAGGAACTGGAAGCAAGGGGCTTTGCCTTCCCTGAGCCTCCCCGGTCATGAGTTCTTTCTGAGCTGTTTGCGCGCTGCCCTCGGCAGTGAGTGAGCACTTGGGGGGGGGGCGCGAGGTGGGGTGGCGATGACTCAATTTCCCTTGCTTTCATCTCACTCTCCCTTTCATCTATCTTCCCCAGCGTGCCAGGAGCAGGGGCCTTGCCAGGACTGATTCCAGGCTTCGGTTCTAACCACATCTCTGCACCAGTCCCTCCCCATCTTGGAGAGTCCAAGTCTCCACCCTTCCAAAGCTCTTCTGAACCCTGCCTCGTCCTCCGCTCCTCCCCTGCGTGCATGTTCCCGCCTCAGCTAACCTGCTCTGTGTCCTTTCTCTCTCCTTTCCTAGAAAAATATTTTTCTACAATGCCTCACTCCCCTGCCCTTCAGTCTTTGGCCTCCCGGTCTATAAATAGCCGCTCTGAATTTCACCTAGAACCCTTCTCAGAGGAAGGCGCATGCCTTCAATTAGAACATTTTTACACACGATTCATTATTATTTGCCTGGTGCAAAACACACTGCCTGGGGTGGGCCATCTTCTCATCACTCTTGATTTAACAGATGAGTAAACCATATTGGCCCTCGTGGCTGGTGGTGTCAACAGCCCCCTTTCCGAGGGTACTGAGAACGCTGGCTGGCTGTCGGCTTTGGTTCCGCTGCCACGACCAACCCAGGACAAGCACATCTGCCGTCTTCTGGAGAGGTGTGGCTGTGGGGTAGTCCAGAAATGACAGGAAAGGCCTTCTGAAGCGGAACAAGTGTCTGGGGGTTAGTGGGGGAGGCAAGGAAGATGGTGAACAGACAAACTGGAGGACATTTCCCACTCTGTGGGAAAATGACTAAGTCCGAAGTCACCATGATGTTCAGTCCCATTTTGGGGAAGTCAATTGTGCCCACGTTGCCAGGCAAAGTCGGAGGCTGTTGTGACCTGGAGGAAGCCCTGGAGGGTGGCAGGTGTATTCTTAGACTCGCTACTGATGGGAAAGAGGAGCTGCAGGGAGAGAACACCAAGCTCAGGGAAATTCCAGGTCATCTACAATGGAAAATGCAATCAGGAAGCCTCATAGGTTCTGCTGGAGTGGGTGGACTTGGACCCAACATTCACTTAAATACTTCTTGGGTCAAGATTACTCAAGGAAGTCAAGTGAGACTGGCTGTCTCCATAAGAAAATAAGTCCAGCTTTGGAACCAAGGAACCCAGAGAGAGGGAAAAAATGAGAGAGGGAGATTGATACCAGCCTTGATAAAAGGATCATTTCATTCCTCAGGCTTCGATTTTTAATCCATAAAATGAAGAAAGCAGGGTTGCCCTTTGGCCCGGTTGGGTTATTTTGAGTCTTATGTGAGAAGGAAGTGAAGAGCCACTGAAAACCAAAAGATAAATGATGATTATCGCTGTGATTTTTCTGGGATGGAAAGCTTCCACTAGCTCAGTCTAGAAGTGAACACACTACCACATGTTACCTTTAAAACCGGAAAGGGATTTATGGCTGACTGGCATTGTGGTATGGCCGAAGCCAACACGGTATTGTTGGCAATTCTCCTCTAAATCCATGTTGTCCAGTATGATAGCCACTAGCTTAAGCAGGGGCTTCCCTGGCGGCTCAGTGGTAAAGAATCTGACTGCAAAAGCAGGAGATGCAGGGGATGCGGGCTCAGTCCCTGGGTCGGGAAGATCCCCTGGAGGAGGAAATGGAAATCCACCCCAGTATTCTGGCCTGAAAAATCCCATGGACAGAGGAGCCTGGCAGGCTATAGACAATGGGGTCACAGAGAGTCAGACAGGACTGAGCAACTAAACCACCACCCCAGCTACAAGTGACTATCAAACACTTGAGCCAGGCTGGCATGAACTGAGATGCACCATAAAATACACGCCAGGTTTTGAATACTTACTACCAAGAAAAAATATACATAATGTATCTCATTAATAATTTTTATCTTAATTGCATCTTGAAAGGATAATGTGCTGGATGTATGTATTAGATCAAATAAAATATGGCATAAAAATCAAAGTAAATAATTTTAAAAGCTGAAAAGGAAGGAAGACACTATACATAAAATAAAATATAAGCAAACAAGACAACAAAAACACAATTACAGCACAATTCAACCCTTTATTATAAGCCAGGCTTTGTGTTAGATGATTTTACCCAACTGTGGCTAATGAGAGAGTTGTGAGCATATTTAAGACAAGCTAGCCCACTCCAGTGTTCTTGCTTGGAGAATCCCAGGGACGGGGGAGCCTGGTGGGTTGCCGTCTATGGGTCGCACAGAGTCGAACACGACTGAAGTGACTTTGCAGCAGGCTATGCTATGATGTTTAAAAAAAAAAAAAAAAAAGGCAGTGAAAAGGATGATCAGGTTGGTGGAACTGGTTTGCACAGCTACCGCTGGTGACTTAAGTTCACAAGCTGACACTTTCGCGATATTCAAGGTGCCCGCAGTGGCCGTTAAAAAGAACCTCTCCCTGTGCCGGGCAGAGCGCGGAGAGCCGCCCCTCGGTTCCCGCACCTTCACGAGCGCCGCAGCCTGTAGGTCTCCACGTGCCCTGCGAGTGGAGGCACAGTCAGCCTGCTCCGCCGGCTGCAGGACTGCCCGCTTTCAGGGGGACCGCTCTGCCCACTAATTGGTGCTTTCCCAGCTTCATCACTTCAGCGGGACACTTTGCCCCACTCAATGCTCCTTAGAAATCCACTCTGAGGCAGTGGAGCTGTTCTGATGAACTAGGGGGAACGGGAGGGAGGGCTCCCACCAACTTAGCTTCCACCGCACACACTCTTCACCCCCAGAAACGGTCTCCCTGCAAGACACCTTCAAGGGCGTCCCTAGAACACAGTCCGGCAGCTTCTACGTCACCTTGCCTCCTTGTCCATTCTTCAGTGCCCACTGAGAACACAGGGGCCGCCCAGCTCAGAGAGCAAAACGCTTTCCAGCCAGCGCTGAAGCCGTCTGCTTAAACAGGCGTGCGTGTCTACATCAGCTCTCCGCACTGCCAGCGGTCATTCTCGCGGCACTGCCCGTGGGTCACTGAACAGGCACGTGCTCCGTGCCTCTTGTGCACCAAGTACCCGATGAGGCCGACCATTGATCCGAGCTGTGTGTGCGCTCCGGGGCGCAGTCGTGTCCGACTCTGGTGACCCCCTGGACTGCAGCCCGCCAGGCTCCTCTGTCCATGGGACTCTCCAGGCAAGCACACTGGAGTGGGCAGCCATGTCCTTCTCCAGGAGATCTTCCCAACCCAGGGATCGAACTCACGTCTCCTGCTTTGCAGGCGGATTCTTTACCGACTGAGCCAGCAGGGAAGCCCTGCTCGGAGGCATTTCACAGCAAACGGGTGAGAGAGAAGATAAACCGTTCTGTGGCATCATTAAAGAGGTGGGCTGCCGTTGTACTTGCTACATAGTCTCGGAAAGCTCGCCAGGACTTGGAGCCTCAATTTTTCATTTGTGAAAATGAAGAATGAAGGGGTTGGGTCAGATTCTGACTAAGGATTTCTCATTGCTAGACCTCTCTGTATGTGTGAAGCACCTCCCCAGCCTTCTTCATCTCTACTCTCTAATCCAACTCTCCGTCCCAGCCAAGGCATACTAATGCCTCAAAGGGTTTTGGTTAGTTCTTCAGTCCCCTTTGGTCTACAGGTTCTGCCTTGGTGTCCTGGCAAACACTTCACAGTCGTATGATTTTATCAGGATTATTACAAGAGCTGACTGAGAAAGGACAATGTTCTGGGTTTCTGCGGGCATCGTGGGAGAAGCCCAGTAGAGAATTCCAAGATCTGACGTCCTTTCCCTGGATTATTCATGTGTACTTTCCAAGTCACCACTCAGCCATCACCTCTTCTAGAAAATCTTCCCCGTTGAGCAGCAGTTTGGGATTAGCAGATGTAAACGATTATACATAGGATGATAAGCAACCAGGCCCTATTGTATGTCACAGGGAACAATAGTCAATGTCCTGTAATAAACTAGAATGGAAAAGGACATTAAAAAAAAAAAAAGAATGTCTATATGAAGACAACCAAGTCACTTTGCTGCATAGCAGACTGGTACAACATGGTAAACTGATTGTACATCAATTAAAAAAAAAATTTAAAGAAAGTCTTCCCTCGTTATAACTCCTGAGGGGATAAATGTCCTGAACCACCACTGTGCACCAAAATTCCCTAGGGAGCATTGTTGTCATCGTCGCCGTCATTTTTTTTTTTTCGTCATTTTTATTGTAAGGACGCCTGACATGAGGTCTCCCTTCAACAGATTAGCAAGCACGCGGCACCATGGTGTTGCCCACTGGCGGGGGTGCGCAGCCGATCGCTGGAACCTACCCATCTTGCAGAAGGGGAACTCTGCACTTGTCGAGTGGCTACTCCCCGTTCCCCCTCCCTCGACCCCTCTAGCAGTGTTGTTTTACCCTGTTTCTGTGGGTTTGATTACTTGCGATGCTTCACAGACGTGCAACTGCCCAGCAGGTGTTCATCCCTCTGTGGCTGGCATCACTTGGCATAACGTCCTCGTTCATCCTTGGTGTCACACGTAGCAGGATTTTCTTCTTTTTTTAAAGGCTGAGTAAGCTCCCATTGAATGCATATACTGCAGGAAGTGATCAGTGTTGAGTATCTCTTATCTTTGCTTTTAACATAAACTAATTTAAATTTGTATGACTGACCACGTCCTCTCTCTCTCCCTCTCATAATCTACTAGAAGTCTTAACTGAAGTCTAGATCTCTTATACCAAACAATAACATAAAATCAGAATATTAGAAAAGTCACCTCTTATTGTAGAAAGAAATTAGTCCATCAACTTAGAGAGACAGAAGACCCGCAGCTGGCAGCTCCTTCCACTTGGTTTCCAAGCCCCACGATGCCCCATGATTCGAATGAAAATTAATTCAAGCCGCAAACAACCACTGTAAAAACACTGGCCATACCTGCATTGGTTCTATTATATTAAAGTTAAGAGAGTAAAGAAGGGTATTTGGAGGCATTCCTACATTCCTGGCTATTTCTTAAGGATTTACACAGCTGCTCAATGAATAAAACACAAATATTTGAGAAAGGAAATGTTATGAATTAAGTAAAACAAAAAAAATCTGGAGGTGGTGATAGAAGCGTTTTTGAGATCCTGTTCACTTTTTCAAGTTTTCATTTTGGGCTCAGCTGTAGCACCTACTCTGAGCAAAGTGCCTGTGCAACATGTGGAATTACTGGATGGAATCCAGGCTCCTGTGGAAGAACAAGACATTCAAAATGACATCCTGACTGCTAGCAAAGCAAAACGCATTGCAGAACACAATTCTAAGAAAGTACCAGCCTTTACCTCATGATTGAAACTGACAATGATGTCTCACCAGGAAAACATTACGTTTTCTGTGTTTGTTTCTACTATTACCTACCTGGGCAGCAGTTTATGAAGCAAAGAATTGCAGCTGAACTTGAACAAGAGCAAACACTTCCTTTATCTCCTCCCAGCCCAGGTCTCCAACAGACGGGTTTCCACCATCTGTTTTCAACTGAGCAAGTTCTCGTGAGCAGCTCAAATGCGAAAACACATAGTGGATAAAGAGCCAGTGAGGTGGTTTAGTGATAAAGAATCCTCCTGCCAATGAGAGAGACGTGGGCTCGATCCCTGGTCTGGGAGGATCCCACGTGCCTCTGAGCCTGAGCTCTGGAGCCCAGAAGCCACAACTACTGAGCCCAGGCGCTAGGCCCACCGAAGCCCTCATGCCCTAGAGCCCATGTCTCCATCAAGAGAAGCCCCTGAGTGAGAAGCTCCTGCCCGACACAAGAGTGGCCCCACTCACTGCAACAAGAGAAAGCTCTCTTACAGCAGGGACGACCCGGCACAGCCAACAATAAATAAATAAAGTTATAGAAGTAAAGCATTTCAATGCTTAAAAAACGGAAATAAAAAGACGCTTATTTTTTCTAGCTTTTGTCACATAAACATATGTAGACGTAAACCCAAAACAAAACAAAAGAACCAGTGAGCTGGGAATAAATAATAATTAGGCAAAATTCTACAAAGGCTTCAAATAGGGACAAGTTTCTGCAGGTAGGGCTCGCTGACCATATTAGCAAACGGTCTCTACATGAGCTGAACGGTCAAAATACCTTTTCCTTGGAACTCAGGATGAAGCACCCGTGCTTGTTCCAGTGAACTCCTTAAGGTTCCGGTGACGCCTGTGTCTCTGTAATGCTCTGGTTGCCCTGCTTCTAAGGAAAGATGCCTGGTGCTCGGCTATTGCCTTCCTCGGGTAGGCGCTTTCCCAGGAGTCGGATGGAGGCAGATGGGGTGTGGATGGAGGGACAACCCAGGGTTTATTTCTCGCAAAGCAAAATGGAAACTGATGATAGCATGAACTCTGATGAACACAGAACAAAACTGGGTTCAGAGGGCAAAACAGCAATTGATGTTGGCAGTAGGACTGGTTAGGAATCGCACAAGCCATTGTGCTTTATGCACCCAGAAGTGAGGTCAGGGGTCAGGTCCTTTCCTGACTCTGAGCAGAATCGGTGCTCGTCGTAGGATGTACATCCTTTAGCAACAACTTCTTGCTGTCCCTCCCTCCTCACAGAGGGTCCCCCTTTTCCCCTTGTTTGTGCCAATAAGCTTCTTGGGCCAGGTCCTATGAGGGGAGCTGCTTCCAAATTTAAATTTGTTATGCTCTCACTCCAGCTGTATAAAAATAATGGAAGCTCGTCTACAGGATCCAAAAGAAAAAAAGGATCAGACTAATGGGGAGACAGATGAACAACAGACAAAATGGGTTTTGCTAATGCAGTTCCACAGGGATAAGAGAACAGATTTCAGTACTTTCAGAAATCCAATACTGTATGATTTCAGTACTTTTAGACCATGAATTTCTTGCACCTTGTCTCATGCCCCTGGGTATGTTCCAGTGTGTCCTAGTTTATAGTCTGTGGGAACTTGAATAGAATTTTCTATCCTACTGTTGTGTGAAAATTGTATAAATCTTGAAAAAAGTGAAAGTGTTAGTCACTCAGTTGTGTCTGACTTTGCAACCTCATGGACTGTGGCCCATTAGGCTCCTCTGTCCATGGGATTCTCCAGGCAAGAATATTGGAGTGGTATTCTGCAGTACACCCATGGAGAAGCCATTCCCTTCTCCAGGGGATCTTTCTGGCCCAGGGACAGAATCTGAGACTCTGGCATTGCAGTCATATTGATTGGTTCATGGTATTTTCAGGTCTATTATATCCTTCTACTTTTCTGTATATTCATTCTATTAATTTTTGAGTTTGATATTGAAACGCCAACTAAAAATCTTAAAAGTAAATCTAAAATCCAAAATACTTAAAAATAATTGTAACATATAATAGAACTATATGTAATTTTGCTCTGTGTTTTCCATGTCTCCTGTAAATGTGTAATCATACCCTCATAATTTAAAAACACAAAAAAGAAATTTTTTTAGAAAATGGGTTTTGGAGTCAGTCAGGCTTGGGTGCAAGCTACTAAACCATCAAGTACTAATTGGATGGCCTTGGCTCTCTTGACTGACCCCCATTCCTCAGATACCAGTGCACATTCCAGACTATTATGAGAGCAATGCAATAATAACTGGTGGGGGGGCGGGGGGCGGTTCCCCTCGTGCTGGACCCCTAAGAGAATAAATAGAAACAGCCTAACAACCTCCCACTGGCCATTTTTGTACAATCCATGGGTGTGACGCAGCCACCCCAGAACCAGAGTGAAAGAAGTCTCTGAGCTAGACTGTATCCAGGACTGTGTCACTCTGTAAAGAATGGGATAGTTGAAAGTGGTTGAAAGCAACAGTCTGGAACTAAAAATGGAAAGATTGGGCAAGACATTAAAAACAAACCAATCACAACAACCTCCCAAGTCGTAACAAGAGTTGGGCAACAGGAGAGTGGCCTGAGTCACTGTGAAGGAGAGGAAGCTAGGAGAGGTTAGAGACTGGATGAAAGCAGCCGGAGAGACTGCAGATGAAGAGGGCTTGAGGTTGAAGATGTGAAATGGTTTTTCCAATCCCAATCTGGGTTTATTTTTATCTCCCTCGTGAAATGTAAAATAATTCACATGACAATCTGATTGAGACCTTATGGGTACCGTCTCCATTGTGCAAGACAGGAATATTTTGGGCAGAAGACCTCTGCCAAATGGTAACAGAAGATGGCCCATGTGAGCTAAAGTCGAGTGGAGCACAGGGAGGCAGCTTAGTGAATTTGGGGAGAGGAGGCCCCTGGTATGGAAAATGAGAGCCGATGTTCTCTTGTCCTTGTTAGAATCGCCTATTGTTTGTGTCATCCTGGACTTGATGAGGCAGGACCTCTGATCCATGCCCTCCAGTCAGTCACTAAGGGGGGCCGTGCAAGGAGCGTCTGCCTGTGTCTGAACAAAACCCGAGGCAGCTCTCAGGATGCTCCCAGAGCTTAACTCCTTCCACTGCAGCACCTGAAATTGATGGAAAACTGCAAAGCTTAGACATCTGGCTCACGAGTCACTAGCTGTGTGTCCTTCAGCGTTACGGCATGGTATCTACAGCAATCTAGATGAGATCTTAAAACATCGAAAAACTCCAACGGCTAGTGGAGTCCCAGCTTCAGACAATCTGTTCCTAATTTTGCTTTGCCCTTGGAGGACTATTAAGAGTTTTATAAAAAAGATTGCCATGTCCATGCTGGCCAGCTCAGGCTGTTCAAGTCTCAAATGTATGGTAGAGAGAACAATTAGAGTTATGAAAACTCAGTCCCTCCCATCAACTCCCAGGTACAGGCTGTACCATCATCGGGCAATTTCATCATCTCCTTTTTGCATCTGTGTTTGTTTAATGTTGGAGTGTCTTTGGATGTTCTTGCACAAATGGCTATCTATAAATCCCCAACCATTAGCTGGCCTGGGACTTTCATACGGGGATCCAAAGAACTAATCAAAAGAATATTTGGTAACAATTCTATGTTTATAGAGAGGATCTTTTTTCCCCCTCTAAGGAGCTCAAAGTCCTTTTCATTAAAATATTACAGCATGTCTACAAGGTAGGTAGTAGGTTGGAATTGGTAGCTCTGTAATTTATAGACAAGTCGCTCAACATTGGGCCAGCATGTCAGAGTCCTGAGAGGCTAGAAACACCCAACCAGCTCAGTGCACACACTCCACACTGTTGTGTAGAAGCGTGCAAGCCAAATAAAGTGTGAATTCAGATCCACTGCAGAGAAGGGAATACTCGACCAACCTGTAAAATGTATTTCTATAAAGTATCCTTCCCAAATGCAGAGGTTTTCAATGATGTTCTAATAAAAACATCAGGGAGCCTGTATCTACCTCTCAAAACCAGAGAGATACTTCCGTGTGTGGTAGGGCGATAGACTTGAGAAATAAATTGCAAAAACATACAAACACAGCATATTAAAAAGCAGAGACATAACCTTGTCAACAAAAGTCAAGGCTATGGTTTTTCCAGTAGTCATGTATGGATGTGAGAGCTGGACTATAAAGAAAGTTGAGTGAGTGAGTGAAGTCGCTCAGTCGTGTCCGACTCTTTGCAACCCCATGGACTGTAGCCTACAAGGCTCCTCTGTCCATGGAATTTTCCAGGCAAGAGTACTGGAGTGGGTTGCCATTTCCTTCTCCAGGGGATATTCCCGACCCAGGGATCGAACCTGGGTCTCTTGCATTGCAGGCAGACCCTTTACCGTCTGAGTCACCAGAGAAAGAAAGTTGAGTGCCAAAGAATTGATGCTTTTGAACTGTGGTGTTGGAGAAGACTCTTGAAAGTCCCTTGGACTGCAAGGAGATCCAACCAGTTCATCCTAAAGGGAATCAGTCCTGGGTGTTCATTGGAAGGACTGATGGTGAAGCTGAAACTCCAGTCCTTCGGCCACATAATGCAAACAACTGACTCATTTGAAAACACCCTGATGCTGGGAAAGTTTGAAGGCAGGAAGAGAAGGCAATGACAGATGATGAGATGGTTGGATGGCATGACCGACTCAATGGGCATGAGTTTGGGTAAACTCCGGGAGTTGGTGATGAACAGGGAGGCCTGGCGTGCCGTGGTTCATGGGGTCGCAGAGATAGACATGACTGAGCGACTGAACTGAACAAATACCAGCAAAATTCTCAAATTGGCCTTTTTGAGGAAGATTGTTAGTAAGACACATTTTACAAAATACACCTGGTAATACTCACCATATATATATATAAATGTGTGTGTGTATTCTGAAATATGAAAAAAAAATGACTTAAGATATAATAGGAAAGACTTTGCCTGACACAAGGAAAATTGTTTGGCTCCCAGAATGAAAAGACAAAAAATGTCTAGAATAAGTTACCAGGAAAGGTTGTGAGCTGACCTGGTCCCAAGTATCTGCTGGGCTCAGAGCAGTAGCCCAGATGGAGCTTGATTTCATCATTCTCCACCCCTTGCTTTGAAAAGATAAACATTCATGATGACAAAATAAGAAATGAATAAACTGGGCTTCCCTGGTGGCCCAGCAGTAAAGAAATGCCTGGCGATGCATGGGACCCAGGTTCGATTCCTGGTCTGGAAGACCCCACAAGCGGCTGAGCGGCTGAGCCCATGCGCCGCAGCCACGGGGCCTCTGCTCTAGGGCCGGGGCACCGCAGCTCCTGGGCCACCTGCTGCAACGGCTGAAGCCTGAGCACCCCAGAGCCTCTGCTCCCAGCAAGGCGGCCAGTGCAGCGAGCAGGCCTCACTCGCCGCAGCTGGAGAAAGGCCCGTGGGGCCAAGACCCAGCACAGCCAAAACTAAACACACTGAAGCGTTCTCCAAGAAAGCAAGCAAGCAAGCCATGGCCATCGTGACTCACAGAGCTGATCCAACATCTAACAGCACTGAGTTCAATTCTCACTCTATCTGAGCATTCTCTTGATAATTTGGCAATATTTGGGTAAGCGCCAAATTCAAAAAACATACATAATGTTTATTATATAGTTATCCTATAGAATGCATCTTTCTTGCTTTCATTCCAGCAGATTCACTAATTATATTACTTTCACCATAATTTATGTTGTACAGAGAGTAGTGACTAAAGGATTGAAACACAAAATGTTTTCTACATATATGAATTTGGGTGTATTTTCATTAAAAAAGAAAATTAAATGTAAGATAGAAAAAAATTGACTTCAAATAAGTTATTTCTCTCTATGGACTCAAAATTATCTATTAAACTATAAAAAGAAAATTAAATATTAAAAATATTTTTGTAAAAATAAAAGAATTCATAATTCTAGTATTTGGAGTTTGTCCCATTGGCATCATGAAGACTTAGAATTACACACCATGTGTGTTATTTACATAAGCATGACTGTAAGAGTGATATGGACTGTTTAATATTGTGAAACATTCCCCAGCTTGTGAATCTTGCCCTAATTTGAAGTCAGATCATGAAGTGAAAAAAGAAGTGAAAGTGTTAGTCACTCAGTCATGTCTGACTCTGTGACCCCACAGATTGCAGCCCTCCAGGCTCCTCTGCCCATGGAATTTTCCAGGCAAGAATACTGGAGTGGGTTGCCATTTCCTCCTCCAGGGACTCTTCCTGACCCAGGGATCGAACCCATGTCTCCTTGTTGGGCAGGCAGACTCTTTACCACTGAGCCACCGGGAAAGCCTGCATACAGGCATACCCCACTCTATATAATGTCGATGAGTAATCCTGCTTTCTTTTCTTCCACATCTCCTGGGATATCAGACGTTCAATAGGTGACTCTAATTGTTGATATGAAGTTGAAGGATTCATGCAATAATTGCTGCTACTTCCAATAAAAGACTGCAAGTATAAGGAGACCCGTTTACAATCCTCTGGGGTGCCTGTTGGCTTGTTTACAAGAAGACTGACACTCTGAAGAGAAGATAAGGAACTTGCATGGGGCAAATGAGACTGACCTTTCAATCTTTGAGCAAAATGGTCAGTCGCATTATGACCCAAATCATCATTTTCTGTAATGATGACCTCAGAATTCTGCTGATAAAGAAAGAAAAACACTTTGCTCTGAAGTCCTTTCCCTCTTAAAAAAAAAAAAAAAATCAGGTTACAAATCCTGCCGAAGATGTGGATCCAAAATTAAAAAGAAGAAAACCCGATACACTTGGAGTATTTTTTAAAGACATTTCTGCTTACTTTACCCACCGACAGCTCCTTCCAAAGCAAACTCACTTGAAAAAGCATGAGAACACAGAGTGCTGCCTAGAATTCAGCGTTCTCTCAACAGGGGTTTGACTTCCAGAAAGTTTATTCGGCACAACTCCTGGGTGCTGCTCACTCTGCACACGTGTCACCTTGGAGTCCGCAGTTAGATAAGCCCGGAACGTATGGGTGGTTTCATCACCTGCCATGACTCAGATCGAAAAGCAGATGATTTTCTGCAGACTCAGAAGAGAGAATAACGGAAAAAGTCTTCTTTTTGACTCCTGGTTCCCCATCAATCACTTCATGAATAAAAGAGCAAGGCAGCCGTCAGCAACCACAATTCCCAGTGGGCTAGAATGACAAGTCATCAGATGCACCAGGGCTCAAAAGAAATAGGGAGGGACACTTGGCTCTCCTGCAAGGGCTGAGACACGAGACGACGGCTGTCATGGTGGTGGGAATAAGCCAATACAGATGGGAAAACGACAAGTTATCAGCTACTTGAAGTTTGGAGACACTGAATGGATTAAAGGCAGAATGCAAAATCTCCTGCCTCAGGTACTGAGCAAAATAAGGAACCACAGAAGAAAAGATGATAAGAAGGCGATTGCAGGGCTTCCTCGGCAGCCCAGCGGCTAAGACGCCAAGCTTCCCATGCTGGGGGCACAGGTTTGATCTCTGGTTGAGGAATAAGATTCCACATGAAGCATGGTGTGGCCAAAAAAAAATATTTTTAATTTAAAAAGAAAAAAAGAAGGTCTAATATGTATTACTTATTCAGTAGATATGAGACACGATAGCAAGCCTCTGTGCACACTGTCTTTTATTTTTTGAATTTACACATAGGAAAGGTAAGGCTCAGGTAAGGAAATTTGTCCAAAATCAGGGATGAGACTCAAGTCCAGGACTTTCTGACACTATAGTCCAGAATCTTCACAGCTTTAGCTTATCGAGGGGGGAGGGAGCAATAAGAAAAAAACCTAGAAATGAAGTAATAAGACAAATAATTGGAGAAAATACTGACCATATATGTGACTGAAATGTAGTTAATACAAAAATGGCCTTTAAAAACCCATAAGAAAAAGATAAAATCATCGAAATGAAAGTAAGTTAAGAGTCAAGGAAAACTAAAACACAAAAGTTTCTAAAAATGAAAAAAATTGTTATTGTATTCCTTTCTATTCTTGCTGTAACGAGTTACCCCAAACTTATTGGCTTAAAAAAAGCATATTTTGTCTTCTGATTTTTTAAATTTTTATTTTATTATTGGAGTATCGTTGATTGACACTATTGTTATTTCTGCTGAACAACATGTGATTCAGCCACAGATATACATATATCCCTCCCTCTTAAGGCTCCCACTACCTTGCACCTCCCCCCCCTCTAGGTCACCACAGAGCACCGAGCTGAGCTCCCCAGCATCATTTTTTATGTTACATGTAAGCTCTGGAGGTCAGAAATCCAACGCAGGTCCAGAGGACTGCCCTCCTCCTGGAGGTTCCACGGGACCCGTCCCTGGCCTCCACCAGCTCCTGAAGGCCGCCGCCTTCCTTGGATCTTGGACCTGTTCCTCCACCTTCAAAGTCAGCAGCTGACGCTCATCTCCTCACTGAAATCCACTTCCAACCTCACATCTTCTTTCTCTGACTTTGACCCTCCTGCTTCCTTCTTCCAAGGATATTTGAATGACATTAGGTCAACCAGACAATCCAGGATAACCTCCTCATCTCAGAGCTGTTCACTGAATCCTATCTATGAAGGCTCTGTTACTAGAGAAGGCAGTGGGCTTCGGGGTGCTAGGACATGGAGACCAGCGCATGCACAGCTCAGGGGGAGGACAGGACTCAGCAGACCACAGCTGTAACCAAAAGTTCAATCAAAAACAACAAAGATCCCACTTTTCCCCCCCTGAACTGACAGGAGTGCGGGGTACAACCACACTCTGCAGGTAGGGGCAAAAATTGGCACAGGTTTTGGCACAGAAAGGCTGTGTGTGCATGTCCGTGCGTGTGTGTGCGCGTGCCTGTGTGTATATATAAAACTGACCATTCCCTTTCTCCA
This sequence comes from Oryx dammah, assembly GCF_014754425.2. Lineage (NCBI taxonomy): Eukaryota > Metazoa > Chordata > Mammalia > Artiodactyla > Bovidae > Oryx > Oryx dammah. The sequence continues at coordinate 2,397,542 of NW_024070192.1, read as the reverse complement.
GATGACCTTCCCAACCTAGGGGCCAAACCCAGGTCTCCAGCATTGCAGGCAGATTCTGAGTCACCAGGGAAACCCATATAACTAACATACAGAACTATTTATCAGTGCATATCACTATATATCAAAGAACTTATCAAGTTATTCCTCCAACGTAGAATTCAGTTTATTGGAGTTGGTCATAAGGAAATCACCACAGACATTAATGAAAGATGTTAACCTCAATAACATCAACCTAATATGTTTCAATAAGTAATGGTATTGTCCTCTAACAGTATACAGTTACTAGAGTACTGTGTGTTCATACTGTAGGAAAGGATTATATTGTATAAAAATATCTAAAGATAAGGAAATGTCTTAAATGACAAAGGCTACAAATAAATAGCGTATTTACGCATTTTATAAAGAATATTTTAAAATAAAAAGTGGGTATTTTTTATCTTCTCTGTGTCTTCCAGCTTTTCTCCAGTGAACATGTGTTACAGTTACAATGATATCAACATTGTTTCCAAAAGAACCTTCTTCTTCAGCTTGATACCAAGCAGGAAGAGCTTCAGCCTCTCCAGGCGATTCGGAGAAGGATGAGCTCATCTCCTGGGACGTGGCCAGCCTTGGAGTCTTCTCATTTTCCCCACTATCAGTAAAGCCCATGACAGTTCATGAAGATGGAACACTTCCAGGGGCCAGAAAAACACGGCAGAAAGAGAAAGGGCTTGGATCGATGATCTAAACTGGAAAGGCAGCGCCACTATTTATGGCCTGTGTGATCTCGGACAACGCGCTGAACTTATCAGAGCTCTGGCTCGCCATCAGTAAAGCAGTGCTGCCGATACTTACCTTCCAGGATTCCGTGAAGAAGAAATGAAATCATTAAGTGTCACATATGCAGGCGCTTTGGGGTCAAGAGGCTGGGAACTCGGAGCCTGGGCTGTTCCTTCCCTGACTGTGTGACTGAGGCCAGAATGCTCTGACCTTTTATGTCTCGGCTTCCTCCATCACAGGACACTGGAGTGAACAGTACCTGAAATTTAAGGTTATAAAGCACTATAATTATAGTTTTCTCTGGGTATAAGCTCAGTAATGGGATTTCTGTGTTGTATGAATGTGAAAGTGTTAATCACTCAGTTGCATCTGACTCTTTGTGACTCCATGGACTGTAGGCTCCTCCATCCATGGAATTCTCCAGGCAAGAATACTGGAGTGGGTTGCCATTCCCTTCTCCAGGGGATCTTCCCGACCCAGGGATCGAACCTGGGTCTCCTGTACTGCAGGCGGATTCTGAGCCACCAGAGAAGCCCTCTGAATCGTACGGTGGCTCTATATTTAGGTTTTTAGGGAATTTCTACACTGTTCTCTTGCAATGGCACCCTGCTCCAGTACTCTCACCTGGACAATCCCATGGACGGAGGAGCGTGGTGGGCTGCAGTCGGTGGGATCTCGAAGAGTCGGACACGAGTGAGCGACTTCCCTTTCACTTTCATGCACTGGAGAAGGAAATGGCAACCTACTCCAGTGTTCTTGCCTGGAGAAGCCCAGGGATGGGGGAGCCTGGTGGGCTGCCGTCTATGGGGCCGCACAGAGTCGGACACGACTGAAGCGACTCAGCAGCAGCAGCACACTGTTCTCTACAGCAGCTGCATTAATTTACAATTCGCACCAACAGTGCAGGAGGGTTTCCTTTTCTCCACACCTTCTCTAGAATTTACTATTTGTAGATTTTTTGATGATAGCCATTCTGACTGGTGTGAGGGCTACCTAACTGCATTTGTGATTGGCATTGCTCTAATAGTTAGTGATGTTGTGCACCTATTCATGCGCCTCTTGGGCATCTGTATCTCTTTTTTGGAGAAATGTCTATTTACGTGCACCACCATGTGTAAGCAAACAGCTCGTGGAAGCTGCTGTGTAACCCGGGGAACTCAGCTCGGTGCTCTGTGATGATCTACAGAGGTGGGGTGCGGTGGGGAAGGAGGCCCAAGAGGGAGGGGGATATATGTGGACATATGGCTACTTCACATTGCTGTACAGCAGAAATTAGCACAACATTGCAAAGCAATGATACGCCAATAAAATTAATTAATTTAAAATTTTTTAAAGCACTGTGGAGTTTAGCACAGGGCCTGGCCTCCCAAACACTATGAGTAAATGACAGCTAATACCACAGGTACTCAGTAAATCATGAAGTTTTGTCATTTCTAATGACTGTATTACACAAGCACATTCTGACAGTCTTCGGTTATCATCAGGATGACAAAAATCAGGTTACTCTTCTCCTTATCACTCCAATTAGGAAAAGTCAAATGAACAAGCCTTCGTACTGGCCAGATTCACAGCCTGAGAAAAATACATCTTTCAAACTCTCTCTCTCTGACACTTGTCTCTGTGTCACTGAGAATGTGGTTGTTTGGAACAAATGTTCCCAAACTGACGATCCATCGAAATGAGGCTGAAAAAGAATGTTTCTGGAGATCTTTCAGCAATTGCTTAGGTTCTTTTTTTTTTAAAGAGTCTCGAAACTTTTTATCTAGAACACCTACTATGTGAGATCCTTTGACTGAATATTGGGTTGCAATTTTTAAAAAAGAGATAAAACATGTTATTAAAACCGTTGAGAAACAGTAAGTCTACTGAAGGAGAAAAAAATCCATACAAATGCAAACTACTTAGGAACATAGAATAGACGACCAAAACGCAGAGGCTTTTAATATGGACAGAGTGTATGCTTTAGGAAAGACGGAATAAGAAGATTGACATTCCATGTACACCAAATTGATGAACACTCTCAATGTCCACAGTTAAAAAAAAAGAAAGAAATCTACCTGAAGACCTGGCGAAAGTCCCCTTGCCCGGCAGGTGAGCTCAGTCTCTGAACACCGGGCCCTGAGGCTTTGCGGTGAGATTCTGCCGGCTGGATCTGTCTGCGGTGTCTTCCTCTGCCACTCTTGCTGTTATTCAGCTGCTATATCCACCCCCTGCGACTCCATGGGCTGCGGCAGCCAGGCTTCCCCATCCTTCAGTGTACCCCGAGTTTGCTCACTCATGTCCACTGAGTCGGGGATGCCATCCAGCCATCCGTCCTCTGTCTTCCCCTTCTCTCATCCTCAATCTTGCCCACTTTCTTTTTCTACAAAATCTCTCCTTCCATGGATTCTGCAACTATTAAGGCATCTCTCACTGCTGTGTTGCTGGAGACCTCTTTTCCTCACGGCACTCATAATTCTCTGCTTATTCCCTAAGTGCTGCTGTTCTTCAAGGCTTCATCCTTGACAGTGATCTGTAGTCAATCTACACGCTCTCTTGGGGAAGAATTTTTCAACCAACGTCAATGCTTATGATTCCAAATTTACATCACTGACCTGATCCTCTCACCCAGACTCTAGACCCTGTAGTTCCGTCTCCTGGATGCCTCCACTCAACGTCCAAAATAGTTAAGTTCAACTTGTCCAAGACAACACATCATTCATCGCTCTTTCCCAAACCCATCTTTGTATTTGCTGATCTTGGCTACTGACTTCAACACAGCTGTATGAACCAGAATTTTAGAAACCATGGTGGATTTCTCCTTTCTCTACACCTTCCTTAACTAACAGCCGGCAGGCCCTAAACACTGTTGCAATCATCCCCTCCTCTCTAGGGTCACTGGTAACGTCTGGGACTCATTGTTTTCCTTTTTTTCACTCGAGTATAATTTCTTTGCAATGCTGTCTGTTTCCGCTGTACGACAATGTGAATCAGCTGTTTGTATACATTATGCCCGCTCCCTCTTGAGCCTCCCTCTCTCCCTGCCCCCTCTTCCACCCCCTAGGTCATCACAGAGCACAGAGCTGAGCTCCCTGAGCTGCAGAGCAGCTGCCCACTAGCTAGCTGTTTACACATCGTGGCATACACATGGCGGTACCACGCTCTCCATTTGCCCCAAACTCCCCTTCTGCCACCTGTCCATGTGGCCATTCTGTATGTCTGTGTCCCTATCCCTGCCCTGAAATATGTTCATCTGTACCGTTTTTCTAGATTCCACATATATGTGCTAATATTGTGGAATATTAACAATATATGTGGAATATATATTGTTTTATATATAACAAATAAAACAAATACTGTTTTATTCCACAATCTATGTGGAATATATGTTTGTTTTTCTCTCTCTGATTTACTTCACTCTCTGTATGACAGTCTCCAGGCCCATCTACATCCCTACAAATGACCCAATTTCATTCCTTTTTGTGGCTGAGTAATATTCCATCATATATCCGTATCACATCTTTTTTTCCACTCATCTGTTATTGGACATCTAGGCTGTTTTTATATATGTGTCCTTTTTGAATTATGGTTTTGTCAAGATATATGAGCAGCAGTGAGGTGGACAGCTACATGTAAAAGAGTGAAATTAGATCACTACCTAACACTATACACAAAAAGGAACTCATTGCTTTTCTTACAAGGCAAGCGCATAAATCTATCGTCTTCTCCCTTCTCTCTCTGAGTATCCTTATTCTCATACATTAGCGACAGTCAGCTTTGTAAAAGTCCAAATATGGCCAAGTAATCCCCAGTTTATCCTCGCAGACAAGGCTTCGGTGATTCTCCTTCAGGCCCAGGGTAAACACCCAAGCTCCTGGCAAAGATACACAAAGTGAATCATATCCCCCAACCATGCTCCCTCACAAGGCTTATTCCTCAGAACTGCAGAACTTCTACGAAAATGTCACAAAGCTATTTTGTTTCCTTAGCCTAGAATTTCCAAGCTTCTTCTTCCTGCTTGATTCACCCATCATCAACATGGCTGATCTGTGACTGTTTTCCAAGAATCATCTAAGTTACCATTTCCTCTGTGAAGCTTTTTCTAACTGTTCCAGGTTGATTTAGAAGTGCCTGCTTTGAATAAGAATAAAAGGTCATCTCTATCACGGGGAACTCTACTCAAGACTTTGTGATAAATCAGAATGGAAAAGAATATGAAAAAGAAACTGAATTACTTTGCCGTATGGCAAAAGTTGAATGGTGTGCCTTGGAAACAAACAGAGATCATTCTGTCATTTTTGAGATTGCACCCCAGTACTGCAAGAAACCTATATGCAGGTGAAGAAGCAACAGTTAGAACCGGTCATGGAACAATGGACTGGTTCCAAATTGGGAAAGGAATACGTCAAGGCTGTATATTGTCACCCTGCTTATTTAACTTGTATGCAGAGCACATCATGCGAAATGCCAGACTGGATGAAGCATAAGCTGGAACCAAGATTGCCGGGAGAAGTATCAACAACCTCAGATATGCAGATGACACCACTCTTATGGCAGAAAGTGAAGAAGAACTAAAGAGACTTTAGATGAAAGTGAAAGAGGAGAATGAAAAAACTGGCTTAAAACTCAACATTCAGAAAGCAAAGATCATGGAACCTGTTCCGATCACTTCATGGCAAATAGATGGGGAAACAATGGAAACAGTGACAGACTATTTTCTTGGGCTCCAAAATCACTGCAGATAGTGACTGCAGCCATGAAATTAAAAGATGCTTGCTCCTTGGAAGAAAAGCTATGACAAACCTAGACAGCATATTAAAAAGCAGAGAAATTTCTTTGCCAACAAAGGTCTGTCTAGTCAAAGCTTTGGTTTTTCCAGTAGTCATGTATGGATGTGAGGGTTGGACTATAAAGAAAACTGAGCACTGAAGAATTGATGCTTTTGAACTGTGGTGTTAGAGGAGACTTTTCAGAGTCCCTTGGACTGCAAGGAGAGCCAACTAGTCAATCCTAAAAGAAATCAGTCCTGAATATTCATTGGAAGGACTGATGCTGAAGCTATACTTTGGCCACTTGATGTGAAAAACTGACTTATCAGAAAAGACCCTGATGCTAGGAAAGACTGAAGGCAGGAGGAGAAGGGATGACAGAGAATGAGGTGGTTGGATGGCATCACCAACTCGATGGAGATGAGTTTGAGCAAGCTCCAGGAGTTGCTGATGGACAGGGAAGCCTGGAGTGCTGCAGTCCATGGGGTCACAAAGAGTCGGACACGACTGAGCAACTGAACTGAGCTGATGGCAGAAATTAATACAACATTGCAAATCAATTACACTTCAAAAATATTAAAGAAAAAGTTCACCTCTAAACCATGGAACTTTTTCAAAGACTCTAGCTTTTGCAGGACACTTCATACAGAACAGCCTCTTTGAGGTGACCATAAATCCCATCCACACTGCTTCCAGCATTTATCACTCTCTGCACTCTCCGCATGGCCCAGATTTGCAGACTGCAAACTGCAGTCCCACTTGCTGACTATCCCTCGAGGGAACAGGGACATTTGCAAAATTGGGACAAACCTTGCAGAAAAGCTCAGGAGTGGCTGCCTATCTTTATCTTCCCAAGAAGGTGTGGGTCAACGGCTTGCTTCCTGTAGCCTAAAGTTATAAGTCATGGCGAGCTTCCACACGTGATTGTTTTCCTGAATGATGTGTAATATTATACTCAAGAATAAGACCCAGTTCGTACCCGCAAGGCAGAAGAGCGTGATAGCTGTCTCGCTTGACTCCAGAAGACAGCAGAAACCGTTGGGATGCACTAGAAAGGCAGGGGCTGCGAGGGGCCAGTCCGGAAAGCCCCTATAATAGTCGTAGGAGCTCGCTCACTGCGATCCTGACAAGGCAGAGAGCAGGAAACCATCCAAACCCAAGCTGGAGGTCTCTCTGTTTATCTGTTGCGACTCTTCCAAATGCGTGTGGTTTCCCAGCAAAGGAAGATTCTAACAAGCAGAAGCCTAGGACTCTGCGAAGATGAACCTCACTGATCCAGCAGGTCGCCTGACAGCCCCAAGGGACACTAAGTCCACAGGAGAGCAAGCGAGGACCGCTGGCGCCCGCCCGCGCCGGGGGTTACGCCGTAGGAGGCAGAGGGGCCTCTGCACCTATCGTCAGCCATACAGCCAGGGCTGCCTCCCTATCAAAGACACTAACCTGCTCCTTCCCAAAGCCTGATGAACACGATCTCTGGATTGCTGACTTCTGATGAAGATTCTGCATCCGTGGCCTTCCTGACCCTAAACTAGACCACCTGTGCCGATGACATCCATGGCCTACCTCTTGCTGGTAAACCTGAAGAATCATGTCCGATTCTGTGCGACCCCATGGACTGTAGCCCGTCTGCCCGTGGGATTTTCCAGCAAGAATACTGGGTGGGTAGCCATGCCCTTCTCCACGGGATCTTCCCGACCCAGGGATGGAACCCGGGTCTCCTGCACTGCAGGTGGATTCTTTACCGTGTGAGCTGCCCAGGAAGCCCGTAAACCTAACTCCTGCTGGTTCCCACCCTCCCCCCAGACCCCTGTCCTCGTCCAGCAGGCAGCAGGCTCCTCCCTCCTAAACCGAAGTGCTTGCTGTTCTGGTACCACCACTCAGCCCGAGAGATGAACATCCAAAGCCAGCCTTTCCTCTGCCATTGAATTCAGATAAAGCAAAAGGCATTAATTAGATCACGCTCCCAACACCAGCTTTATACCCTGGGATAGATTTAGGGCTCCTGGAAATGAGAAGCTAACAATAACGGCAGCTCGGGCCAGGGAAGGGCGGCCCAGGGATGGACTCCCGCCAACGGGCGCTGCCCGGAGGCTCAGCACACAACAGCCCAGACCCACCTCCACCTCTGCTCCCAAGCTGTCCAGCCCCGTCCTGACCCTCAGCGCCTCTGGCCGGGATCCGCCGGCCCTGAGTTTTCGGCGAACAGCGATGAGGAGAAGGGAACACTCTGTCCCAGCGATCCGTGGCAGGCATGGGTTTTTGCCCTTGGCAACTTCCTTAGATGGCTGAAAGATTTAAAGACTCCAACCGAGTACACTGCTCTGGCTTCCCCCTTTCTCAAAACCCCTTCTCTACAGCCCGACCTCTGGTTTCCGTCCCCCAGCACTCCAGTAACACTGCCCTTTCCAAGGTCATCAGCAACCTCGTTCTGAATAAATCTCAAGACAGGTTCTCTGCTCTCCTCCTCCTTCACCACCCCCTCCTTCTTAAAAGGCCCCCCTGTCTTCCCTCAAACTGCGGGCTCTTTTCTCCTGACTTGCCGCCTTTCTGCCAACTCTTTCCAACTCATCTCCCCTGACACTTCTGAGTGGCACTAAGTGTTACCCTTCTCCTCTTCCTCCTCCATCTCTTCCCTCCTTTCCTTCCCCTCCTCCTCCGCCTTCTTCCTCTTCCTCTTTCTCTTCTGCTTCTTGCTCCTCCTCTGCTTCCTCTTTTTCTACATATTCACACCGTCAGTACTCGCTTCTGCTGCAGGACCACTCAGAACTCCCCGAGGAATGTTCACCCTCAGCTGTGACAAGCTCCAGGCACTGCCGCAGTCCTCTCCTTTGGCCTCTGGGCTACAATCCTGACCTGCCCCTCCTCAGGACGGGGCAAACCCCAGCAAAGAAAAAACACCTTTTGTTTGGAGATCTGTGAATCTACCTCTCTGACGCTGTCTCTTTGAACCTCAAGATCAATGTTTGGCTTGAAAATGAACTTCGGAGCCTGGCTGATGTAAATTCCCTTCCTGTCCTTTAGTTCCATCAGGCTAAAATTGATGCTGACCCTGAAGTGTCCCCCTCAAAGCTCCTTCCAAACTGTTTGCCTCAGTCCCGTTGCCTTCTGCTTCTTAGCTTTAAACTTGGCACCGCCCTCTTGACTTGACAACATTCACAGAATAGTGGATTGCCATTTCTTACTCCAACCTTCCCGACCCAGGGGTCGAACCCGAGTCTCTTGCATCTCCTGCGTTGGCAGGGGGACTCTCTACCACTACAGCCACCTGGGAAGTCTCCCTATTACATCATCCAGGGGCAGAAAGATGCCTGCAAGAGAGCCCTTGTTCTCACTGAAGGGGTGAAGTAGGCTCCGCTGATGCAGAATCACAGGCTAAGATCAGGGTTTAGAAAGTGGTTTACAGATGCTACGATGAGGGGGTAACAGGAGGAACTGACCACGTCCCGAGGCTCAGGGGAAGGGGTGCACATCAGCTGAGGTTTGAAAGCTGAGAAGCAGCCCACCGTCACAGAGCCTAGTGGGAAGGACATTCCAGGAAGCAAACATGGAGTGTGCAGCGGTCCTGTGCCGAAAGGAATCTTGATGCATTTGAGGGTCAGAGGAAAAGGCCAGGAGGACTGAACTGCAGAGAGTGGGCTCAGGCTTAGCAATGAGCTGGAGTCGAATCAAGCAGGACATTATGGAGCTGAGAATATCCATCTTCATCTCCCCTTGCAAAGATATTACAAAGGCTTCCCTGGTGGCTCAGCAGTGAAGAATCCGCCTGCAGTGCAGGAGACCTGGGTTTGATCCCTGGGTCGGGAAGGTCCCCTCGAGAAGGAAATGGCACCCCACTCCAGTGTTCTTGCCTGGAGAATCCCTCGGGCAGAGGAGCCTGGGGGGGTGCAGCCCATGGGGTCGCGGAGCCTGACGCGCCTGAGGGACTGAGCCAGCACCGCCGCGCGGCTGTCGGCTCAGCCGCTTCAGTCCCCTTTAAGAACCTCACGCGAGTGCGGCTGATTCGCAGTGCATGTCAGTCTCCGGAGCGCACAGAGTGGCTCGTTACACACGCGTATCTCTGCTTTTTCAAGTTCTTTTCCCGTTTATTTTACTATAGAATATTCAGTAGACTTCCCGGGGCTATCCATTAGGCCATTTTTGATTATCTGTCTTATTTTAAATTTACTTTTACTGGAGTACAGTTGTACAATGTTGTGTTAGCTTTGGTTGTAAAGTGAATCGGTTTTATATACACACATGGCCTCTCTTAGATTCTTTTCCCATGTAGGTCATTGCAGAGTGCTGGGTCGTTCCCTGTGCTCGATGGTGGGTCTTTATTAGCTCTCTGTTTTATATACAGTAGCGTGTATATGAGAGAAGGCGATGGCACCCCACTCCAGTACTCTTGCCTGGAAAATCCAATGGATGGAGGAGCCTGGCGGGCTGCGGTCCATGGGTCGCTAAGAGTCGACACGACTGAGTGACTTCACTTTCACTTTTCACTTTCATGCATTGGAGAAGGAAATGGCAACCCGATCCAGTGTTCTTGCCTGGAGAATCCCACGGACGGGGGAGCCTGGTGGGCTGATGTCTATGGGGTCACGCAGAGTCGGACACGACTGAGGCAACTTAGCAGCAGCAGCAGCAGCAGCGTGTATACGTCCATCTCAGTCTCCCGTTCACCCCTCCCCCACTACCCCCTAGGGGGCAATGTCTTCTGTGACTTCAGTGACTTAGATCTTGACGTGACCAGAGTCGCCATGAATGCAGAAGACACAGTGCTGGGTGGGGAGAGACGCTCAGGAACCAGCCAGGGGGCACAGTGATTCCTTGAAGGAGCACGGTCAGTGGGAGGGATCATGACCCATCTGTCAAGCAAGACTTGGCACCTCTCCCCTGACATGGAAAGATTAAGCCGTCTCTAGAAACTGGAATTGAGATCTCCAACTTTCTCTCTGCCACATATTTCCCTGATGATTTTCCCAAGAACTCCTTCCGTAAGACTCCCATGGAGGGACTTGCCTGGAGGTTCCGTGGTTCAGATGTCACCCTCAAAGCTGGGGGTGCGGGTTTGATCCCCAGTCAGGGAGATAAGATCCCACGTGTCTCACGGCCAAAAATTCAAAACATCAAACAGAAGCAATATGGTAACAAATTCAATAAAGTCTTTTTAAATGGTCCACATCAAAAACAAGAAACAAAAAAAAACTCTAGAAAAAAAATTCCTATGGAAATACTAAAACATAATTACACAAAAATCCTAAAAGAACAGGCTATACACAAACATGTCATTGCTGCTACTTGGCTTGACCTTGCAAATGATCGTCCCCACTGGGGAGAGGAACAGATTCAGGAAACCCACATGAAAAAAGCAGGCTCTTGGGTCCGTGTTCTCATATAAAGCAAACGCAACCACAATAACAAGGGCTGCCACACCTTACAAATGCGGGAAACAGCCAGGCTGGTGAGAAAGCCCCTGGGAAAAGGGTGGTAGAGGCTGCTCACCCCAGGCTGCGCGAGACAGGCTTGAGGCTGCCCTCCGCCCCAGCTCGGAGGGACAGGTCGTTTCAGGTTCCAGCAAGCCCAGTCCGGTCACAGGCAGCAAACAGCACAGTCAGAAGGAGCAAGTGACTCTGCCGCCTGTGTGCGTGTGTTGGCCCTATAGCTGGGTCGACCAGATGCCAGCTGGCAGTCAAGCTGAAACTCCCTTCTTAAAAAGAAACCAGCATGCCCTTTACATAGATCAGAATCCTTCCTTCTGCTTTAAGCCCCCGCCCCCCAGAAAAGCATCCTGGACTTTGCAAACCTAAGTAAAAACACAGCCCTCCCCTCACCCTGCCGACTTTCCTGCCCTCCCAAGCAGGCATCTGCAAATCCCTCCTGGGCACAGATGCAAAACACTTGCCAATCCTCCTTTTGGAGATTTGTGGGGCAACCCGCCAACTGGCTGCCCGCAGGTTATTCACACTGCAATAGGAAACGAATTTCTTGCTGCAGTTATCCTTCCATGTCGACTGTTTACCCCAGGAATAAACTAATTGCTGCTGTCAGACACCCTTTCCCACACTGCCCAGCACACATCTGTAAATTCCAAGAGGGACGGGGGTGAGCCAGGTGCCAGTTGGCTTCTGGAAGGGAATGGCGATTGGCCAACTGGAAGCCAGTTTATTATTCATGGTGGAAGAGAACTTGAACTTCTTATTGCAAATACCCTGCATGCTTCAGCATTTGCCTTTGAAGTACACAACTTGGACCTTAATTTGTAATAAGCCCGTGTTTACTGCTGGCTGTGGACTGGTTGTAGAGGCATAGGAAAGGGGAGACAATATCATACCTCACATATTTACTGAATACCTATGAAATGCCAGGTGGCTTGGTGGATGCTGACAACTGGACATGAGAGTTTTATTATTCTTAGAGGAATTCTCAGAAGTGGGGTAGAATCCATGCTCTCCATTGTTGCCAACTATTAGACCTGTAAGTGCAGTTTTGTTCCAAATACTCACTCAATTTCTCTTCCTTACACTTTCATCATCAGGACTGGGGGTCTCACCAAGGTTTTATATGGTGCTTGACAAGAGCATCTTCTGAACTAGCTCACCTTCAGAAGGTCTATGCTCTTGTGCCTTTGAACAAACTGTTGTTGTTATTCTTTAGTCACGAAGTTGGGTCTGACTCTTTTCGACCTCGTGGACTACAGCTCTCCAGGCTCCTCTGTCCATGGGATTTCCCAGGCAGGAATACTGGAGTGGGTTGCCATTTCCTTCTCCAAGGGCTCTTCCCAGCCCAAGAACTGAACCCACATCTCCTGTACTGGCGTGCAGACTGTTTACCAAGGAGCCACCAGGGAAGCCCCATGAACAAACTATGGTTTCTGCCTAAAAGGCCTCTCTTCTGCTTCTCTGATTATGAAAAGCATAACAAACCTCTGAAGACCCAGCCCAAGGTTGTCTACTGTATCCTTACCAGCATCCTATAAGGATACAGTAGGAAAACCTGCAGACAAAGGGCCACAGTGAGCCCGGGCTTGTAAAGATGGAAACCAAGAAGTCCCCAGGGCCCAGCCCTTTTCGCTCTGTCTTCCCAACACTGAAAGCTGTCTTCATCCTCTGTTGCTCTCTGCCTCTTTCCTGGCTCTTCTCTGAGGTGACCAGCTTCTTCTGATCGTTGGGTCCAATGTAAACTGTATCCTCGTGGCTGTATCACCTTCAAGGTCTGCTGGTCATCACCAGAGATTACGCTCTCCGTGTTGCTTACTCAGCAGAGACTCTACAACACTCCTAATCTATAGTGGACAGATCCTCCTTGGGTCAGCTGTCTTAGCTGTGGTTGGAAGCCTGGGTTCCGAGACCCTAGACCCTACCATTTCAGTGAAGCCATGGACAGGTTCAGGCAAAGTTTTGTGAGCAACACAGCAAAACAATGTTCTGTAACTTTCCACACTCCAGGGGTCACTAATGTACGTGCCTGTCACCCCAATCCAAACACACACACTCCAATCCATTACACTACCTACACCCCTGTGGGCTCATAGGTTAACTTCCTGCCCAGTTATCCACTGGCATAGCCCACTGCAAATAAAGAGGCTTTCAATCAAGGTTTATTGAGTAAGCCATTTAAAAATATAAACCGGACTGTGGAACTCGCTTGCTTAAACACGTCAGTGGCTTCCTGTTGTCTCTAAAATAAAACCCAAACTTCCTTTCATGACCTCAAAGGCCCAGAGGGGCTGGGGGCCTCCAGGGCTCGTGTCAGCCCGATGCCTCTTGCCTCCTCCTTTCCCGGTCCTCAGCCACACGGGTGTTTTATTTCCTCTAACACATCAACTCCAGGCTCAGGACCCTGACAGGCCTTCTTCCCTCCGTCTGGAATGTTCTCCTGTTCTTCTCGAAGCTGGCTTCTGCCCATTCCTGCTTCGGAATCCAGCTGAAATGTTGCCTCGTCGGCGAAGCCTTTCCTGACGAACCTCCCTGTCCCACGGTACTCGCATTTACCCTGCCTCGTGCAGTGTGTTCCGTGCGCATCGCCACTGGGGACTGTGACGGAGCTGGTTTATTTACTTCTCTCCTGTCTTCATCCCAGGTGGACCGTAAGCTCCACAAAGTTATAGACACGTCTCTTTCCTCCTCACCCACAGAGATGGGGTGTTGGCACACAATAAATATTTGTTGGTGGATGAATGTATTGGAGGATGATGATTTGAATTCTGACTTGATCACGGATAGTGACCTTGGACAGAATGTGTCTCCTTTGTAAAAATAATTACTTTATTTCACTTTTTAAATGCATTTATTATGGAAGGATAGTTGATTTACAACATTGTGTTAATTTCTGTTGTACTCCTAAGTGTCAGCTTCCACTTCTACAAAATCAGGAGACTCCAGAGCTGAGATAAAGATTATTCTGATTCACTTGAAAACTACTCAATCCTTCCTCTCTGAGATGATTTCCCTAATTAACTAACCTATCTCATTCTGACATCAAATGCCTATGCTGACATATCACTTTGCGGTTATGCTCTTAGTTATCATAAGGTCTCTGGACACGGGCTGCAGCAGTCCTTGAAGAAAGAGAGAAATCTGGGTGACCTGGAATTTTTGAGACTCCTGAAATATCCTTTAAGAGGATAGAAATTCCTAAATAGGGAATGTTTATAAAAACATGTTTATAAAGAGCATGATATTAATAAAACAGCAATGCTTCTATTGAGCATGTTCATGTTTTAAATGCAAAAATGTACAATGCAATGTAGCTATGCTATGTATAGAAAACTATCCATAATTCCTTCAACAAAAGCATTCATCAGGGGCTTACTGAGTGTCAGTTATGGGCATTAAAGACCATTGCATGCATGCTCAGTCACATCCAACTCTTTGTGACCTTATGAACTGCAGCATGCCAGGCCCCTCTGTCCATTAAACATCACTGTCCACCTGCTATTTCAATTAGTATGACAAAATCTGAGTGACTGACTGTTGTTTCAGGGATCCCAGTGAACCATGCCACCCAACATTTACATCCTGTGAGAGACCACCCACACTGAAGCTGAGCTGGGCCACAGGACCAGCTTTGACCAACAGGACATTTAGGAAGAGTAATGCAATGCAGAAGACACTTGAGAGTCACTTGGACAGCAAGAAGTTCCAACCAGTCAATCCTAAAGGAAATCAGTCCTGAATATTCACTGGGAGGACTAACACTGAAGCTGAAGCTCCCATGCTTTGGCCACCTGATGCAAAGAGCCAACTCATGGGAAAAGACCCTGATGTTGAGAAAGACAGGGCAAAGAAGGGGGCAGCAGAGGATGAGATGGTTGGATGGCATCACTGATGCAATGGACATGAACTCCAGGAAGCAGTGGAGCAAAGAGGAGCCTGGTGAGCCAAAGTCCATGGGGTTGCAAAGAGTCAGACACAACTTAGTGACTAAACACCACCAAGATATCCAGGAGCACAAGGAGACAGAAGGAAACGAGCTGTGTGCTGGCATCTCCACGTGGCCCTCGAGAGCTGCCCAGCTTCCTGACGGTTCTCCAGTTGTGATTTTAAGAGGTAATGGCCTTTTCATAAACTGATCTTTCTTTAGAGTAACCTGAGTAATCTTCCATTCCCTGTGGCCTTGACAGTCACACTGAAACAAATTTCAAACAGGAAATGATTTCCACTATGGAAAGTTTACCTAAGGATGATTATGACTTTTCTAGCTCCTTTTAACAAGGGTTAAATTTCCAATAAGCTGGTTCCCATGATTATTAGGTGGAGGCAATAAAGGGGGAAAAGCCTGGGAAAATGTTTTCCAGGACAGTTTTCTACGCAGAACAACTTGATACTTGACCAAATAATTTTAATTATCTCCACTACTAGACTGTCAAAATGCTGGGTTTTGAGTGCAAGGGCCCAGGGTCATCTTCAGACACTTGTTTCCAGGAACTCTTCATTTGATCCAGTTTTCCTGGTGTGTGAGTATGCATTGTACACATGATAACTCACCACTAAAAATGCGTATCACTTGTGAGCAGCCATATCAGACCTTACAAATCTAGAAGGGAAATGATTAAGCTAGTCAAGGGGGGAGGGGAGAGATCAGTGCTGCAAGAGAGATTAATCTGACAAACAAATTTTTATATGGAACCTGACTTTGATTAGACGATTTGAACCCTTAGAATAATTTACTTTGGTCTCTCTTTGTCAGATTTATGAAGTTCTCCCCCTTTAAAAAAAAACGTGTATATTGCTGAAAGATTGTAAAATTTAATAGCAAACAGATTACACGCTTAGGAATGGACGAAGCACAATTAGCGCGCACATTCCTCGCGCTCCTATAAATAACCTGGTTTCCTTTCTGTGTCTGCAAATTTCATTAGAGTGGTGGAAAAAAAGCAGGGGAGAGGAAGGAGGAAAAAAAAGAAAAGCCCTCTCTCTCACCACAAAGTACAGATCCGCTCACTCAATCAGGGGCTTTGTGCTATGCAGGAGCGGGCTTGAGGGGCACCCCCTCCCCCATCACGGACCACTAGCTTTGGAAAGAGACTTTTCGACATATGGATTTGAAATTCACCTGCTAAAAAGATCACATAAGTCTCAGCTATTCAACAAGCAACCTGCTTCCTCGCCTCCTCCACAGGGAACTGCAGTGATCTGACAGCAAAGGTTTTGTTCCACACCCCCTCAATTTTAAGCTGTATATACTTTGGACAAGCGAACTAATTTAGCAGTTATGGTTATTTTATATCTGTGAAAAGAACAATAACAACAACAACAAAAAAAACAAAAACTCCAGCTTCTCAATTATTAGAAGTCAAAAGCAAGTATTGGTGAGAGGACGGTGCTTGGAAAGGGTCAAAGTCTGAAAGCATGAGACATGAGCCATCCCCTCCCCACAATCCTCTCCAAGAAAATGTCCACACCAAAACATATTTGGAACATGTTGGGAGCATATTGGCTTTATGTTCAGTTCTTGGATGGGGTCTGTTTATATAAAATGAAGGGAAGAATTTGTATCATGTGAAACAAAAAGCACTCTTTCATCATTATCTGGATATTTCAAGCACTTGGGTAAGTTATTGATCTAAATTTGTGTGAGAACTTGGATTTAATCTTAAAATTCTAATCTGGCTACTAGGGGCACCCAAAACACCAAGCCACTCTCTAATAAAATCTGTAGAGCTTGATTTCATGCGTTGGTCTCAAAATAAAAAATAAAAAGAAAACAGTAAATGTGACACAAAACACTAAGAAGAATTGAGACTAAAAGCAAAGATTTCCTGATGCTTGCACGCACTAGGGATGCATTAGGGATGTTAGTAGCTCAGTCGTGTCAGACTCTTTTCAACCAAATGGACTATAGCCCATCAGGCTTCTCTGTCCAAGGAATTCTCCAGGCAATTCATTAGCGATATTTGATGACAAAGAATAGAAACCCATTTTAACAAGGTCAACTAAAGAAAGAAGTCATCGCTCACATGTATCTTGTAAGCAGTAAATATCCAGGGTATATAAAGAATTCCTATGAAACAACAAAGCTGTAAAAGAAACAGCTTGATTTAAAAATGGGCAAAGGACTCGAATAGACATTTTTCCAAAGAAGATATACAAGCATGCGAAAGGCATTCAACATCACGAATCATTGTTGTTGGTGGTTTTCTTTAGTGTCTAAGTCATGGACTCTTTTGCAACCCCATGGACTACAGCCCTCCAGGCTTCTCTGTCCGTGGGGTTCCCCAGACAAGAATACTGGAGTCGGTTGTCATTTCCTTCTCCAGGGGATCTTCCCAACCCAGGAATGAAACCCACATCTTCTGCACTGGTAGGCAGATTCTTTACCACTGAGCCACCAGGGAAACTCAATATGGTACCTAGAGTAGTCAGTCCCAAAGGAAGTAATCCCTGGACATTCGTTGGAAGGACTGATGTTGAAGCTGAAGCTCCAATACTTTGGCCACCTGATGTGAAGATCCTACTTATTGGAAAATACCCTGATGCTGGGAAAGATTCAGGGCAGGAGGATAAGGGGATGACAGAGGATGAGATGGTTGGATGGCATCACCGACTCAATGGACATGAGTTTGAGCAAGCTCTGGGAGATTGTGAAGGACAGGGAAGCCTGGCGTGCTGCAGTCCATGGGGTCACAAAGAGTCGGACACGACTTAGCGACTGAACAACAACAAAAACAAAATAAAACAACAAGAATAATCAAATCCACAGAGACAGAAGTCAAAGGGTGGTTCCAAGAGCTGGTGGAAGGAGAGGACGGAGAGCTGATGTCTACAGCAGGGATCCCCAAGCCCAGGCCATGGACTGTCCCAGCCCACGGCCTGTGAGGAGCCAGGTGCTCGGCAGGAGGTGAGCGGGGGGCAAGGGAGCCAAGCTTCGTCTACTCTTCACTGCCCCCAGATGGGACCATCTAGTCTCAAGAAAATGACCTCAGGGCTCCCCCTGAGTCTGACACCTGTGAGAGACCCTGAGTCAAGGAACCCACTTGGCCCACGCCCAGACTCTTAACCCACTGAACATGTGAGATAATAAATGTGCATTATTTTAAGCCATTGAGTTGATGACAATTTGCTAAACAGCAATAGACAGCTGACGCCTGCCCTGTTCTGGTCTATAGACGAGCCTCCGCCACAGGACTGTAGCTTCCATGTTTACCTGAAATCCAACCTGCTCCTGGCCACAGCATTAGCTCCAGACTCCCAGCTGCTCCTCACAGGCAACGCCACTGGCCTCTGGATCTCAGTTCCTTACCCCCAGGAGCATCCAACCAGCCAGCTAGCGTGAAAGCCATTCACTAAAGCTGACAGGTGCCTGCTGCTAACAGGCTGCACCCACCTACCATCAGGACTGTCCTGGAGGGTCAGCTCAGTTCAGTTCAGGCACTCAGTCATATCTGACTCTTTGTGACCCCATAGACTGCAGCACACCAAGCGTCCCTGTCCATCACCGACTCACAGAGCTTGCTCAAACTGATGTCCATTGAGTCCGTGAGGCCATCAAACCACCTCATCCTCTGTCATCCCCTTCTCCTCCTGCCCTCAATCTTTCCCAGCATCAGGGTCTTTTCCAATGAGTCAACTCTTCACATCAGGTGGCCAAAGCATGGGAGTTTCAGCTTCAGCATCAGTCCTTCAAATAAACACCCAGGACTGATTCACCTTAGGATGGATTGGTTGGATCTCCTTCCAGTACAAGGGACTCTAAGAATCTTCTCTAACACCACAATTCAAAAGCATCAATTCTTTGGCCCTCAGCTTTCTTCACAGTCCAATTCTCACATCCATACATGACCACTGGAAAAACCATAGCCTTGACTAGACAGACCTTTGTTGGCAAAGTAATATCTCTGTTTTTCAATATGCTATCTAGGTTGGTCATAACTTTTCTTCCAAGGAGTAAGCATCTTTTAATTTCATGGCTGCAGTCACCATCTGCAGTGATTTTGGAGCCCCCCAAAATAAAGTCTCTCACTGTTTCCATTGTTTCCCCATCTATTTGCCATGAAGTGATGGGACCAGATGCCATGATCTTAGTTTTATGAATGTTGAGCTTTAAGACAACTTTTTCGCTCTCCTCTTTCACGTTCATCAAGAGGCTCTTTAGTTCTTCTTCGCTTTCTGCCATAAGGGTGGTGTCATCTGCATATCTGAGGTTATTGATCTTTCTCCCTGCAATCTTGAGTCCAGCTTGTGCTTCATCCAGCCCAGCATTTCTCATGATATACTCTGCATATAAGTTAAATAAGCAAGGTGACAATATACAGCCTTGACGTACTCCTTTTCCTATTTGCAAACAGTCTGTTGTTCCATGTCCAGTTCTAACTGTTGCTTCCTGGCCTGCATACAGATTGCTCAAGGGGCAGGTCAGGTGGTCTGGTATTCCCATCTCTTTCAGAATTTTTCACCAGTTTTCACTGGTGATCCACATAGTCAAAGGCTTTTTGGCATAGTCAAAAGAGCAGAAATAGATGTTTTTCTGGAACTCTCTTACTTTTTCAATGATCCAATGGATGCTGTCAGTTTGATCTTTGGTTCCACTGCCTTTTCTAAAATCAGCTTGAACATCTGGAAGTTCATGGTTCATGTATTGCTGAAGCCTGGCTTAGAGAACTTTGAGCATTACTTTGCTAGCATGTGAGATAAGTGCAATTGTGCACTAGTTCGAACATTTTTTGGCGTTGCCTTTGTTTGGAATTGGAATGAAAACTGACCTTTTCCAGTCCTGTGGGCCACTGCTGAGTCTTCCAAATTTGCTGGCATATTGAGTGCAGCACTTTAATAGCATCATCTTTTAGGATTTGAAACAGCTCAACTGGGATTCCATCACCTCCACTAGCTTTGTTGGCAGTGATGCTTCCTGCTGCTGCTGCTGCTGCTGCTGCTGCTAAGTTGCTTCAGTTGTGTCCGACTCTGTGCAACCCATAGACGGCAGCCCACCAGGCTCCCCCGTCCCTGGGCTTCTCCAGGCAAGAACACTGGCATTGGTTGCCATTTCCTTCTCCAGTGCATGAAGTGAAAAGTGAAAGTGAAGTCGCTCAGTTGTATCCGACTCTTAGCAACCCCATGGACTGCAGCCCACCAGGCTCTTCCGTGCATGGGATTTTCCAGGCAAGAGTACTGGAGTGGGTTGCCATTGCATTCCAAGTGATTCTTCCTAAGGCCCATTTGACTTCACATTCCAGGATGTCTGGCTCTAGGTGAGGGATCACACCATCATGATTATCTTGGTCGTGAAGATCTTTTTTGTACAGTTCTTCTGTGTATTCTTGCCACTTCTTCTTAATATCTTCAGCTTCTGTAAGGTCCATACCATTTCTGTCCTTTATTCAGCCCATTTTTGCATGAAATGTTCCCTTGGTATCTCTAATTTTCCTGAAGAGATCTCTAGCCTTTCCCATTCTATTGTTTTCCTCTATTTTTTTGCAATGATCACTGAGAAAGGCTTTCTTATCCTTGCTATTCTATGGAACTCTGCATTCAAATGGGTATAGCTTTCCTTTTCTCCTTTGCTTTTGGCTTCTCTTCTTTTCACAGCTATTTATAAGGACTCCTCAGACAGCCATTTTGCTTTTTTCCATTTCTTTTTCTTAGGGATGGTCTTGATCCCTGTCTCCTGTACAATGTCATGAACCTCCTCTGTCTATCAGATCTAGTCCCTTAAATCTATTTCACACTTTCACTGTATAATCACAAGGAATTTGATTTAGGTCATACCTGAATGGTCTAGTGGTTTCCCCCACTTTCTTCAATTAAAATCTGAATTTGGCAATAAAGATCATGATCTGAGCTACAGTCAGCACCCGGTCTTCTTTTTGCTGACTGCATAGAGCTTCTCCACCTTTGGCTGCAAAGAATATAATCAACCTGATTTTGGTGTTGACCATCTGGTTGTGTCTATGTGTAGAGTGTTTTCTTGTGTTGTTGGAAGAGAGGGTTTGCTATAACCAGTGTGTTCTCTTGGTAAAACTCTATTAGCCTTTGCCCTGCTTTATTCTATACTCCAAGGCCAAATTTGCCTATTAATTGAGGTGTTTCTTGACTTACTACTTTTGCATTCCAGTCCCCTATAATGAAAAGGTCACCTTTTTTGGGTGTTAGTTCTAAAAAGCCTTGTAGGTCTTCATAGAACTATTCAACTTCAGCTTCTTCAGCATTACCAGTCAGGGCACAGACTTGGATTACCGTGATACTGAATAATTTGCCTTGGAAATGAATAGAGATCATTCTGTCGTTTCTGAGATTGCATGCAAGTACTGCATTTTTTACTCTTTTGCGGACTATGAGGGCTACTCCATTTCTTCTAAGGTATTCTTGCCCACAGTAGGAGATATAATGGTCATCTGAGTTAAATTCTCTTATTCTCAGTTCAGTTCAGCTCAGTCGCTCAGTTGTGTCCAACTCTTTGCGACCCCATGAATCGCAGCACATCAGGCCTCCCTGTCCATCACCAACCCCCGGAGTTTACTCAAACTCATGTCCATCGAGTCAGTGATGCATTCCAGCCATCTCATCCTCTGTCGTCCTCTTCTCCTCCTGCCCCCAATCCCTCCCAGCATCAAAGTCTTTTCCAATGAGTCAACTCTTCGCATGAGGTGACCAAAGTATTGGAGTTTCAGCTTCAGCATCATTCCTTCCAATGAACACCCAGGACTGATCTCCTTTAGAATGGACTGGTTGGATCTCCTTGCAGTCCAAGGGACTCTCAAGAGTCTTCTCCAACACCACAGTTCAAAAGCATCAGTTCTTCGGTGCTCAGCTTTCTTCACAGTCCAACTCTCACATCCATACATGACCACAGGAAAAACCATAGCCTTGACTAGACGGACCTTTGTTGGCAAAGTAATGTCTCTGCTTTTGAATATACTATCTAGTTTGCTCATAACTTTTCTTCCCAGGAGTAAGCATCTTTTAATTTCATGGCTGCAATCACCATCTGCAGTGATTTTGGAACCCAAAAAAATAAAGTCTGACACCGTTTCCACTGTTTCCCCATCTATTTCCCATGAAGTGATGGGACCAGATGCCATGATCTTCATTTTCTGAATGTTGAGCTTTAAGCCAACTTTTTCACTCTCCTTTTTCATGTTCATCAAGAGGCTCTTTAGCTCCTCTTCACTTTCTGCCATAAGGGTGGTGTCATCTGCATATCTGAGGTTATTGATATTTCTCCCGGCAATCTTGAGTCCAGCTTGTGTTTCTTCCAGCCCAGCGTTTCTCATGATGTACTCTGCATAGAAGTTAAATAACCAGGGTGACAATATACAGCCTTGACGTACTCCTTTTCCTATTTGCAACCAGTCGTTGTTCCATGTCCAGTTCTAACTGTTGCTTTCTGACCTGCATACAGGTTTCTGAAGAGGCAGGTCAGGTGGTCTGGTATTCCCATCTCTTTCAGAATGTTCCACAGTTTATTGTGGTCCACACAGTCAAAGGCTTTGGCATAGTCAATAAAGCAGAAATTGATGTTTTTCTGGAACTCTCTTGCTTTTTCCATGATCCAGCGGATGTTGCCAATTTGATCTCTGGTTCCTCTGCCTTTTCTAAAATCAGCTTGAACATCAGGGAGTTCACTGTTCACGTATTGCTGAAGGCTGGCTTGGAGAATTTTGAGCATTACTTTACTAGCATGTGAGATGAGTACAATTGTGCACTAGTTTGAGCATTCTTTGGGGGATTGTAATGAAAACGGACCTTTTCCAGTCCTGTGGCCACTGCTGAGTTTTCCAAATTTGCTGGCATATTGAGTGCAGCACTTTCACAGCATCATCTTTCAGGATTTGAAACAGCTCAACTGGAATTCCATCACCTCCACTAGCTTTGTTCATAGTGATGCTTTCTAAGACCCACTTGACTTCACATTCCAGGATGTCTGGCTCTAGGTGAGTGATCACACCATCATGATTATCTGGGTCGTGAAGATCTTTTTTGTACAGTTCTTCTGTATTCTTGCCACCTCTTCTTAATATCTTCTTCCTTTATCGAGCCCATCTTTGCATGAAATGTTCCCTTGGTATCTCTAATTTTCCTAAAGAGATCTCTAGCCTTTCCCATTCTGTTGTTTTCCTCTATTTCTTTGCATTGATCACTGAGGAAGGCTTTCTTATGTCTTCTTGCTCTTCTTTGGAACTCTGCATTCAGATGCTTATATCTTTCCTTTTCTCCTTTGCTTTTCTCCTCTCTTCTTTTCACAGCTATTTGTAAGGTCTCCCCAGACAGCCATTTTGCTTTCTTGCATTTCTTTTCCATGGGGATGGTCTTGATCCCTGTCTCCTGTACAATGTCACGAACCTCCTCTGTCTATCAGATCTAGTCCCTTAAATCTGTTTCTCACTTCCACTGTATAATCAAAAGGGATTTGATTTAGGTCATACCTGAATGGTCTAGTGGTTTTCCCTACTTTCTTCAATTTGAGTCTGAATTTGGTAATAAGGAGTTCATGATCTGAGCCACAGCCAGCTCCCAGTCTTGTTTTTGCTGACTGTATAGAGCTTCTCCATCTTTGGCTGCAAAGAATATAAACAATCTGATTTCAGTGCTGACCATCTGGTGATGTCCATGTGTAGAGTCTTCTCTTGTGTTGTTGGAAGAGGCTGTTTGCTATGACCAGTGCATTCTCTTGGCAAAACTTTGCCCTGCCTCATTCCGTACTCCAAGGCCAAATTTGCCTGTTACTCCAGGTGTTTCTTGACTTCCTACTTTGCATTCCAGTCCCCTATAATGAAAAGGACATTTTTTTTGGGTGTTAGTTCTAAAGGTCTTTTAATTCACTGATTCCTAGAATGTCAACATTCACTCTTGCCATCTGCTATTTGACCATTTCCAATTTGCCTTGATTCATGGAGCTAACATTCCAGATTCCTATGCAATATTGCTCTTTACGGCATCGGACCCTGCTTCTAGCACCAGCCACATCCACCACTGGGTGTGGATTGGTTTTGCTTTGGCTCCATCTCTTCATTCTTTCTGGAGTTGTTTCTCCACTGATCTCCGGTAGCATATTGGGCACCTACAGACCTGGGGAGTTCATCTTTCAGTATCCTATCTTTTTGCCTTTCCATACTCTTCATAGAGTTTTCAAGGCAAGCATACTGAAGTGGTTTGCCATTCCCTTCTCCAGCTGTAGTGGTGGGTAGAGCCTCATTTTTAGGAGACAGCAGCCCAGGACGCCATGACCAGTGTCTTTAGCACATCGTACTTGTCTGCTCCCTGCTTTTGCTTTCTTTTGAAATGAAGTTGAGAGGGAGGGGATATATGTATACATATAGCTAATTCAGGCTTCACTAGTGGTAGAGAACCCACCTGCCAAGGCAGAAAACCTAAGAGACACAAGTTTGATCCCTGCGTCAGGAAGACCTCCTGGAGGAGGGCATGGCAACCCACTCCAGTACTCTTGCCTGGAGAACCCCATGGACAGAGGAGCCTAGAGGGTCCATGGGGTCACAGGGTCAGACACGACTGAAGGACTTAGCTTGAACGCACTGCTGATTCACTGTGTTGTACAGCAGAAACTAAAATAACATGGTAAAGCAGTCATACTCCAGTTTAAAAAAAGAAATGAATTTGAAAACAGGATTATCAAAGTTGCCAGGAGACTTCAGAATCCTTCTCCATGAATGAAAGAAATAGTGTAAGTAATAATAACAGTAGTCGCATTATCTAAGCTTTGCAATGAATGAAATAAATAAAACTAAGTAAACTGTATAAGCAATATCCACAATGCCTAACCTTACAACTAAACTCACTTTTTTATATTTAAATATTACAATGGACTTCACAGGTGCCTGAAATTAAATCAGTGTCCAAGGTAATTTTTCTTGTTTAAAAAACTTACCAAATGGTGAAATTTTCACAGTATGGTCAGTTCAGCTTCAATAAGAATAGTTGTTCACAGGGTTTCCCTGGTGGTTCAGATGGTAAAGAATCACCTGCAATGCAGGAGACCCAGGTTTGATCCCTGGGTCAGGAAGATCAACTGGAGAAGAGAATGACTACCCATTTGGTATTCTTATCTGGAGAATCCCATGGACAGAGGAGCCTGGCTACAGCTGTGGGTTCACAAAGAATCAGATATAACTGAGCGACTAAGCTCACACACACACACACACACACACACACAAATCATCCAGTAACCCCCATATTACCAGTTTTTTCTTTTGAATGTATCTTGGCTAGCTGCCTAAAATCCTTTTTCAAAAGAAGTCTTTATAAAATAAAGGGAGAAAAGATTTTCCTTTTTCTAAAGGCCTGTTTATTGAGGTGTTTTGAAAATATAACCAGTGGGGAAGCAGACAGAACTGAAATGCTTGGGACCGCGGGTTTGCCTAAAAGCCCTTTTTTTCCCATTCTATTTTTTATTGAAGTATAGTTGATTTACAATGCTGTGCTGATCTCTGCTGTACAGAAACATGACTCAGTTATTCACCTATACACATTCCTTTTTAAATATTATTTTCCATTATGTTTTTTTTCAGCTGCTCCTAAATAAAACTAGGTAGCAGCCATCTGCACACAGATGTGTTTTGCTTAAACCAGGAGGTAATGTGTTAAATTCTTCACTGTTTCCAAACACAGAGCAGACTTCTACCTCTTCTCCAAAAATGTTGCATAATTAATAAAATTCATATCATCATACCAACTCTTTGCTCTTTTCTGCTTGCAAAAGTCATAGTTTATTTTCCTATTCTTCCTTTGAAGAAAGACACTGGTGATAGATGGTAGATGACAGTCCAGGAATTCCACCAAAATGACAGCACACGCCCTGTGAGCAGCTGGGACTGGCGGAGGGCCTGTCTTCTGTGCACATCGAGGGCAAGGCAGCCAACGGAAAGAAGCGGTCACATCCGAGCGTGCCACAGACCCAAAGGGCATCTGTGCTGGGCATCTCACACACACAAACACAGCTGCGTGAGGTCAGTCTGGCCTGCACAAACAGGACAACAGGTGGGACAGCTTTGATGAACTGCAGCTGAAAACTCCTCTGCAAATGCCTGTGTCTTTAGATATGGTGCAGCAGGCAGGCCCCAGATGGAAGGCACGGGAGGGCGGGCCAGCCCGTGCATGGGGCGCGGGCAGCAGCCGCAGAAGGAGGCTCAGAGCCGCCACCACTGTCCCCGCCTCCTGGAATCCAGCGGCTGGGCTTGCCCGACCGCCCGGGCCACACCAGCATCCTCGCTTGGCCTGCATACGACACAAGGGCAGTCTCTCGCAAGGAAGACAACTGTGTTTGCTTTTTCCTTCCCACGATGAGTTGGCTTTTCAGTCTGAGAAGAGGGAGAACCTCAAGTTGCCACCTAGGATTCCATTATTGGGAGTTTACACAGAGCACAATGGTGGGATATATCCATGCCCGTGATCTCGAGCATCTCACAGATATGCACTACATCTCTACATCCATACAGCTATCTAGACATCTAGACAGATGACAGATAGATATCAATAGATAGATGATAGGTAGATGGATGACGGAAAGATACATAGATGGTAGACAGATGGTAGAAAGATATCAATACATAGATGCTAGACAGATAGCAGACAGATGACAGAAAGATGACTAATAGATGGAAAGAAAGATAGACAGCCAGACAGATGAAGGACAGATACAATACTCAGCTACGTCCCTGGGCTTTTCCCCCTGAAAGACTGATGTAACATAGAGCCCTTGGCTCTAACTGCTAGAGAAAAGATGAAATGTCATCATCTATGACTTCCACAGACTTTCTCCATGCTTCACTCAGCAGCACCCAGTAGACACTCCAGGAATCCTTGAGCACCTCCGACCAGCGGGTTTGAGGATGTTTCACTTTAACTTTTACTGGAGCACAGGTGCTTTACAATGTTGCGCTGGGCTCTCCCCCAGCACAGTGAGCCAGCCGCATGGGTCCATGCTTCCCCTCCCTTTTGGACTCCGTCCCATTCGTTCGCCACAGCACACTGAGCAGAGTGCCCGGGCTCTGCAGCGTGGTCTCATTAGTTGTCCATTCTATATTAATACGTGCTATCAACAGTTTATACGTGCCGATCCCAATCTCCCAATTTCTCCCACCCCCGCCTTCCTCCCTTGGTATCCATACATTTGTTCTCTACATCTGTGTCTCTATTCCTGCTTTGCAAATAGGATTATCTATGCCATTTTTCTCGGAGAAGGCAATGGCACCCCACTCCAGTACTCTTGCCTGGAAAATCCCACAGAGGACCCTGGTAGGCTGTGGTCCATGGGGTCGCAAAGAGTCGGACACGACTGAGGGACTTCCCTTTCACTTTTCACTTTCATGCATTGGAGAAGGAAATGGCAACCCACTCCAGTGTTCTTGCCTGGAGAATCCCAGGGACGGGGGAGCCTGGTGGGCTGCTGTCTATGGGGTCACACAGAGTCGGACACGATTGAAGTGACTTAGCAGCAGCAACATACCATTTTCTAGTTTGCACGTGTATGCATTTGATGGGTTCCATGAAGACAGGAACCAACCCATGTGATTTTTTTTTCACATGTGTTCCCAAACATGAACCCCCCTCCCACTCCCCTCCCCACAACATCTCTCTGGGTCATCCCCGTGTACCAGCCCCAAGCATGCCATATCCTGCATCGGACATAGACTGGCGATTCGATTCTTACGTGATATTATACATGTTTCAATGCCATTCTCCCAAATCATCTCACCCTCTCCCTCTCCCTCTGAGTCCAAAAGTCCGCTATACACATCTGTGTCTTTTTTGCTGTCCTGCATACAGGGTCATCATTGCCATCTTTCTAAATTCCATATATATGTGTTAGTATACTGTATTGGTGTTTTTCTTTCTGGCTTACTTCACTGTGTATAATCGGCTCCAGTTTCATCCATCTCATCAGAACTGATTCAAATGTATTCTTTTTAATGGCTGAGTAATGATGACTGTATCCCCATCACCTGCAACAATGTTCTGGAACTAAGGAGGTAGTCAAAAAATACTTCCTGAATGAATGAATAAATGTCATAGCAAGATATGATGGGACATTAGGTAGCAAAATCATTGTATTTCCACACATGATGGGGTCTCAAAACCCAGGACTGAATCTTCCCAATTCAGTTCACATTCAGTGAGCAAAAATTAGTCAAATTAGTAAAACAAAAGCTTAAAATTTGTGAATAAAGACTGGTCATAGCAAACACCCTCTTCCAACAACACAAGAGAAGACTCTACACATGGACATCACCAGATGGTCAACATCGAAATCAGATTGATTATATTCTTTGCAGCCAAAGATGGAGAAGCTCTATACAGTCAACAAAAACAAGACCAGGAGCTGACGGTGGCTCAGATCATGAACTCCTTATTACCAAATTCAGACTCAAATTGGAGAAAATAGGGAAAACCGCTAGACGATTCAGGTATGACCTAAATCAAATCCCTTATGATTATACAGTGGAAGTGAGAAATAGATTTAAGGGCCTAGATCTGATAGACAGAGGAGGTTCGTGACATTGTACAGGAGACAGGGATCAAGACCATCCCCATGGAAAAGAAATGCAAGAAAGCAAAATGGCTGTCTGGGGAGACCTTACAAATAGCTGTGAAAAGAAGAGAGGAGAAAAGCAAAGGAGAAAAGGAAAGATATAAGCATTTGAATATAGAGTTCCAAAGAATAGCAGGAAGAGATAAGAAAGCCTTCTTCAGCGATCAATGCAAAGAAATAGAGGAAAATAACAGAATGGGAAAGACTAGAGATCTCTTCAAGAAAATTAGAGATACTAAGGGAACATTTCAGGCAAAGATGGGCTCAATAAAGGACAGAAATGGTATGGACCTAATAGAAGCAGAAGATATTAAGAAGAGGTGGCAAGAATACACGAAAGAACTGTACAAAAAAGATCTTCACGACCCAGATAATCATGATGATGTGATCACTAATCTAGAGCCAGACATCCTGGAATGTGAAGTCAAGTGGACCTTAGAAAGCATCACTACAAACAAAACTAGTGGAGGTGATGGAATTCCAGTTCAGCTATTTCAAATCCTGAAAGATGATGCTGTGAAAGTGCTGCACTCAATATGCCAGCAAATTTGGAAAACTCAGCAGTGGCCACAGGACTGGAAAAGGTCCGTTTTCATTACAATTCCAAAGAAAGGCAATGCCAAAGAATGCTCAAACTACCGCACAGTTGCACTCACCTCACATGCTAGTAAAGTAATGCTCAAAGTTCTCCAAGCCAGGCTTCAGCAATACGTGAACCGTCAACTCCCTGATGTTCAAGCTGGTTTTAGAAAAGGCAGAGGAACCAGAGATTAAACTGGCAACATCTGCTGGATCATGGAAAAAGCAAGAGAGTTCCAGAAAAACATCAATTTCTGCTTTATTGACTATGCCAAAGCCTTTGACTGTGTGGATCACAATAAACTGTGGAACATTCTGAAAGAGATGGGAATATCAGACCACCTGACTTGCCTCTTGAGAAATCTGCATGCAGGTCAGGAAGCAACAGTTAGAACTGGACATGGAACAACAGACTGGTTCCAAATAGGAAAAGGAGTACGTCAAGGCTATATATTGTCACCCTGGTTATTTAACTTCTATGCAGAGTACATCATGAGAAACGCTGGGCTGGAAGAAACACAAGCTGGAATCAAGATTGCAGGGAGAAATATCAATAACCTCAGATATGCAGATGACACCACCCTTATGGCAGAAAGTGAAGAGGAGCTAAAAAGCCTCTTGATGAAATTGAAAGAGGAAAGCGAAAAAGTTGGCTTAAAGCTCAACATTCAGAAAACTAAGATCATGGCATCTGGTCCCATCACTTCATGGGAAATAGATGAGGAAACAGTGGAAACAGTGTCAGACTTTATTTTGGGGGCTCCAAAATCACTGCAGATGGTGACTGCAGCCATGAAATTAAAAGACGCTTACTCCTTGGAAGAAAAGTTATGACCAACCTAGATAGTATATTCAAAAGCAGAGACGTTACTTTGCCAACTAAGGTCCGTCTAGTCAAGGCTATGGTTTTTCCAGTAGTCATGTATGGATGTGAGAGTTGGACTGTGAAGAAGGCTGAGCACCAAAGAATTGATGCTTTTGAACTGTGGTGTTGGAGAAGACTCTTGAGAGTCCCTTGGACTGCAAGGAGATCCAACCAGTCCATTCTGAAGGAGATCAGCCCTGGGATTCCTTTGGAAGGAATGATGCTAAAGGTGAAGCTCCAGTACTTTGGTCACCTCATGCGAAGAGTTGACTCATTGGAAAAGACTCTGATGCTGGGAGAGACTGAGGGCAGGAGGAGAAGGGGATGACTGAGGATGAGATGGCTGGATGGCATCACGGACTCAATGGATGTGAGTCTGAGTGAACTCCGGGAGATGGTGATGGCCAGGGAGGCCTGGCGTGCTGCGATTCATGGGGTCGCAAAGAGTCGGACACGGCTGAGCAACTGAACTGAACTGAATACCACTGTTCCCTAGTATCATTAGTGCTAACCAGGGCCAGATCCAAGAGAGCTTCATAAAGATCTCATAGAAGATTAACGGGGCATCTCAGAGGTAAAGAGATCATCTAGGAAACAATAAATAAATCAGAAAGTGATAAGTGTCAGTCGCTCAGTTGTGTCCAACTCTTTGCAAACCCACGGACTGTAGCCCACCAGGCTCCTCTGTCCATGGAATTCTCCAGGCAAGAATATTGGAGTGGTTTGCCATTTCCTTCTCTAGGAGATCTTCCCAACCTAGGGATGGAACCGTGGTCTCCTGCAAGGCAGGTGGATTCTTCATTATCTGAGCCACCATGGAATCCCCCATCAAAGAGGAAATTTCCAACGTGTAGTGAAAATTCAGCAAGTCAACTGTAGGAAAGAGAAAGGCTAATATAACTTGTTTTAATGAATCCAGGGGAGAAAAGATGTTTCTGTATGCTATATGACTATAATTATATACATTTTCTTTCTTCTCTCAACATTTTGTATTTCAAATTTGTTACCTGGGGTGAGGAAAAAAAACATGTGTCTTAATAAAAAGGAAGGAAAGGAGGTGTGGAGAGGGGGACATGGGTGTGGAGAGGGAACAGGAGAGGGAGGGAAAAGACCTCGTAAAATGCAACAAGACAGGCGAGTCCTTCATAGCTCTAAAACCGCCAACTGAAAGTGGATAAAAGTCCTATCAGCCAGCTGTTTTGTTTCCATGACACTAAACACTACTGGTTTTACTTCTTCAGAGAATATCTTGAACTGATTAGTGACTGTGGCATCGTGGAGACACGCCACCGTGTGAACAAGGAAGACAGCACACAGGCCCCAGGGGAGCCCGGGCTGTGGGGCGAGACCCGCAGCCTCCAGGAGACCAGGCCCCAGAGCTCACGGCGAGCCTCGCCCGGGGACGCTGGCGGCCTTCAAAACCTTCTCCAGAGGATCCCTCTGTTCTGGTCAGGGGACGGTATCTGAGACTCGGGAGTGTGGACCCCTGGGTTCTACTACCCATCCGTTCAATGAACAGACCTGCCAACGGAAACATGTATTTTCAGTGCTCCAACACGCCTTGTCTTCTGCAACAACTGGGATAACGATTTCTGCTCTATTTATCCACAGCATAAGAAAGCCTAGGGTAGGAATGTGTATTTTCTGAATTAGTGAAAAGCGGTGTTATTGATCCCGCCAGCTATGATGTCCCTTCAGGAGAAGGCCCCGTGTGGGGGTGTGAAGGCTGGGGGGAGGCACAGTTAGGGACTTTGGGATGGACACGTGCCCACGGCTCTAATTAAAGTGGATAAACCAACAGGGACCTCGTGGGCAGCACAGGGGCACTGCTCCGCGTTATGCGGCAGCCTGGACGGGAGGGGAGTCCGGGGAGAAGGGGTACATGTGCGTGCATGGCTGAGTCCCTTTGCTGTCCACCTGAAACTATCACAACATTGCTAATCGGCTGTACTCCAATACAAAATAAAACTTAAAAGAAGACTAGTTTAGACTAGAAAGAGACGTGCTAGTTTACATCTTCATGAGGGATAATGTGGAAGGTGAAAGTTGCTCAGTCGTATCCAACTGTTTGATACCCCATAGACTATACAGTCCTTGGCATTCTCCAGGCCAGAATACTGGAGTGGGTACCCTTTCCCTTCTCCAAGGGATCTTCCCAACCCAGGGATCAAACCCAGGTCTCCCACACTGCAGGCGGATTCTTTACCAGCTGAGCCACAGGGAAGCCCAAGAATACTGGTGTGGGTAGCCTATCCCTTCTCCAGAGGATCTTCCCGACCCAGGAATTGAACTGGGGCTCCGGCACTGCAGGTGGATTCTTTACCAACTAAGCTACCAGGGATAATGCAAGCACCTTAATAATTATGTGTTAAAATTCATCTCACAGAGAAACACAGTGGAGTCAAGGACAGTAGCTTCTGGGTGTGCATAACACTCATATGTAGACCATTGTAGGCAGACGTGAACAAAGCTGTCCCCCAGCACGACTAATTAGTTTATGGGGCATATGCTCTGCACTTACCCTTGTTTGGACTTCTTACACATAGTAACGTCTTCAAAATAGTAGATATTGACTCTACTTGTATCTAATGAGATTTAAAAATCTCTCTCAAAAAAAAAAAAAAATCCTTCTAAGTGGAGTAAACCAGACACAGAAAGACAAATATCATATGGTATCACTGATGGTGCTAATGGCAAAGAACTGCCGATGCAGGAGATGTAAGAGATGCGGGTTTGACCCCTGGGTCAGGAAGATCCCCTGGAGGAGGGCATGGCAACCCACTCCAGTATCTTTGCCTGGAGAATCCCATGGACAGAGGAGCCTGGTGGGCTACAATCCATGGGGTCGCAAAGAGTCAGACAGGACTTAAGCAACTTAGCACGCATGCACACATTGCTTATATATGGAATCTAAAAAAAAAAGATAGAAATGAACTTATTTACAAAACAGTTACAGATGTGGAAAACAAACTTAACGGTTACCAAATGGGAAAGGGGAAGAATTAGGAGACTGGGATTCACACATACACACCACTACATGCAAAATGGATAACTGATAAGGCCCTGCCGTCCAGCACAGGGGACTCTGCTGAGTATTCTGCAATGACCTATATGGGAAAAGAATCTAAAGAAGAGGGGATAAACTGATTTACTGGGCTAGACACTTGAAACTACCACATCATTGCAAATCAACTGCACACCAACAAAAACTAAAAAGAACCAAAAATTCTCTCAATAAATCAGAAGGGCTAGTGCCTTATGGAAGAAAGTGAAGAAGAACTAAAGAGCCTCTTGATGAAAGTGAAAGATGAGAGTGAAAAACTTGGCTTAAAACTCAACATTCAGAAAACAAAGATGATGGTATCCAGTCCCATCACTTCACAGTATATAGATGGGGAAACAATGGAAATAGTGACAGACTTTACTTTGGGGGCTGCAAAACCACTGCAGATGGTGACTGCAGCCATGAAATTATAAGACGCATACTCCTTGGAAGAAAAGGTATGACCAACCTAGATGGCATATTCAAAAGCAGAGACATTACTTTACCAACAAAGGTCCATCTAGTCAAGGCTATGACTCTTCCAGTGGTCATGTATGGATGTAAGAGTTGGGCCATAAAGAAAGCTGAGCACTGAAGAATTGATGCTTTTGAACTGTGGTGCTAGAGAAGACTCTTGAGAGTCCCTTGGACTACAAGGAGATCCAACCAATTCATCTTAAAGGAAATCAGTCCTGAATGTTCATTGGAAGGACTGATGCTGAAGCTGAAACTCCCATACTTTGACCACCTGATGCAAAGAACTGACTCATTGGAAAAGACCCTGATGCTGGGAAAGACTGAAGTCAGGAGGAGAAGGGGACGACAGAGGATGAGATGGTTGGATGGCATCACCGATTCAATGGACATGAGTTTGAGTAAACTCCGGGAGTTGGTGATGGACAGGGAGGCCTGGCGTGCTGCATTCCACGGGGTCACAAAGAGTCGGACACGACTGAGGGACTGAACTGAACGTAGCTGGTCTCTACTACACATGAGACTGTCAGAAATTCTTTCATCCGAGGACTACGGTAATGAAGTTTCTATGGCAGCTGAGAAGGATACGCTCCCCCCACCTACTCTCTCCCAGCCGCCCTGGACTCCAGGGTCACAGCCTTCTTCACAGCACCCCGTCCCGTCCCCCAAACGTGCTTGCACTTTAAGCCCCTCCATCGTTTCACAGAAACCGACGGCCACGACTTCCCAGATGCAGAGCAAGCAGCAGGCCTGCTTGCCACAGGATCCTATAAAATGCTGATGGAGCAGGAAACAGCTATAAAACGTCCCCCGAAATCCTCAAGGGGTGTCCTGTAACATTTTCCATGGAAACGCCATAAAATATTCCACGCAATTAGCTTCGCTTAAAGAAACATTTGTCAACGTGCTTCACCTTCGGATAGGTGACTTTTTTCTCTCAAAATACGTGTCATTTACAAAAGTAGTATGTTGTTTAACAAAATACTTAGATGTTATTATCACTGTGGGATTCTGATGGACAGAAAGCTAATCAGAGCAAAATCACATTCTAAAGCTGAAGTCGAATTTATCAGTGAGGAGCGAGTGGGGTATAGAGTAGAGAATGCAGGGGAAAAATTAGGAAGAGATTTTTGTTTAGGTAAATCAAACTCCTACCCTATCAGGGGTCCATTTTCCAGCCTCAGAAAATATGAAATTTCCTTCGAAAGACTCACTGTAAAGCATGTGACCCCGGAGAATTCACAGGAATTGAAATGAACTCCCAGGGTCCCCATCTGATGCCAAGAAACTAGGCTGCAAATCAACCACTATTTTCCAAAGCAGGGTGGAACGTTACCACGAAGTCACCACACGCTGACGATGGAAAACAGGTGTGTGGGTGAGGCCTCCTGACTGCAGCAAGGCCACGCTCGGTCCCCAGGGGCTCATCTACACCCCTCCAGATGGCCGTCACTCCCGACTGGTGTGCAGGGATTTTCCACGGGGATCCCAGGCCTTTCACAGGGCTGCTCAAGTGCAGGATTATCCCATCACACTTTCCCTCCCTGGAGCCAACACACCTTGGCCTTCCTGCCCCCTCTCCCAGACGTGCCTGCCTCCTGCCAACTCTTGGGACCTTGCCGCTTCTGCCCACGGTCACCTGCGGGGGCAAATGCCTTGTCTGGGTTCACGAGGCTGTGATGCCAGGTTGCTGCTTAGACGCCTCCCTTTCACGGGTTTCTCAAAATTCTTCTTGCTGTTCTTTTGTTGGACTCCACCACAGAAGGAGACGATTCGCTCAGCCTTAATGTATCCTTTGTTTATTTACTGCTGGGCTGTGTCTTCACTGCTGCACGGGCTTTGTCTAGCTGCAGGGAGCAGGTGCTTCTCTCTGCCTGCGGTGTGCGGGCTTCTCTTGTTGCTGAGCACAGGCTCTAGCAGTTGTGTCCACGGGCTTAGCTGCCCCACAACATGTGGGATCTTCCCATACCATGGACTGAAACGGTGTCCCCTCATTGGCAGGCGGATTAAGTCCGTTCACCCAGTTTTGAAAGGCATTTTTTTTAAGCTTTGGAGAGGCTAGAGCAACAGGGATGGTGGGGAGAATTAGACTGTGGGCAGGAGGCTTAGTCGTGAGGAGTCACTGTTGAAACAGATGCAGAAAAGGCTCAAAGTACACACAAGGAGCCGAGATCAGCTGTAAGAAGACACGGGCAGAAGTCAGGCACCAAAGGTAGTTTGCTGGGACTTTCCTGGCGGTCCAGCGGTCAAGATTCCCCCTCCCATTGCGGGGGGTGCAGGTTGGGGAGCTAGGATCCCACATCCCTTGTGCCCCAAAAAGCCAAAACATAAAACAGAAGCAACATTGCAACAAATTCAATGACGGTTCTTAAAAAATAGTCCACATCAATAAATAAAGTAAAAAAAAAAAAGCAGATTTGAGGATGTGACCACCTAGGAGATACTCATCAGAAACAAGCAAAGGCAGTGCCAAGGACACAGCAAAAAAGGAAGGTAAAATGCATTGTTAAAAGAATGAGCCCCAACTTCATGATGAGTAGACACGATGTTTTCTAGACAGATTTATACAAACAGTGAGTTAATTGCATCCAACATGAAAAGCCAGGGGCCTCATTGTGTCACTCTGCCCGTTTTCGCCTTCAGAGTATCATTTCATGACATGATCTAAATCAGGGATCAGGAATGAGAAATATATATTTATTTATCAAGGACTAAGCTGTGGAAGAGGACAAACTAAACATCCAAACTGCTCCCAGAATGCTCAGCGCCCTAAATCCATCAGGACAATGCTCCCAGAATGCTCGGCGGCCCAAGATCCGTCAGGAAGGTGCTCACAGAGGAGCAATGCGATGCTGCTGGGACCTCCCTCCAGCATCCGGGGTCCAGGTCTTCCTCGTGAGGCAGGCTCAGCCCATCGAGTCAGTCATCTTATGCGTAAGGCCAGGACTGTGGTTTATTAATTCATTCACCCTGAGAGACGAGAATTACCTACTTGTGAATGAACAGTGTGAACTATTCCTGTTGGATGTTCACTGGAGTGAGCCAAGATTGGCGTGTGCAGGTTATGACTAAGGATAGTTAACAAGCAGTCTGAGTGTTCCATGCACTCAGCCTAAGAAAACACAACAGAGCCATCCCGACAACCGGGATGCACTTGCCAGTAAGTCAAGAGTGTTTAGGACTGCCCAGGTGGCGCCAGTGGTAGAGAGCCCGCCTGCCAAGGCCGGAGACGCAAGAGATGTGGGTTCAGTCCCTGGGTGAGGAAGATCCCCTGGAGGAGGGCATGGCAACCCACTCCCAGCATTCTTGCCTAGAAAATTCCAGGAGCAGAGGAGCCTGGAGGACTACAGTCCAAAGGGTCAAAAGAGTCAGGCACGACCTTGCAGGCAAGAATGTTTAAGTCCACCTAACAAAGTTCTGGGCCCCACCCCCCACCCCATTTCCTGGCCCCGACAGCTTCTGAAAAAACCTGCCAACATCTCCCTCTGTGAATTCTATGCTTGCGTTGTTCACGTGTCTGTCTGACATACGTTTTCCTAATACATTTCATCAGGCTGCGTGCAGGTCCATCTTTACACATCTCTGTTGTGATCTGTGCAAGGACAGACTGATTTACAAGTTTCACAAGGGGCTTCCCTGGTGGTTCAGTGGTAAAGAATCCACCTGCCAATGCAGCAGACAGGGGTTCCATCCCTGATCCGGAAGATCTCATGTGCTGCAGAGCAACAAAGTCCGTGCGTCACAACTACTGAGCCTGCACTCGAGAGCCCAGGAGACACACTCCTGAAGCCCGTGTGCCTAGGGCCCTCCCACCGAAACCAGAGGAAACCCCTTCAGCAGGGAAGACTCAGCACAGCCGAGAATAAATAAATAAACACCGAAACCAAATTATTAAAAAAATAAAGTTTGACTCCTAGAGATCAATCTCATGACTCTATTTTCCAGGGCTTAGGGGGAGAGGCTGGCAGAGGTGCATCACCATTGTTCCCCAGCACCAGAACAGAAGTGCCTTGCTTTCCTTCTCATTTAAAACTTTAATGGGATTTTCTCTAAAGGCCTATTACTGCACTTTCTCATTTATATGTTTCTATCAACAGACCCTGAATCATTTCAGTCCTCCCAGGATGCTGGATTTGGAAAGCTCTTTTTATCAAGGTCGTTAACGAATTCCCACTAACAAAGGAACTTTATCTGGGTTACATTCA
The DNA here is from genome assembly GCF_014754425.2 of Oryx dammah. Classification (NCBI taxonomy): domain Eukaryota; kingdom Metazoa; phylum Chordata; class Mammalia; order Artiodactyla; family Bovidae; genus Oryx; species Oryx dammah. Next base: position 2,359,907 of record NW_024070192.1, on the reverse strand, counting down.
GTATTCACAGGGGCAAAACTGTGAGCTTCTCCGGAGAAACCCTGGCAAATGATAATCAGAAGTATCGCGGAAACAAATGAAAAAAGAAGATAAGTTGTGCAAAGCCCTTTCGTATTTTGGAAAGCCCAAGTTAAAAGTGCGAGACAGATTGAAGGCGAGCTCAAAGTTATACAATGGAAAAATACTGTGCCGAAGATTAAAGGCCTGCCTGCCAGAGAGATAATGCCAAATTTGATGAGAAAATACATAACATTTCCTTTCCTTTGAAACCTTAGTTGATATTTTCCACTTTGACTGGAAAGAAAGAAGCTCTGAGATGTCACTCAGCACTTGGAGAGGGGGGCCTCCTTTCCAGATGCAAAAGCACAGAGGAAGTGCCTCAGTATTTTTCCTGCAAAGGACAAGCCCCTGGAAAGTTCAAGATTGGCTCATAGGCTGCGAAAAGGCTGCTTTGGGTCTTTCATTATTTGCCTGCGAACATTTTTCTCTCTATGGGGAACTGGGGAACTCGTAAAGGGGGCTGGAGGCAGAGAGAGAAGTGGATAAAGAAAACTGGACGTGCCCATTCCCTTTATTACTTTGTGGCTTAGAGGATAAAGCATCTGCCTACAATGCGGGAGACCCGGGTTCGATCCCTGGGTAGGGAAGATCCCCTGGAGAAGGAAATGGCAACCCAGTCCAGTATTCTTGCCTGGAAAATCCCATGGATGGAGGAGCCTGATAGGCTAAAGTCCATGGGGTCGCAAAGAGTGGGACACAACTGAGCAACTTCACTTCACTTCACTTCACAGTTGCTTTACAATGTTGTGTAAATGTCTTCTGTTCAGCAAAATGAATCAGCTATATGTTTGCAGATATCCCCTCTGTCTTGGATTTCCTTCCATTTGGGTCAACCATAAAGCACTGAGCAGAGCTAATCAGTGCTGTATAAGATTCAGCATCATACAGCACACAGTACACCCTGGGCTATACAGGAGGGTCTCGTTAATCATCTGTTTTCTTTGTTGCTGTCCAGCTGCTCAGTCACGTCCAACTCTTTGCCATCCCACGGACTGCAGCACACCAGGCTCCTCTGTCCTTCACCGTCTCCCACAGTTTGTTCAAACTCACGTCCATTGAGTCGATGATGCCATCCAACCATCTCATCCTCTGCCGTCCCCTTCTCCTCCCACCTTCAATCTTTCCCAGCATCAGGGTTCCAATGAGCTGGCTCTTCACATCAGGTGGGCAAAGTAGTGGAGCTTCAGCATCAGTCCTTCCAGTGAACACCCAGGGCTGATCGCCTTTAGGATGGACTGGTTGGAGCTCCTTGCAGTCCAAGGGACTCTCGAGAGTCTTCTCCAGCACCACAGTGCAAAGCGTCAGTTCTTCAGCACTCACTCTTCTTCATGGTCCAACTCTCACATCCATACATGACCACTGGAAAAACCATAGCTTTGACTGTAGGGACCTTTGTTGTCAGTGACATGATTAAACTGCTTTTTAATACGCTGTCTAGGTGTGTCATAGCTTTTCTTCCAAGGAGCAGAGTAAGTAGGTCCTGCAAATTATACAGCAGGTGCTGTTCATGACTACGTTCCCTGCGTAAGACCTAAAAGCACAACCGCATCCCTGCCCCGAGCTGACCAACCCCGGTCTAATGGGGCGAAACACACACTGTCGGGCAGGACCCATGCCCCGAGCTGACCAACCCTGGTCTAATGGGGCGAAACACACACTGTCGGGCAGGACTCCCTGCCCCGAGCTGACCAATCCCGGTCTAATGGGGCGAACACACACTGTAGGGCAGGACAGGGGCGGGGTTAAAAAGCTGAGCGGGCCCGGCTGCAGCTCCAGCCCGCACACGCTTGTTACACTCATCAGATATTCAAGGGCATGCACTCATTAGCGTGGTCCCTGCTCTGAGCAGGCACGAGGCCTCCAGCCGTGTCACATGCTGACTTGCAGGAGAACCCGAGACTATGATTTGCATTAATTGAAAAGTTGTGTCCGGACTTCAGCCCCTCACTTCCAAAAGTTCAGGGCAGAACTTAGGAATTCCAGGAAAGCACGGCCAGAGAAGCAAAGAGTGAAACTGGATTTGCACCTCAGTTTAGAGATCAGTCTACTGATCTGATCTTCCGACTGAAACGCATCATCAGAAATGGCAATAAAACCTGGTTCATCAGCCGGATTCCTCTGCATAATCATTTTGTGTTGACAGGAGCTAAGAGCTCAGGAATACTCGCACTTCCTGGCTCTGAGTGGAGATGTCCACCTTGCTTCTGCGGGGAGACTCCCCACCCTTCCGTATTCCTGTGGCATCGCCTTTACCTCCCCGGATACGCATCATTTCAGGCGAGCTGCTCCTTTTTCTCATTTTTCGTACTTTTTCCATCCATAATGCATGTTAATGGAACTACGCTGCTGTCCATTGTTCAGTCACTAAGCTGTGTCTGACTCTTTGCAACTCCACGGACTGCAGCACGCCAGGCTTCCCTGGCCTTCACCATCTCCCGGAGTTTGCTCAAACTCATGTCCATTGAGTCAGTGATGCCATCCAACCATCTCATCCTCTGTGGCCCGCTTCTCCTCTTGCCCTCAACCTTTCCCAGCATCAGGATCTTTTCCAGTGAGCTGACTCTTTGCATCAGGTGGCCAAAGTATTGGAGCTTCAGCTTCAGCATCAGTCCTTCCAGTGAATATTCAGGGTTAAATTAATGGAATTAGAACAGCTGCTTGTTAATGGAGGATTCCAGGAAATGATAGGTTGTATTTAAGCAGATTTCCCTCTGAAGAATTTAGATCACATGGCTGTTACAGGGCAAGTGTTTCAGACTGGACCAACGAGATCACACACGTGTAACTAGGACGCCTAGTGTAGACCCATTAAAACCCTAGCCCCACATTCAGGGAAAGTCAGATACTTGCCAGTATCAAGTCAGATACTTGATGGCATGAAGGAATTATTATTTCAATTCAGGCATAAAGTAGTACTGCGACCATACTTTTAATAAACATTTATCTTTTAGAAATACCAGGTTGGCCAAAAGGTCTGCATGCATGAGTACACTGCTGCTGCTGCTGCTGCTAAGTCGCTTCAGTCATGTCCGACTCTGTGTGACCCCAGAGACGGCAGCCCGCCAGGCTCCCCGGTCCCCGGGATTCTCCAGGCAAGAACACTGGAGTGGGTTGCCACTTATCCGGCTCTGTTTGACTCTGTGGACTGTAGTCCACCAGGTTCTTCTGTCCGTAGGCAAGATTACTGGAGGGGCAGTCATGCTCTTCTACAAGGGATCTTCCCAACCCAGGGACTGGGCCTGAGCTTCCTGTGTCTCCTGCATGGCAGGCAGATTCTTTACTGCCGAGCCACAGGGGAACTCCAAAATGTTTGTTCTGTAACATTTTGCAGAAAACTTGGAATGAAATTTTTGGCCAACCTAATGAATTACCCAATTGTAGAAGGAGCTGGAGAGACACAAATGAACCAGACTGGGTATGAATTGATCGTTTTTGAAATTAGGTGATGGGTTCAGGATAAAAAATTTTAGTATGGTCTCAACTCTTCATATGAATGACATTTTCCACAAAGAAGCTCTTAAAAATATGTCTTTTTGTAGTCTGTAGTTATTGGGGAAATCCACTCTGAATATTTACTGGAAGGACTGGTGCTGAAGGTGAAGCTCCAATACTTTGGCCACGAGATTTGAAGAGCTGACTCCCACTGGAAAAGACCTTGAAGCTGGGAAAGATTGAAGTCAAAAGGAGAAGGGGATGGCAGAGGATGAGATGGTTGGATGACATCATGGACTCAATGGACATAAGTTTGAGCAAACTCTGGGAGACAGAGGAGGACAGAGGAGCGTGGTGCGCTGCAGTCCATGGGGTGCAGAGAGTCGGCCATGATTTAGCAACTGAACAACAACAATCATTTCTTAGCTGGAACACTGGGCCCATTGCTCTCTGAGCCTGTTTTTGCCTGTGTAGTTGTAAGAGATAACAGGGCCAGTGCAGAGAAAGTGACGAATCACAGGAGAGAGGATGCGCAGGGCTCCCTAACAATGGCCCTAGGACTCTGTCCATCCCTAGGCATTCTTCAGCAGAACCTGTGACCAGCCCACGGCTGACTGGATTCCTTCTTTTGTCTATGTGTCAGCCAGCGTCTAGACTGAGCTCAGACTTCTGCTTACTTTATGAAACCAGATCAGCCTTTAAGAATCCAGCCTGCTATGGAGCGCCACCCCTTTCAAAATAACACAAATATATATTTGGATTTTCCATAAACAAGAGCGTGTGCCAAACAGGTTTGTGCAAATTGCAGAAGAATGTTTCTTTGATTCAGATGCTGAAAATATACCACTGAATGACTACTTAAGAAACAGCATCAATGAGAGCTCTTATACCAAACCACTCTGCAGCTACTGCCTGCCTATGAAGAGCTAATGAAACAATTATAGAGGGAATCAATGAATGTCTCAATAGTAGTGACCTAATGAACACGTTTTAATTACTATTTTTTACCCAACAAGGAGCTGAATCACTCTGCATATCACTGGTATAAACAAAAAACAACGATGATCTAATAGCATTCTCCTAGAGGGCCTTCTGCTATGCTGAATTTCCTTAGAGGGGTAAGCCAGTGTAAATAAATACCCTGTTTTTCCAAGCAAGTTGACAGACAGGATTGATTGCAAGTGGAAGACTTTCTTAAGTTAGAGAGAAAGAAAAGGTATTTTCTGTTTTGCTGTTTTATTCAGTTGCTAACTCTCATCCGACTCTGTATAATCCTATGGACTGCAGCATGTCAGGTTTTCCTATCCTTCACTATCGCCCAGAGTTTGCTCCAATTCATATCCATTGAGTTGGTGATGCTGTCTAATCATCTCATCCTCTGTCACCCTCTTCTCCTCCTGCCCTCAGTCTTTCCCAGCATCAGAGTCCTTTCCATTGAGCTGGCTCTTCACATCAGGTGGCCAAAGTATTGGAGCTTCAGCTTCAGCATCAGTCCCTCCAATGAATATTCAGGGTCAACTTTCTTTAGGACTTGCTGGTTATAGACCCTTAAACGTCACTGTCTCCTCCACTTGCTACAATTCTTGTAGACCTTAACTGCAGCCCCTCGATAATAACTTCTGGGGAGAAAACACATGTCTCTCCAGAATTCTTAGCATCACAAAGAGGCATCTTTGTGAAAATAGTCTCTTACAAATTAGGAATGCTTTGTTTTGTGCAAGAAGTATCAGATTCATGAATTGCACTGCTGTGTGCAGGCATCAATAGTTAAAATCACAGAGAATGCCCATCAACAAGGGAGAGAAAAATGGAGTTATATTCACATCATAGGGCACAAATCCTCCAAAAATGACCTGCAGGATTTTCTTGAGGTACCACTAAGAGGAATACTGCGAAAGAACGTGTCATTGAGCCCAACCCTGAGATCAGTTCAGTTTAGCTCTGTTCATTCTCTTAGTCGTGTCTGATTCTTTGAGACCCCATGAACTGCAGCACTCCAGGCCTCCCTGTCTATCACCAACTCCTGGATTCTGCTCAAACTCATGTCCATCAGGTCAGTGATGCCATCCAACCATCTCATCCTCTGTTGTCCCCTTCTCCTCCTGCCTTCAATCTTTCCCAGTATCAGGGTCTTTCCAATGAGTCAGTTCTCATCAGGTGGCCAAAGTATTGGAGTTTCAGCTTCAGCATCAGTCCTTCCAATGAATATTCAGGACTGATTTCCTTTAAGATTGACTGGATTGATCTCCTTGTAGCCCAAGGGACTCTCAATAGTCTTCTCCAACACCACAGTTCAAAAGCATCAATTCTTTGGCAGCTTTCTTTATAGTCCAACTCTCACATCCATACATGACTACTGGAAAAACCAAATCTTTGACTTGATGGACCTTTGTTGGCAAAGTAATGTCTCTGCTTTTGAATATGCTGTCTAGGTTTGTCATAGCTTTGATTCCAAGGAGCAAGCGTCTTTTAATTTCATGGCTGCAGTCACCATCTGCATTGATTTTGGAGCCCCCCAAAATAAAGTCTGACACTGTTTCCACTGTTTCCCCATCTATTTGCCATGAAGTGATGGGACCAGATGCCATGATCTTTGTTTTCTGAACACTGAATTTTAAGCCAACTTTTTCACTTTCTTCTTTCACTTTTATCAAGAGGCTCTTTACTTCTTCTTGCTTTCTGCCATAAGGGTGGTGTCATCTGCATATCTGAGGTTATTGATAGTTCTCTCTGCAATCTTGATTCCAGCTTGTGCTTCATTCAGCCCAGCATTTCACATGATATACTCTGCATATAAGATAAATAAGCAGGGTGACAATATACAGCCTTGACGTACTCCTTTTCCTATTTGGAACCAGTCTGTTTTTCCATGCCCAGTTCTAACTGTTGCTTCTTGACCTGCATACAGATTTCTCAGGAGGCCAAACAGGTGGTCTGTTATTCCCATCTCTCAAAGAATTTTTCAGTTTGTGGTGATCCACACAGTCAAAGACTTTGGTGTAATCAAGAATACAAAAGTAGATGTTTTTCTGGAACCGTCTTGCTTTTTTGATGATCCAACGGATGTTGGCGATTTGATCTCCGGTTCCTCTGCCTTTTCTAAAACCAGCTTGAACATCTGGAAATTCACAGTTCACACACTGTTGAAGCCTGGCTTGCAGAATTTTGAGCATTACTTTACTAGTGTGTGAGATGAGTGCAATTGTGCGGTAGTGTGAGCAGTCTTAGGCATTGCCTTTCTTTGGCATTGGAATGAAAACTGACCTTTTCCAGTCTTGTGGCCACTGCTGAGTCTTCCAAATTTGCTGGCATATTGAGTGCACAACTTTAACAGCATCATCTTTTAGGATCTGAAATAACTCAACTGGAATTCCATCACCTCCACCAGCTTTGTTCGTAGTGATGCTTTCTAAGGCCCACTTGACTTCACATTCCAGAATGTCTGGCTCTAGGTGAGGGATCACACCGTCATGGTTATCTGGGTCATGAAGATATTGTTTGTATAGTTTTTCTGTGTATTCTTGCCACCTCTTCTTAATATCTTCTGCTTCTGTTAGGTCCATAAAATTTCTGTCCTTTATTGTGCCCATCTTTGCATGAAATGTTTCCCTTGGTATCTCTAATTCTCTTGAAGAGATCTCTAGTCTTTTCCATTCTATTGTTTTTCTCTATCTTTTTGCACTGAAAAAGGCTTTCTTATATCTCCTTGCTATTCTTTGGAACTCTGCATTCAGATGCTTATATCTTTTTCTCCTTTGCCTTTAGCTTCTCTTTTCTCAGCAATTTGTAAGGCCTCCTTAGACAACCATTTTGCCTTTTTCCATTTCCTTTTCTTGGGAATGGTCTTGATCCCTATCTCCTGTACAATGTTATGAACCTCCGTCCAAAGTTCTTCAGGCACTCTGTCTATCAGATCTAATCTCTTGAATCTATTTGTCACTTCCACTGTATAATTGTAAGGGATTTGACGTAGGTCATACCTGAACAGTCTAGTGGTTTTCCCTGCTTTCTTCAATTTAAGTCTGTTTTGCAATAAGGAGTTCACGATCTGAACTGCAGTCAGCTCCTGGTCTTATTTTTGCTGACTGTATAGAGCTTCTCCATCTTTGGCTGCAAAGAATATAATCAATCTGATTTCAGTATTGACCATCTGGTGATACACAAGATGGCGGAGTAGAAGAATGCTCACTCACCTTCTCCTAAGAGAACTTCATAATTACAACTCACTGCTGAGCAACCATCGACAGGAGACTGTTGCATAAAGATATCCCATGTCCAACAGCAAAGGAGAAACTCCAGCAAGACAGTAGGAGGATCGAAATCACATTTATAATCAAACTCCATACCCTCAGAGATACTCAGAGGGCTCAAACAAAACCTTGTGCACACCAGGAGACCCCACATAGACGGAGCCAGACCTGCCTTTGAGTGTCTGAGTGTCTCCTGCAGAGGTACGGATCAGCAGACCTGGGTATGGCATAAGCACTCTTGGAGGAGGTCACCATTAGCCCCACATAGAGCCACCAGACTTACCCAGGACTGGGGAAACAAACTCTTGGAGGGCACAAACAAGACTTTGTGTGCACCAGGACTCAAGAGAAAGTAGCAGTGACCCCACAAGAGACTGACCCAGCCTTGCCTGTGAGTTGTCCAGGAGTCTCCAGCAGAGGCGTGGGTGGGTGGTGGCAGGAGTCTCCAGCAGAGGCGTGGGTCGGCGGAGGCAGGAGTCTCCAGCCGAGGCGTGGATCGGCGGTGCAGGAGTCTCCGGGGGGGAGCCGCGGGTCGGCGGTGCAGGAGTCTCCAGGGGGGAGCCGTAGGTCGGCAGTGCAGGAGTCTCCGGGGGGAGCCGCGGGTCGGCGGTGGCCTGCTGCAGGGTCAGTGGCACTGAGTGCAGAATGAGACCTTTTGAAGGAGGTCGCCATTATCTTCATTACCTTCACCATAGTTTGGTCTCAGGTCAAACAACAGAGAGGGAACATAGCTCCACCCATCAACAGAAAAGTGGATTAAAGATTTACTGAGCACAGCCCTGCCCATCAGAACAAGACCCAGTTTCCCGCTGGCGCACTAAGTGAAAGCAGCTGCGATGGCGGAGAAGAGCTACCGCACGTCGGAGGTCAGGGGCAGCTGCCAAGAGTGCCAGGCTGCAACAGCGCAAGAACGGCTGAGAGGAGCCACCCCACGTCCGAGGTCAGGGGCGACGGTCTGGAGGAGCAACCTCGCGCCCGAGGCCAGGGGCGGCGGGCGGGAAGAGCAACCTATATCCAAGGAGTGGTGGCTGCGCTGGCACAGGAGGGCCTGGAGGAGCCATCCCACGTTGAAGATCAGGAAGGGCGGCAGCGAGGAGATACCCTTTGTCCAAGGTAAGGAGCAGCGGCTGTGCTTTGCTGGAGCAGCCGTGAAGAGATACCCCATGCCCAAGCTAAGAGAAATCCAAGTAAGATGGTAGGTGTTGCAAGAGGGCATCAGAGGGAAGACACACTGAAACCATACTCACACAAAACTAGTCAATCTAATCACACTAGGACCACAGCCTTGTCCAACTCAATGAAACTAAGCCATGCCCACAGGGCAACCCAAGACGGGCGGGTCATGGTGGAGAGGTCTGACAGAATGTGGTCCACTGGAGAAGGGAATGGCAAACCACTTCAGTATTCTTGCCTTGAGAACTCCATGAACAGTATGAAAAGGCAAAATGATAGGATACTGTACGAGGAACTCCCCAGGTCATTAGGTGCCCAATATGCTACTGGAGATCAGTGGAGAAATAACTCCAGAAAGAATGAAGGGATGGAGCCATAGCAAAAACAATACCCAGCTGTAGATGTGACTGGTGATAGAAGCAAGGTCTGATGCTGTAAAGAGCAATATTGCATAGGAACCTGGAATGTCAGGCCCATGAATCAAGGAAAATTGGAAGTGGTCAAACAAGAGATGGCAAGAGTGAACGGCGACATTCTAGGAATCAGCGAACTAAAATGGACTGGAATGGGTGAATTTAACTCAGATGACCATTATATCTACTACTGTGGGCAGGAATCCCTCAGAAGAAATGGAGTAGGCATCATGGTCAACAAAACAGTCCAAAATGCAGTACTTGGATGCAATCTCAAAAACAGAATGATCTCTGTTCGTTTCCAAGGCAAACCATTCAATAACACAGTTATCCAAGTCTATGCCCCAACCAGTAATGCTGAAGAAGCTGAAGTTGAACAGTTCTATGAAGACCTACAAGGCCTTTTAGAACTAACACCCCAAAAAGATGTTCTTTTCATTATAGGGGACTGGAATGCAAAAGTGGGAAGTCAAGAAACACCTGGAGTAACAGGCAAATTTGGCCTAGGAATGCAGAATGAAGCAGGGCAAAGACTAGTAGAGTTTTGCCAAGAAAATGCACTGGTCATAGCAAACACCCTCTTCCAACAATACAAGAGAAGACTCTACACATGGACATCACCAGATGGTCAACACTGAAATCAGACTGATTATATTCTTTGCAGCCAAAGATGAAAAAGCTCTATACAGTCAGCAAAAACAAGACTGGGAGCTGACTGTGGCTCAGATCATGAACTCCTTATTACCAAATTCAGACTCAAATTGAAGAAAGTAGGGAAAACCGCTAGACCATTCAGGTATGACCTAAATCAAATCCCTTATGATTGTACAGTGGAAGTGAGAAATAGATTTAAGGACCTAGATCTGATAGACAGAGTGCCTGATGAACTATGGATTGAGGTTCGTGACACTGTACAGGAGACAGGGATCAAGACCATCCCCATGGAAAAGAAATGCAAGAAAGCAAAATGGCTGTCTGAGGAGGCCTTACAAATAGCTGTGAAAAGAAGAGAGGAGAAAAGCAAAGGAGAAAAGGAAAGATATAAGCATCTGAATGCAGAGTTCCAAAGAAGACCAAGAAGAGATAAGAAAGCCTTCTTCAGCGATCAATGCAAAGAAATAGAGGAAAACAACAGAATGGGAAAGACTAGAGATCTCTTCAAGAAAATTAGAGATACTAAGGGAACATTTCATGCAAAGATGAGCTCGATAAAGGACAGAAATGGTATGGACCTAACAGAAGCAGAAGATATTAAGACAAGGTGGCAAGAATACACAGAAGAACTGTACAAAAAGGATCCTCACAACCCAGATAATCACGATGGTGTGATCACTCACCTAGAGCCAGACATCCTGGAATGTGAGGTCAAGCAGGCCTTAGAAAGCATCACCACGAAGAAAGCTAGTGGAGGTGATGGAATTCTAGTTGAGCTGTTTCAAATCCGGAAAGATGATGCTGTGAAAGTGCTGCACTCAATATGCCAGCAAATTTGGAAACTCAGCAGTGGCCACAGGACTGGAAAAGGTCAGTTTTCATCCCAATCCCAAAGAAAGGCAATGCCAAAGAATGCTCAAACTACCACATAATTACACTCATCTCACACACTAGTAAAGTAATGCTCAAAATTCTCCAAGCCAGGCTTCAGCAATACGTGAACCGTCAACTCCCTGATGTTCAAGCTGGTTTTAGAAAAGGCAGAGGAACCAGAGATCAAATTGGCAACATCCGTTGGATCATGGAAAAAGCAAGAGAGTTCCAGAAAAACATCGATTTCTGCTTTATTGACTATGCCAAAGCCTTTGACTGTGTGGATCACAATAAACTGTGAAACATTCTGAGAGAGACGGGAATACCAGACCACCTGACCTGCCTCTTGGGAAATCTGCATGCAGGTCAGGAAGCAACAGTTAAAACTGGACATGGAACAACAGACTGGCACCAAATAGGAAAAGGAGTACGTCAAGGCTGTATATTGTCACCCTGCTTATTTAACTTATATGCACAGTACATCATGAGAAACGCTGGACTGGAAGAAACACAAGCTGGAATCAAGATTGCAGGGAGAAATATCAATAACCTCAGATATGCAAATGACACCACCCTTATGGCAGAAAGTGAAGAGGAACTAAAAAGCCTCTTGATGAAATTGAAAGAGGAGAGTGAAAAAGTTGGCTTAAAGCTCAACATTCAGAAAACAAAGATCATGGCATCCAGTCCCATCACTTCATAGGAAATAGATGGGGAAACAGTGGAAACAGTGTCAGAGTTTATTTTTTGGGGCTCCAAAATCACTGCAGATGGTGACTGCAGCCATGAAATTAAAAGACGCTTACTCCTTGGAAGAAAAGTTATGACCAACCTAGGTAGTATATTCAAAAGCAGAGACATTACTTTGCCAACTAAGGTCTGTCTAGTCAAGGCTATGGTTTTTCCAGTGGTCATGTATGGATGTGAGAGTTGGACTGTGAGGAAGGCTGAGCGCCGAAGAATTGATGCTTTTGAACTGTGGTTTTGGAGAAGACTCTTGAGAGTCCCTTGGACTGCAAGGAGATCCAACCAGTCCATTCTGAAGGAGATCAGCCCTGGGATTCCTTTGGAAGGAATGATGCTAAAGCTGAAGCTCCAGTACTTTGGCCACCTCAGGCGAAGAGTTGACTCGTTGGAAAAGACTCTGATGCTGGGAGAGATTGGGGGCAGGAGGAGAAGGGGACGACAGAGGATGAGATGGCTGTATGGCATCACTGACTCGATAGACGTGAGTCTGAGTGAACTCTGGGAGTTGGTGATGGACAGGGAGGCCTGGAGTACTGCGATTCATGGGGTCGCAAAGAGTCGGACACAACTGAGCAACTGAACTGAACTGAACTGAACAGTCTCTCCCATCAGGAAACTTCGATAAGCCTCTTAGCCTTATCAGTCAGAGGGCAGACAGAATGAAAGCCACAGTCACAGATATCTAACCAAACTGATTCCATGGACCACAGCCTTGTCTAATTCAGTGAAACTATGAGCCATGCCGTGTAGGGCCACCCAAGGCAGACGGGTCATGGTAGAGAGTTCTGACAAAATGTGGTCCACTGGAATAGGGAATGGAAAACCTCTTCAGTATTCTTGCCTTGAGAACCCCATGAACAGTATGAAAAGGCAAAAACATAGGACACTGAACGATGAAATCCCCAGGTCGGTTGGTGCCCAATATGCTACTGGAGATCAGTAGAGAAATAATTCAAGAAAGAATAACACTCATTTGTGGGTGTAACTGGTCAAGGAAATAAAGTCCAATGCTGTCAAGAGCAATATTGCTCTTTACAGGAACCTGGAATGTTAGGTCCATGAATCAAGGTAAATTAGAAGTGATCAAACAGGAGATGGCATGAGTGAACATCAACATTCTAGGAATCAGAAAATGGACTGGAATGGGTGAATTTAACTCAGATGACCATTATATCTACTACTGTGGACAAGAATCCCTTAGAAGGAATGGAGTAGGCATCATGGTCAACATAAGAGTCCAAAACACGGTACCTGGACTCTCACAGTGCAATCTCAGAAACAACAGAATGATCTCAGTTTGTTTCCAAAGCAAACCATTTAATATCACAGTAAACCACATCTATGCCCCGACCAGTAAAGCTGAGGAAGCTGAAGCTGAACAGTTCTATGAAGACCAACAAGACCTTTGAGAACTAACACCCAAAAAAGATGTCCTCATCGTTACAGGGGACTAGAATGCAAAAGCAGGAAGTCAAGAGACACCTGAAGAGACAGGCAAATTTGGCCTTGGAATACAGAATGAAGCAGGGCAAAGGCATGAGTTTTGCAAAGAGCATGCACTGGTCAGAGCAAATACCTTTTTCCAACAACACAAGAGAAGACTCTGAGATCACCAACGTGCAAAAAATATATCGAAGAACACACACTAGGGAGTTATCACACCTTCATGGTTGGCTGTGTAGACAGAGTTGGAATGAGAGGCACCAGGATTAGGAAGGATGGGGATGTGTCCATGATGAAAACACAAGCTGCCATGTGGGGTAAAATCTCACATAAGGAATACTGTGTGTGCACGTATGTGTCTATGCGTGTCTGCATGTTTGCACATGCAAGTGCGTGCATGTACATGTGTGTGCAAGCATAAAGAGAGTCATGGAACAATAACACTTACAGGTTCCCTGTGCTTGCTGTAGCTACCAGGATCCCACAGGACTCTGACTTTTCTTGTTAAGCTGTTATGTGTTGTTAGATTTCCTCACATGAGGCATACCATAGAGCGTTGACATTACAAAGGAAAGATAAAATCTAACTGACCATTGAAACTAACGAGCTTTCCATGCAGGCTCAGTTCAATGGACATTTATTGAGCCTTCTAATCATTTTCTGTTGCTGTCCACATTGCTCACACTGAGGTCCCTTCCTCCACGTTCAAGGCCAGTGATGCAATGTTTTCTCAGACCCACTGAATGGCATGTCACTTTCTCTGAGTCTCTTCCGCCTCTCTCTCCTACTCTGAAGGATTCTTACGACTGCGTTGGACCCAACCAGATAAACTAACATAGTCTTCCTATTTTAAGATCAACTGATTAGCAATCTTAACTCAATCTGCAATCTTAATTCCCGTTTGTCATGTGACTTAACATATTGACAGCTCAGGGATGAGGAATGAGACATCTTTGCAGGATGGTGACATCATTCTGCCTGCCACAAGAATCTTCACTCCATGTGCTAGCCCTGCACTAGGCATGGAAATCATGATGGAAACTAGCAGAACAGGCACTTCCAAGAAAAATTACATCATCAACCAACATTTATAAAGGATTTCCTGTGTTCCGGGTATTGTTCCAAGCACCATATGTATGCATTCATTCAACAAACATCAAGCATGGACATCCATTTGCTGACAAAGGTCCATCTAGTCAAAGCTATGGTTTTTCCAGTAGTCATGTATGGATGTGAGAGCTGGACCATAAAGAAAGCTGAGTGCCAAAGAACTGATGCTTTCAAACTGTGATGCTGGAGAAGACTCTTGAGAGTCCCTTGGACAGCAAGGAGATCAAAGCAATCAATCCTAAAGGAAATTAACCCTGAATACTCACTGGAAGGACTGATGCTAAAGCTGAAGCTCCAGTACTTTGGCCACCTGATGCAAAGAGCAGACTCATTGGAAAAGACCCTGATGCTGGGCAAGACTGAGGGCGGAGAGGAGAAGGGGATGACAGAGGATGAGATGGTTGGACATGACTGAGCAACTGAACAACAATAAGATCTTCAACTGGCACTGGGGATGCCACAGTCAAAAAAGCAAATGCAAATCCTTGCCCTGATGGAGAAGATGGTAAAGAGAAGAAAATGAATGCATCTGTCAAAAGAATCCTATGACCTGGGTACATAATAATTCCCATTTACAGAAAAGGAAACTGAGGCAAAGAATGGTAAATCATTTCCTTAATATCCCGGCAAGGGATAAAGCTGAACTTCAAATGTAGGTCTTCTCTTTCTAGAACGCAAACTCTCACCATTATATTACAACGCCTCCTTTGACTTTGTCGCCTCAAGACAGTCCCAACTAGAGTGAGTCCAGTCGGACAATGAAACTAGGACGCTCTGATGCACAGTGAGATACCTGGACAAACTGCCAGATGGACAAACTGCGAGAGGTGTTTTGAAGGCAAAACTTGGGGTATTGAAACCCATCCTGGCTGCTTCACTCTCCACTCCAGGCCAGCCTCGTCAGTGTGACTTTCCTTCTGCCTCTACTCTTACTTTCATCCTATCGTTATTATCATAAAGGGTAAACCCTTAGTGTGGGAAGGAGTCTGAGATAATTCTAAATCCCCTTTAAACTGAGAAAGAGCCAGAGCCTGTGGCTGGCATCTCTGTTCCCGAATCTAAACTGATATCTGTAAAGCCACTTATCACATTTCTAATTCTTTCTCTCCCTAACCTTTCTGCCACTCTAATCCTTTAACCCAAAACTCACAGTTGGCACAACAGCTCTGGGTCTAGAAATTTCAATCCTATGGAATATAGGCTTTGCAGCACCAAGATTGCAAAGGCAATTAACTTTGGCAAAAATAAGGATCGCACCAAATTTCCTGAGAAACTTATAAATGTCATGTAATCCAAAATAACTGGATGTCTGTCAAAGGGGTTCGTATTGTGATTCTCTTGACAGATCATTATAATTTACTGCTTTAGTTCCCAAGAAATGCAAAGCTCAAGCTGATTGGCAAATTCTGTATCCTGCTGAGTCAACAAAGCCTGACCTGCTGCCATACTTTCGAGACTCTCCTGAGCCCCGCTGGCTCATGGGAAACTCTTTTCACACTTGTAGTTTCTTCCATTGACTCATGAATCACAGACTGAATCAAGAAAGCTCTACCTTTGCTCCCTGTTTCAGGGGACCTCAAGCTTTCCCTCCAACACCACCCACCTCTTTGGTAGAACCCGTGTTGTGAAACAAGGCTTCCCAGGTGGTGCTAGGGATAAAGGATCTGCCTGCCAGTTCAAGAGACACAAGAGACACAAGTTCAATCCCTGGGTGGGGAAGATCCCTTGGAGGAGGGCATGGCAACTCACTCCAGTATTCTTGCCTGGAGAATCCCAAAGATAGAAGAGCCTGGTGGGCTACACTCCGTGGGGTCGCAGAGTCGGACACAACTAAAGCAACTTAGCAGGCACACACACACCCCCACGTGTTTTGAAACAGTAGGTTTTGGTATAAAGTTGTGGTTCTTCTTTATGCGTGTCTTGTTAAAGTCACAGAGAATCATTCATACACGAGTGAAAGATAACACCTGCCTACCAAGCGCTGTACTGTCAGAAAGATGAATAGAAGCTGCGGGCCCAAGACCAGGACACGTACTGCCTTTTAGCGTCATGCCTGGACGTCCTCGGTGGCCCCCTTCCACTGCTTCCCCAAGGCTGCTTGCAAACCCAGACTCCTGCATTAGCCCTGGACGGTTCAGATGCGTCGCGGCTGCTCCGCACATGCCTTCAACCTTCCCAGTGCATAAAGGACAAGAACGATCACATTCCAGACTTTCACCAGTCTCGACAGGACTCAAGCAATCAGAAACGTCCCTCCTGTTTCACGGTGTGGTTTTGTTTGATTATTTGGGGGGCACTGGAAGAAGGCATGTTTGTTTGTTTGTTTGTTAATCCCTTGTAGCTGTTATACCATTCGCACTGTATTTCTTTATCAAACAATTTGAACCAAATGTTAGGAAACTGCATGGGACATTTGGGGCATCAGCTCCCGGGCCACAACTGAGCCTTCAAATCAAAAGCGAAAACCGTCCTATCCCCTCTCTTCCTTGTTTCCCACTCTGTCAAACCATCCATTTGTTTGTGTCAAAGGCTATCAGGAATATTTTTCAGTCTTCAAACACAGACCCTCCTCGAAAAGAAGCGATGCCGGTTTCCTGGATACCAGATCTGACATCTGCAAACAGACGTTGGTTTCCCACATTATATTTTAAAGAAATTATTATATCATTACCCATGATTTATTTCACTCAAAGGGACCTCCCAGGCATTGTTAAGTGAAGCTTGCCTGAGCCAACTTTTAAAAGTCATAACGCCCTTCTAGTATTGACTCAGGGACATTTTATCTGTTCTTTCTCTGAAGAAAGATTACACTGCTTTCCTTTCAAGCTTAAAAGCTCAACACAAATCACTAAGCAGCGTCAAAGCTAACATGCTCAGCAAAGGCCATCCTTTCCAGGGCCAGACTCAGCAAAGGTGCGTTTGCGCCTGCCACGGCAAACAAAGGACCCAGAATGGAAACATCTGCCACTGTTCATATTCTGAAATGGATGATTCCAAAGACTTCATCACCTACAGGGACTGGAGATGCTATTTTTAGATAATTATCACTTACGTACAGTTGAATGTCTTGATTCCACTGGGGAAGTGCCTAATACATAGAGCACCCCTGATGTGCCATGACCTTGAGACAGTTATAGCACTGCGCGCATGCATGCTCAGTCACTTCAGTCGTGTCCAGCTGTCTGCATGGACTATAGCCCGCCAGGCTCCTCTGTCCATTGGAGTCTCCAGGCGAGAATACTGGAGTGGCTTGCCAAGCCCTCCTCCAGGGCATCTTCCTCATCCAGGGGTTGAACCCCCGTCTCTTATGTCTCTGCATTGGCAGGTAGGTTCTTCACCACTAGCGCCACCTGGGAAGCCCATTTATAGCACTGCAATTCAAAAAAAGCTAAAGCATGCTTTTTCAACGATGCTTAAAAGGAGACAGTATGTAACTGCTTAGTGGAGAAGAAAAGAAACTGGGATAGAAGATTACTAGGTATTGATGTCTTGCTTACAAACAAGAACTTTTTTTTTTTTTTTTTTGGTTTTACAATACACAGATCTGCTGCTCTGGGCATAATTTATGATACTTTAGACAAGTTAATAGCCTGCTTTTGCTGGCGGCTTTGCTTTGACTCGCCTCTCAATTGACTCATCGATTTCTGGGCTCCAGCACAGGCAACGACAAGCCAAGAAAATACCAAGGCTGGTAGCACCAGATAAATTAGCGGCTGACTCTCGCTGCCACCAGGACTCTGAGCAAAACTGCAAAGTATGGGAGGTTTGAGTGTTTCAGCTCAGTCTGTTTCTTCAACCAGTTCTCAGCAGAAGGAAGACCACGCTCGGGGCAGGTCCACTCTTCCTACGGTCCTGCCCCTGCACTTGTAGGGCACTTAGCAGACACAGCTCAAGCCGCCAGATGAAGGACGTGTGCCCCCTGCAGACTGGGGCTGACACATGTGCCCTGATGTTGTGTATAAAAGAGATGGCGAACGACAGCCTACTCCACAACACCGGAGTCCACTCAGGGCTCTGTGATGACCTTAGTGGGAAGGAAATCCAAAGAAGAGGGGATAGATGTGTATACATGTCTGCGCGGTAAGTCTCCTTAGTCCTGTCTAGATCTTTGTGCCCCTATGGACTCTAGGCCGCCAGGCTCCTCTGTCCTTGGGATTCTCCAGGCAAGAATACTGGAGCGGGCTGCCATGCCCTCCTCCAGGAGATCTTCCTGACCCGGGATTGAACCTGCGTCTCTTATGTCTCCTGCACTGCAGGTAGATTCTTTACCGCTGAGCCACTGGGGAAACCTTATATAGCTGGTTCATTGTGTTGTACGTCAGAAACTAACACAATATTGTGAAGCAATGATACTAGAGTAAAAATTAATTAAAATAAATGAAGTACTCCCCTTCCTCCACACGTGTGCACACACATATACGCCACACACACACGCACGGTATGTACTCAGTCACATCACACAGTTCCAATGTGCTCTTTAACACTTTCTGCTGCCTTGCAGCTCCACAGAACTCACTCGACCAGCTCCATTCTCCCAGATGTTCCCTCCCTTACCCACATCCCTCCTCTCACACACAAATATCTAAATCCTGGTGAAAAACCTCAGGCAAATAGTCCCACATGACCTATGGTGAATTAAGGATTGATGTGTGTTCTGCTCCTTACTATTTGTAAAGAGGACAGTGATTTAGTAATCCAATTAAAATAATTAACAGTAAATGCTCAAGGACTAATAAATATCTTTTCAGGCATAATTGCGCATGAAAGAGGGCTTCCCAGGTGGCGCTACTGGTAAAGAATCCGCCTGCCAATGCAAGAGACGCAAGACAGGCGGTTTTGATCCCTGGGTGGGGAAGGCCCCTGGAGGAGGGCGTGGCAGCCCAGTCCAGTTTTCTTGCCTGGAGGATTCCATAGACAGAGGAGCCTGGCGGGCTACAGGCCACGGGGTTGAAAAAAGTTGGACATGACTGAAGCGACTTAGCACACACACACGCACGTACGTGAAAGAAAAACGTCGGCACCCATAACCTCTCCCGACCCCCAACCCCAAAACAAGATACAGAGTCATGAACTCAGGTCTCCATTTATCAGAGATTGATGGCTCCCCACATTGGAAAACTGGGGAAACTGTCTTTCAGATTATGAAAAATAAACCACCATACAGCCTCCTTCCTCCTGGGTCACTGAGAAAACAAGAGCCAGATTTGTTCTCAGTCTCAAAGAGAAAGACAGAAAAAGCCAAATCTAGGGGAGAAAAAATAAGTGGCCCCGAATCTTCAGGTTACACCTAAAATTCCCAGGTCTGTCTCACCTTCCTTGTGACCAGCTGGCCACAAACCCAGGACATGTCTTTCCTGCAAATGTCCTGAGGTTCAGCTTTATTTGGCCACCAAAGAAAAGTGTCATTTTATTCAAGTTTTATTAAATGCAGTCCCTCCTCCCATAAAAATTATAATAAAATTCAAAGTCCAAGGATATAGCAAGTAATATTGCCCATGGGGAATGAGTACATAAAATCTGGAGGGGTAAAAAGGCTTGGCTCTCATTTATGCAAAGCAATGATCTAAACTCTCTCTTTGTGAAACTGTAAGGCTGTCTTCAGAATTACTTCACAAATACCCAAATGAAACATCAGAGCTCTTAACTGTGGCTTAAATGTCTTTTCTTTATTTTTTTTCCCTTGGAGGATCTCAGTCCTACTGTGAAATGGAATGATTGAGTTGCAAGATAAGAAACACAGTGTGATTTCTGAGTTCTTTTCCATCTGTCTCTTTGAATGGGCACTTTGATGATTCTAAGAGTTAGCGAGAGCAGAGAGGTTATGGTGAATGAAACCACAACTGAGGGAGACCCATCGATCCTGTTTCTCTCGTAGGTGTCATTCCAGCAGTGGTGAGATTCACCAAGCCCTCCCGGGTGAGCAGGCACAGAGAGACTAACACACCCTCCTGTGCAGGAACACGGGTGGATTATGTCCTTATTCCTGGAAAACTCGTACCCAAAAGAAGTATCACTGCCCCCAACAGAGCAGTCCAACATAAAAACCCATCCACACAATTTAAGTGAAGCTCTATGATTCACTCTTTTGAGAAAAATATAAATAAATCAATGCACCTTAGAGCTTAGTGCTATTCCTGAAGATACTCTTATAGAAATGCTTCATGTAATCATACATACGTGCTCAGTCCTCCAACTCTCTGCAATCTTATGCACCATAGCCCGCCAGGGTCCTGTGTCCGTGGGATTCTCCAGGCAAGAATACTGGAGTGGGTTGCCATTTAATCATAGATCCCTTCAAACTCCGTGATTCTGGCTTATAATTAGGAGACTTCTATAAATCATCATTTGTAAACGGAAATGACAGGTCACCAGCTAATTAAAATGTTCACTTGCGGGGGCATCAGCATAGACACTGAGTAACATGTAACAAATTAGAATTGTTTCCTAGTTATTGTTTTATGTCAGTATGTACACACGTGTGTGGAAATTTTTTTATTTTTTTAAAATCATATGGTAAAAAGCCACGAAGACACAGAATCAGCTTGGTTTATTCCCTAAGCCACCAAGTCCTCTGCGTTAAAATGTTTTTAAATATATCTTGTATTAATTTAGAAACACCAAAACAGTAAAATAATTATATAACGAGTGTCCGTGTACTCACTACCCAGCTTTAATAAATAAAGTAATAGCACACAGCCAAAACTCCAAGAAACCTCTTTCCTAATATATTTGCTGTTGGTCCCCAAACGTTAACCACTGCTCTCAAAGTGACATTTACTATTCGGATGCATTTCCTTGTCCTTTTGGTGTCCGTGTTATATATGTATCTCGCCACTATACGTAAGCGGCGTGTTTTTACCTTCTTGCGGCATGTTATGTCATCTTCGTCTTTTGGTGCCCTGTGTGGTACTTATGAGTTGCACCCTGCTTCTGTCTTACCACAGCATAATATGTAATAGTGGAAGGAAAAGAAGTATAGTTGATCTGTTGCATTTGCTCATTACCAGGGCCTTATTTCCAGCTTCTCCGCACTTCATCCTTGCACGGTTATCACAGTTCCCTCACTGGCCTGCCCGCCTCTTAGTCTCTTCTAGACTAAAACAATTTCCATTAAACCACCAGGACTGCAATAAAACATGAAGACACTAAAAATGTGCAAAACTATTCCGTGAATCCCTGTCCTTCCCCCATCACGGTGGTGCTCCCCTGTCTACCTTCCAAGGCAGCAGGGTCACGCCCGGACCCTGCAGCCCCCATGGAGGTCACCGGCAGCCTCGCTGGGCGGTTCTCACTCACACTGACAGTCTCCTGGTCCATCGGCAGCACTTTCTACCAGAAGGCTCTGGCAACATGTGCAAGCGCAGCCCACAGTACATGAGGCCAGAAATGCCAGGAGCTATTGCTCTGGGCAACCAGGAGGGACAGAAGCTGATGGAGAAACATCCTCCATGGAGGGGAGGATGCTGAGATGTGTTCTGTGGATACAAAGCCAGAAACTCTCTGTGGAAGCTTCAGCAGGATGGGGCCCCGTGGACCACCGCATGGCCCCGTTTATTAAAGCCTTTCTTGGCTTTCCCTCCCTCCCTTCTCATCTCCAGCCTCTGCCTGTGTCCGCTGGGTTCGGCTCCAACATGAGCTACTGGTACTTGAAGCCTTGCCTCAATTTCTGCCTTTTAGACAAGTGGATAGAGACCCTCAGGAAAAACACTGGAATTGGATCACTCACCAGTCAGATGGCAAGAGGCATCCTATGACTGATGAGGAGTCAGAGACTAGCAAGGCTGGGCAGCTGCCAAAATTACTGAGATGCTCACCTGTGGTGGATCCGGTCCAGGTAGAAGAGGAAGCACTGGCTTTCACATTTCTTCTAGTCCTGGAAAGATATAAGAGCAGTGACAATTATAAAGATTATAGAGTCGAATAGCTTTTGTTAAATACCCTGGAAGCCTAGCAGAAAGAGAATTACATGCTGAGACAGCCAGCCGTCACCTCATGGCACATCATAGAAGCCAGGAAGCCTACAGGCAGCTTTGCAGAAGCCTACGTGTCCTGCAGCCAGCAGGCAAACGGTGCTGAAAATCAGGCACAAACTTTGATCTTCAGGGCGGCGGAGGTACAAAGGAGCTTGAATTTACAGTTCAAAACCTCTCTGATGAAAACCTCATCACCCTAAAAAGGCAGCAGTAGTGCCCACCAGGATAGGGATTTTGGAGGGCTGACACTTCTAGAAAATTGGAACTGCCGGAGCCACGTGAAATCAACCAGCTACGGAAAAGCAGCTTCTTGTCATTGCTAGTGAACAAGAGCACCCTGGGGCCTGGAGACTGCTACCTGAGAAAAACGCCTTGACGACGGGCCTCTCAAGACCATCTTTGATGCCTCCTGTTGTTTCTGGTCCCCAGAACAAGGAGCAGTTCTCAGCACAGCCCAGTTGGGCCAGTCCACTTGCTGCTACGGGAAGAAACGGATTAGGATCAGAACCAGCTGAAGGGTGCGGCTTCTCTGCACCTGTGGTGACTGGGAAAAAAGCCCTGGAAACTGACGCTGAAGACAGAGGACCAGAGGCGGGGAGGACAGAGCCAGAATGTAAGTCTGCACAGGAGAGGATTCTCCACTGAAGGGGAACTCTCCTGTGTCTTAAGATTTGCCATCCTGGCAGACACACCTGGAGCTTGTCCTAATACGTTGTTGGAAGGGCCCTTTGAAGCTTAGAGAGACGATGGCCTATAGAATAAATCAGGTGGATATGCCAGCCTGGCTTGGCACAGTGTTAAGAAAGAGATCAAAAGGCCCAGTTTTTGCAACAGCTTTCAGCTGATACCCTAAGTGTACAGGGTTATCGCATGGCATTGAAACATGTACGTTATCATATGTGAAACGAATCGCCAGTCCAGGTTCGATGCAGGATACAGGACGCTTGGGGCTGGTGCACTGGGATGACCCAGAGGGCTGGGATGGGGAGGGCGGTGGGAGGGGGGTTCAGGATGGGAGCACGTGTACACCTGTGGCGGATTCATGTTGATGTGTGGCAAAACCAACACAAATTCTAAAGTAATTAGCTTCCAATTAAAATAAATAAATTTTAATTTTAAAAAAAGAAACTAATGTGTGTCAATCATGCTTCAATTAAACAAAACAAGTTTTTTGTTTTTTTTTTTAAGTGACAGCCCTCCTGGCCGAGGAGTCGATCCTGATTGGCACAAGTCAGCTGCAGGGTTACCATTTTCCGGGGACGTTTAGAGGCGGACCTGTGGCCCATCTCTGATCTGGAAGATACCAGAAGACGTCTTCCCGGGAGTCTGCGCCAAGCTCTCCAGTGCACAGGACACACGGCAGGAGGCCTCCCGGCACCTCCGGAGGGGACGCGCGGAGCTCTGCCGCCGGCCTCCCGCCGCAAGGGGAAGCAGCTTCAGCGAGCTGCCCGCCGCGGGCCGGGACCGGCGTGGAGAGACGGAGGGACGCTGCCTTCTAAAATTAGTCATTCTTCCCAGGGGCCGTAAACAGCTCCAACGTGTTAGTGGCTTAAGGCAGCACACATTTGTCTCCCTCTGTCCTGGGAGGGCTGTGGGACTTCTGGGCTCCAGTCCACAGCCCCCCGCCCCTCCACCCCAAATGCCTGTTCCTCCCAGGCCCGGGCTAAGACGGGGCTAAGCAGCAGCTGATGATGAGACCTGCTGCTCGGCCGGCAGCAAGCAGCCCCTCGCGAAGGACGCGCCAGCCAGCCGCTCTCTGAAAGGTTCTGGGTGAAAGCACCCTGTCTGCAGGTTCAGCCCGGGAAGAGCTTGTTTGGAGCCAAAGCCCACAGTCCCGGGAGACTGCAGGGGGGCGGGGGGAAGTGAAGCCGGCTCCCCCCTTAGGGCTGGGGTTGTTGTTGAGTCACAAAGTCGTGTCCAACTCTTTGCAGCCCCACGGACTGCAGCCCTCCAGGCTCCACTGACCACGAGATTCTCCAGGCAAGAATACTGGAACGGGTTGCCATTTCCTTCTCCAGGGGATCTTTCCAACCCAGGTATTGAACCCGGGTCTCCTGTGTTGGCAGGCGGGTTCTTTACCACTCAGCCACCAGGCATGGCCACTCTCCCCTCTTGCTGTTCAGTTCCTGTCGTGTCTGACTCTCTGCGAGCCCAAGGACTGCAGCACGCCAGGCCTCCCTGTCCTTCACCAACTCCCAGAGTTTGCTCAGACTCATGTCCATTGGGAGAAGGCAATGGCACCCCACTCCAGTACTCTTGCCTGGGAAATCCCACGGGCGGAGTAGCCTGGTGGGCTGCAATCCATGGGGTCGCTAAGAGTCGGACACGACTGAGCGACTTCCCTTTCCCTTTTCACTTTCATGCATTGGGGATGGAAATGGCAACCCACTCCAGTGTTCTTGCCTGGAGAATCCCAGGGACGGGGGAGCCTGGAGGGCTGCCGTCTATGGGGTCGCACAGAGTCGGACACGACTGAAGCGACTCAGCAGCAGCAGCCGCAGCATGTTCATTGACGCAGTGATGCCATCCAACCATCTCATCCTCTGTCCTCCCCTTCTCCTGCCTTTGGTCTTTGCCAGCATCAGGGTCTTTTCCAATGAGTCAGCTCTTCACATTAGATGCCCAAAGGACTGGAGCTTCAGCTTCAGCATCAGTCCTCCCAATGAATATTCAGGGTTGTTTTCCTTTAGGACTGACTGGTTTGATCTCTTCTCATTGGGGTGGGGTAAGTCATGTGAATGTGGGCAGGGATATTGAACCCTGTTCCAGGGAAAGAATGGATACATAGGAACAAAACCCAAACCAGCCAAAGTCCTTACTGACATTTCCACTCTTAGCCACCCCATGGACTGCAGCCTACCAGGCTCCTCCTTCCATGGGATTTTCCAGGCAAGAGTACTGGAGTGGGGTGCCAATGCCTTCTCCGATCATTGATAAAAGGGCTCCTATTTCTGGATCTCCACTTCTGTGAGATAACATACGTCTTTACTGCTGAGTTTTCTGTGACTTACACAGTTTAGGGAAGGGTATCTTCACTAATGCAGGGAACACTCCCAAGGATTAGCTCCTATTCAGAAGTAGAGGAAGAACACTGAACTGGTAACAGACCAAAGAACAAGCTCCCATCCCTCCAGGCACTGACCATCCTTCCCAAAGACATCACTGCTTCTCTCTCCAACTATGAGAACTGGGACACAGCTTCCTACAATGTGAAAACGGCCCTGAGCCTGGAGGGCAAAAGACAAATGTGACCAGCAGTTTCAAGCAGGAGCTTTCACAGACTCTGTTTCAACTTCATTAAACATCTGGGCAACAAAGAGTCTGAGAGAAAGAAAGAACTCAAGCAGACCTTATTTTTCATTACTGGTTCAATCAGATGTCTCTTCCCAGAAGAAAAATAAAATGCATTTGCTTATGTCTTCCATTAACTCTTTCGTTCCAATATGGACCAGTAATGGTGCCCCCCGATTTTTTTAATGTATGTAGAGTACTAAATGGGCTCTCTGGGTGGCTTAGTGGTATAAAGAATCTGCCTGCAATGCAGAAGACATGGGAGATATGGGTTCAATCCCTGGGTTGGGAAGATCCCCTGGAGAAGGAAATGGCAACCCACTCCAGTATTCTGGCCTGGAGAATCCCACGGAGAGAGGAGCCTGGCGGGCCACACAGTACATGGGGCCGCAAAGAGTCAGACCCAACTGAGCACACAAGCACCATCCAGCTCACACTCAGTCGCTCAGTCGTGTCCAACTCTCTGCGACCCCATGGACCGCAGCCCGCCAGGCTCCTCTGTCCATGGGATTCTCCAGGCAAGAGTACCGGAGTGGATTGCCATTTCCTTCTCCAGGGGATCTTCCCAACCCAGGGATCAAACCCGAGTCTCTTAGGTCTCCTGCACTGGCAGGCAGGCTCTTTACCACTAGAGCCTCCTAAATGTATGCTGATGTTGTTCAGGCACTAAGTTGTGTCCAGCTCTTTGTGACCTCATGACTGCAGCATGCCAGGCTTCCCTGACCTTCACCATCTCCCAGAGTTTGCTCAAATGTATGTCCACTGAGTCAGTGGCACTATCTGACCACCTCGTCCTCTGCCGCCCTCTTCTCCTTTTGCCTTCAATCTTCCCCATCATCAAGGTCTTTTCCAATGAGGTGACACTTCCCATTGTACATTCAGCTTACATCAGATGGTAGATTTTAGAGTCTATCTGGCTAATAAAATACAACTTGACCACAGGCCATTTGGGCAATCTGGAGAAGCCACTGCTACAACCTAGGGTGACCTTATAAGAACTTTTACTGAACTCAGTGAAAGAAAAAAAAATTAATAAAAAACCTTCAAACTGTCCAAGAGAACAGAGCTGAGGGAGTTGCAACAATCATCTTCTGTTTTTCTGTTTTTTTCCTTTCCTTTTTTAAGAACACTGGAGCTGCAACCGCAGAGGTGATTGGAGAATCGCAGCCTTTCCCCAGCGATATCCAAACAGAAAGTTTTCCAATACATCCCCTAAAATCGCAGAGCATGTAATTCCACGTTAGCTCCAGGAAGGCAGCGTCTCTGCTTAGGGTATGGAAATTTGGAAGTTCATTGCTATAATCTGTGGTTATGATTTCAACCTCCCTGAGTGATGCCGGGAATAAAACCACAGGCTCCTAGTGCTAGGAGCCTTTATTGTAATCCAATAAAACCTTAACAACCAGTCTTCTTTTTTATGATAAATTAAGGGCCTCATTTGCTTTGAAGCAGCCCCTCTGTCCCGATGTTTACCCCACTGTGGAACCAATCCTAGAGAAACACTGAACTCAGATCGGGGAGGGGAATTCCGACGGGGGGAACAACAGCCCAGATTCCCCACCTTGGTTTCACGGATTCAGAATCTACAAAACAAATTAAAACTTTCCCTTCCCAAAGAACTCATCTTTAGGATGGCCTCTCCTTGGGACTTCTGACAATATTTTACCAATAGACCATGACTTCCGAACCCAGCACCCCAAACACAGAATGTCACCTTGAAATCATAAATGTCATGTATGGGATGGAGGCCGTGGGTTCTCTTCCCCACTTCTATTTTTTTTTCGTTTTGGCTAATTTGAAACTTTATTTGGAAGCTCAAATTCTGCCCCAATTGCCAGTAATTTATACTTCCCTGCGGTGTCATCTTTGTGAACCCATTTGTCATGGAATGATTTCCCAGCTCAAAACAAACTTCAGACAGAGGTCAAATTTATTTCACAGCCATAATTCCTTGCTAAGATCCAATGTACTGAGATGTTGTTGAACCACCCCAAAACCTACGCGTGTGTTTGTCAAGGATCTCAGAGTCCAGTCCAGGAAGTTTTTAAAAATAAGTATCTGCTTAACCCTCCTTCCTACACTGTTGGTGGGTATGTAAATTGGTAAAGCCAGTATGGAGAACAGTATGGAAGTTCCTTAAAAAACTAAAAATAGAGTTATCATATGACCCTGCAATCCTACTCCTGGGCATATATCCAGAGAAAAATGTGACTCAAAAAAAAAAGCACCCCAAAGTTCATTGCAGCACTGTTTAGAATAGCCAAGACATGAAAGCAACCTAAATGTCCATCAAGAGAAGAATGGATAAAGATACGGCACGTTTAGACAATGGGATATTACTTGCACATGAAGAAGATTGAAATAACGCCATCTGCAGCAGCATGGATGGACTACACAGTGTCGTACAGAGAGAAAGAGGTCAGCCAGAGAAGGAGGAAAACACCCGTCACCTGTCACATGTGGAATTTAAATAGAAATTATGCAAGTTAACTTACAAAACAGAAACGGAGAAGGAACTTATGGTTGCTGGAGGCGTGGTGGGGAAGGATGGGGAGAAGGGAGAGTTAGAGAGTCTGGGATCAACAGGTGATCACTGCTCTATCTGAAATGGTAACCAACCAGTCCCTACTGCAGAGCAGAGGGACCTCTGCCCAATGTTACCTGGCGGCCTGGATGGCAGGGGAGTTGAAGGGACGATGGATACAAGTATACGGCTGAGTCCCTTTGCTATTCACCTGAAACCATCACAACATTGTTTGCTAACTGGTCATACCCCAGTGCAAAATTAAAAGTTAAAGAAAAAAAAAAGATATGTTTACTTATCATAAAATCTTGGTTATTTCTGGCCAAATATCAATTTAATTATTCCCATTTTGATTCAATTTACCTCAGAATTCTTTTTTAGTATCTCAAGACTCCATGTTACACATAATTATGCTTTGTTATCTTCCAAGATTTATATTATTAACATATTTGATGCATATTTCAATTTAGTTGGGATGGAAAATGTATATTAAAAACATTATGAAACTGAATAGCATATTGTTAAACTCATTTCACAAAGTTAAAACGAGTTGGTGTTTAGAAAACTGAAGTATATTTTAAAGGGTCTTTTTGTTAGCTACTGGCTGTTACCAAACATATTTTGTAGCTCAGTAAACCATTTGTAATTACGTGTGTGTGTTCAGTCACCAAGTCCTGTCCGACTCTTCGCGACCCCACATATTGTAGCATGCCAGGCCTCCCTGTTCCTCACCATCTCCCGCAGTTTGCCCAAGTCCATGTCCATTGAATCAAAGATGCCATCCAACCATCTCATCCTCTGCTGCCCACTTCTTTGGCCTTCAATCTTTCCCAGCATCAGGATCTTTTCCAAGGAGTCAGCTGTTTGCATCAGGTGGCCAAAGTATTGGAGCTTCAGCTTCAGCATCAGTCCTTCCAATGAATATTCAGGATTGATTTCCTTTAGGATTGACTTGTTTGATCTCTTTGCTGTCCAAGGGACTCCAAGAGACTCTCAAGAGTCTTCTCTAGCACCACAATTGAAAAGTGTCAATTCTTCGGCACTCTGACTTCTTTATGGTCCAACTCTCACATCCATACATGACTATTGGAAAAACCATAGCTTACACTTATAGCTTTCACTTTTTTTTTTTTAAGTTTCTCAGTGTGTCCAACTCTGTGACCCCATGAACTATACACTCCATGGAATTCAAGGCCAGAATACTGGAGTGGGTAACCTTTCCCTTCTCCAGGGCATCTTCCCAACCCAGGGATTGAACCCAGGTCTCTTGCATTGCAAGCAGATTCTTCACCAACTGAGTCACTAGGGAAGCCCATAGCTTGCATTTATACAGTGTTATATGGCAATTATATCTCAATAAAACTGGAAGAAAATAGCTATCAAAATAAAGAAATAAAAAATTAAATAGGCATTCATTCCCAGAACATTCATTTTAATATTTAATATAGATGACTGAGCCAAAATAGTTTGAAAGCAGGAAGACAGACCATGGGATATCCTAGCTAGTACAGAACTCAGCTTAGCTCCATCTTCTATGTTCAAATATCAGGAAAGACCAGTAATAAATTCAACCCTTGGGACCTCAGCTTAGTCCCTCCTGCTCTTGTTAGTATACAGAAACTCAATATACGCAATTTAAAACTCAGGAACTCTCATACACACACAGCTTTTCCACATCCAGCTCGTTTTTCAGTTTTATCATGCTTTGCAATAAATGGGAAAAGGAGAATTGAGGGGGAAAATTTATCCAAGCTGCAAAATTTTAGATATAATATGTTTAAAAATTAGTGGTTTATACTGGTCTATGCTTTTTTCCTTCTCACCATCCCTCCAGGCCCCTGAATCCCAAAGATAATAATGACACTGTGAATTCCAAGGGGGTATCGTTGGAAGGTAACTGAGGACCTCGGCCAATGATCCCTGCCCCTCTCCAAAAGAAACAATGGGTTTTGGAATTCCAGATGCTCTCTTTACACATTTCAGCAGTCATATGAATTCTCTGAGAGCAATAAATTGACCATTATTGCTGATTCTTTGGCAAATTGAAGGTGTTAATACATTACCCCAAAGGACAGTATTTTCACTTTTAAGATGTACTCACAGTTCACAGCTATTCATTCTCTCTTTGGGGTTCTCATTTAATTAGCGGTTGAGAGAAGAAGGTCATTTCATTTAAACAGGAATTCCATTTGGGAATAGTATACATTTTCTTGGTTTTAGGAACCCATCAATATTTGCTCAATTAAGACACCATTTGACTTGCTATTTATTCTAGTTTGGGTTATACTTCTAACTGTTTTTACTCCAAGTCTCTTAAAAAATAATAATAATTTGTTAATGTTAATAGGTTTCCCTGGAGACTCAGATGGTAAAGAATCTGCCTGCAATTCAGGAGCCCTGGGTTCGATTCCTGAGTCGGGAAGATCCCCTGGAGAAGGAAACGGCAACGCACTCCAGTAGTCTTGTCTGGAGAATGCCATGGACAGAGGAGCCTGGCAGGGTTGCAAAGAGCTGGACACGACTGAGCAGCTAAAGGGCAACATTGTTGGTACTGAGGATGGACTACGGTGCTGACGGTAACCCCTGCACCATGCAGCCCTTTCCGTTTCTGGTTCTTGCCCCGGCTTCTCTTTAAGAAAGGTGCTGTATCAATGCCACACAGGTAAAGACCTTAAAAGTCAAATGGTTCCAGCAACTGTCTTAGGAAACTGGCACTGTTCTTCCATATACTCTACTCCCGTCTCCCTGAAACAATCGCTTCCTACTCTCTTAGATGTTTCTTAGGACATGTCCTTTCCAATACCTGAGCGACAGATACCACCATTTCTTAATTGTTCCATTTTAGAATATTCCCTGTGGACTTCTTGCTGTAAATCCTAAGGTTTAACTCATTTATCACATCTCTTTTACAACTAGTCTCCATGTATTCTTGCCTTCTAGTCAGACTCCCAACTCATTTATATCAAAATTTGTTACATTAGTACTTAATCATGATATTATTGCTAGGCAAATATTATTCAGAACTAAGCCATGACACGTAGTTCAGGAATAGTCACTTTCTTGGGACAAGTTTGATTATCACGCAGTTGATATTTACTTTTTGTTTTTTGAAAGATTTTTTCTTGATGTGGACCATTCTGTTAAGTATTGAATTTCTTACAATATTGCCTCTGTTTTATGTTTTGGCTGTGAGGCCTGTGACGACTTAGTAACTGAACAACAACATAAAAATATATGATAAATATGTATTTGCTTCTTTTTTTAAAACAACAGTGGAAGTGTATATACATAAGTTTAGCCTTCCTTGAATCTCCATTGTTCTGGATATTTCCTTTTGAAACTACGTAAATGCTTCAGATAATTATAAAACCTAGATATTATTTTTAAAATGCAGTGCCAAAAATAAAAGTAAATGGTTTTAAATATATATCTAGGTGGTAGCATCATCACACATAGAGAAGTCTAACCATTCTATGCAACTTTAAAGCACAATAATTGTCTGCATGCTTCTGGAGGGTGTCCTCTAAATATGCTCAAGACAAAGAAAATGACCCAAACAAGTTGTACAGTCTCTTCCATAATCATACAGTTGGCAGTAGTGTGGTGTTGTTATTCCTAGAATGTTGGGAGGGCATGAAACATAAAAGCACTGAGTGTTAACAGAGTATGTTTACTCTAAAATCCCTCATTGCAAAGCAATGATATTACAATGAAATTTTTTTAAAGAAAAATAAAAAGTAAATAAAATTCCTAGTGCTGTTGAAAACTCAGATTCTAGGGTAAGAGAAAGAAGATAGAGATCTGATATAAAACCAGGTTTAGTACAAACCTTAAAAATCCTTGAATTGGAAGTGGAAGCATCAATAAAAACTCACAGGTTTTTATTTTTAAAACATATCTACACATTTCCTAGCATCGTCCCACTGAGAAAGCCATCTCAGCACCAATGATGACCCATGCCGACTAGACAGTGGTGTCCAAATATTTTTTCCTACTTAAAAGAACCAGGGCTTCTTGCAAAAATGACTGATTACAGATATGAAACTGGAAATGTACAGGAGAGGCTGAAATCCCCGTATGACAAGGACCCTAGCAAAGACTACAGACGTCTTACAAAAGGGCTCAGGAACCAACCTGAAGAAGCTCCGCCCACTGTTACAGTCAAAGTGGGGTACTCTGAGCAATGATAGGAAAAATT
This sequence comes from Oryx dammah, assembly GCF_014754425.2. Lineage (NCBI taxonomy): Eukaryota > Metazoa > Chordata > Mammalia > Artiodactyla > Bovidae > Oryx > Oryx dammah. The sequence goes on along the minus strand of NW_024070192.1, from coordinate 2,327,766 downwards.
ACCGTAAGATACTAAGGGTGTAGGTTTCATGCAGGCATGCATGTGTCTATGTATGTATAACCTGTAAATCACAGTGACTCTCCCCCAAAAAATAATCACACTAACTGATCACAGACGTTTACTAACTCATTATTTAAAAAGTAGTAAATATAGAGGGGAAATGAAGCATTTGCCCTGACTTTCCTACATAAAGTGTACCACTTGGGAGAAAAGTTGTAAATGAGAAGACATTTTTTTTAAACAGAAGTTTCTAGCTAATGAAAAAAGTTGCTAGAATTAGACTATAACAATTTTGGAAATGCTAATTAATGAGTTTGGGCTTCCCTAGTGGCCCAGTGGTTAAGAATTTGCCTGCCAATCCAGGCAACACAGGAGATGTGGGTTTGAGCCCTGGGTCAGGAAGATCCCCTGGAGAAGGGAATGGCAACCCACTCCAGTACTCTTGCCCGGAGTAGTCCATGGACAGAGGAGCCTGGTGGGCTACAGTTCATGGGGTTGCAAAGAGTCAGACGTGACTTAGTGACTGAACAACTTAGTTAATGAATCTAGATTGCTACCAATAGTATCTTTAAATATCATAAAAAGAGAAAACAAGCCTCCCTACAAAAGGCAACAAAGCATCCACAACTCTTCCTTGCCTTCTCCACAATTTATTCTCAGGTTGACCTTATCAAGCCTCCATACAGAGCTATCAACTTACAGGAAACTTAGAAGGCAGGGCTTCCCCGGTGGCTCAGATGGTAAAGCGTCTGCCTGCAGTGCCGGAGACCCGGGTTCGATCCCTGGGTTGGGAATATCCCCTGGAGAAGGAAATGGCAACCTACTCCAGTACTCTTGCCTGGAAAATTGCGTGGACTAAGGAGCCTGGTAGGCTACAGTCCATGGGGTCGCAAAGAGTCGGACAAGACTAAGTGACTTCACTTCACTTAGAAGGCAGGGCCACCCTGGGGTGCAACCAGCCAAATCCAGACTCTGGACAAATGATCCAGTCTATTCCATAAATAAATTGCAAGTATAAAAGGAGAGAGAGAGTGAGGAAGAATGGGGGCACCTATAAATTAGAAGTTTATTTGTCATATGTGGAAATCATTCAGATTCCAATTCAAATAAACAATTTTTTAAAAATTAAAAATACAAATGCACACGTGTTTAACTTTTATGAGACGACTGGAAAGCTGCATGCTGGCTGTCTGATGACACGCGCAGACCTTATCTTACTGTGCCTTGCAGATACTGCATGGTTCTACAGATTGAAGGTTCATGGCAACCCCGCCTTGAGCAAGTCTATCGGCTCCCTTGTTCCAACAGCATTTGGTCACTCCCTATCTGTGAGCCACGTTTTGGTAATTTTCCCAATATGTCCAAGTTTTTTATAGGTGACTTTGATGTCACCATTTCAAATTCGTGACACCATGAATTCCACCCATGAAAAACAGAGGGCTTCATGGATAAATGCTGTGTGTGTTCTGACCACTCCATCAGCTCGTCAGACCCTCCTCTCTCCCTCTGCCCAGGCCTCCCTGTCCCCTAATACTGAAACTAGACCAATGAGCAGCCCTACCAGGACTTCTAAGTATTTAAGAGAAAGGAAGAGTCTCGAGTCTCTCACTTTAAATCAAAAGCTAGTGATGACTGAGCTTAGTGAGAAAAGTATGTCTGAAGCTGAGACGGGCTTCAAGCCAGGCCTCTTGCTCCACAGTCAGCCAAGCTGTGAATGCGAAAGAAGAGTCCTTGAAGGAAAACAAAAGTTGCTGCTCCAGTGAGCGCACAAATGATAAGAAAGCAAAAGAGCCTTATTGCCGACACGCAGAAAGTCTTAGTGGTCTGGTTAGAAGATCAAAGCCGGCCAAGATTCCCTTAAAGCTAAGCCTCAGTCAGAACAAAGCCTTAACTCTCTTCACCTCCTTTAAGGCTGAGAGACACGAGGAAGCTGCAGAAGAAAAGCTTGGCGCTTAGCAGAGGTTGGTTCATGAGGCTGGAGGAAAACAGCCGCCTCCATCTCATCCACGTGTCAGAAGCAGCAGGTGCTCTGTAGAAGCTGCAGCAAGTCATCCAGGAGATCTAGCTAAGATACCTTATTGCCTACTTTTAAAAAACAGGACCCTATTACGCTTTATGTTTTTTAGTTGCTTATTTATTAATTTGTGTTAGTCGCTCAGTCGTGTCTGACTCTGCAATTCCACGGACTGTAGCTCACCAGGCTCCTCTATCCATGGGATTCTCCAGGCGAGGATACTGGAGTGGGTTGCCATCTCCTTCTCCAGGGGAGCTTCCCGACCCAGGGATCAAACCCACGTCTCTACGTCTCCCGCCCTGGCAGGCAGGTTCTTTACCACTGCACCATCTGGGGGGGGCCCACTCAAGGTAGCCACACTGAACAAAGAAACTTCAGTGTAGAAGAAACAGCCTTATTGTGGAAGACGCCATCTAGGATTTTCATTTATAGACAGAAGTCAAGGCCTGGCTTTCAAGCTTCAAAGGACAGGCTGACTCTTCTGTTAGGGGCTAAAGCAGTTGGTGACTTGAAGCTGAAGCCAGTGCTGAAGCCGGTGCGCATTTGCCATTCCAGAAACGTAGGCCTCCTAAGGATTATGCCCTCTCCACTCTGCGCTCTGTACGGGGACCGCAAAGCCTGGATGGTACATTGTCCACGGCACAGCTCACTGAGTGTTTTAAGCCCATTGTTGGGACCTACTACTCAGGAGAAAAAAGAAAAGATTCTCCTTAAATTGTTAATGCTCATGGACCATGCACCTGGTCATCCAAGGGTTCTGATGGGGCTGTACTAGGCGATCCTGAGGTTTTCACACCTGCTAACATAATATCCATTCTGCAGTCCCTGGTTGAAGAGGTAATTTTGACTTTCAAGTCTTAACTTTTTTAAGAAATACACTTCGCAAGGTGTAGCTACCACTGACCGTGACTCCTCTGCTGGATCTGGGCAAACTGAAAATCTTCTGGAAAGGATTCAGCATTCCAGACACCACTAAGGACACTGTAATTCATGGGGAGAGGTCACAATATCAGCATTAACAGGAGTTTGGAAGAAGTTGATTCCAGCTCTCTTGGGCGACTCTGAGGGGCTCAAGGCTTCAGGGGAGGAGACACCTGCAGACGAGGGGAGACAGCAAGGGAACCGGGACGAGCAGTGGAGCCGAAGATGTCACTGCGGCACCGCAACGTCGTGACAAAGCTTTAACAGACGAGCAGGTGCTTCTGATGGACGAGCCGGAGCTGGGATCTACTCCTGGTGAAGAGGCTGTGAAGGTTCCTGAACTGACAACGAAGAGTTAAGAGCACCGCACAATTTAGCCGATAGAGCAGCAGCGGGGGTTGACTCCAATTTTGAAAGAAGGTCTCCTGTGGGTAAAATGCGACCAAACAACCTTGCCCGCTACAGAGAAATGACTAGTGGAAGGAGAAGTCAATCTGGGCAGCAGACTCCACTGCTGGCTTCAGCAGTCCCCGTCCGGATCAGTCAGCAGCCATCCATGTCGAGCTAAAACTCCCCACCAGCAAAACGATTATGACTCACTGAACGCTCAGATGATGGTTCACTTTCTTTAGCAATAAAGTATTTTGAATTAAGGTACATTTTTTAAGCAGAATATTGTTGTACACTTATTAGACTACAGTAAAAGTTTGGGGGGGGTTGAGCTTTTATGTCTTAAACCATAGGTGTTTTAAATCAGAGCCAGATGGCCAAATACAGCCCACCACTCCTTTTGGAACCACCAGTGAGCTAAGAATGGGTTTTACATTTTTAATAGTTGAAAAAAATCATGAGGGTAATAATATTAGGAAGATGAGAAAATTGTATGAAATTGAAATATCAGTGTTTATAAATAAAATTTCATTGGAAAACAGTCATGTTTGTCTATTTAGCTACTTTTTTTTTTTAGGTGGGGGAGCGGGGTGCTTTCCAGGTATCCACCTGCCAATGCAGAAGACACAGGTTTGATCCCCGGACTGGGAAGATCCCCAGGAAGAGGAGATGGCACCCCACTGCAGTATTCTTGCCTGGGAAATCCCATGGAGAGAGGAGCCTGGTGGGCTGCAGTCCACAGGGTCGTAGAGAGTCCAACACGACTGAGCGCAGCTCAGCAACATGGCTGCTTCTGTGCACAAGGGCAGAGCTGAGCAAGTGAGACAGGGACCACGTGGTGCACAAACCCTAAATATTTATCACCTATCCCTTTGCAGAAAAAAAATCGACTGACCCTGCTTTCAGGCGAGACCAACAGCAGACCATACTGCAGAAAAATCACGATCAAGTTTATGTTTTAGGATGGGTCAGATCATGCAAAGACAAGTCTCTGAATGAACATAGTCTCGCCAAGCTGGTCTTTAGAAAGTTACGCAAGGGGCTTCCCTGGCGGTCCAGTGGTTAGAATGTCACCTTCCAAAGCAGGAGGTGCAGGTTCGAAGCTAAGACCCCAGATCCCACATGCCTCGCAGCCCAAAAGCCAAAACAGAAAACAGAAGCAATATTCTAACAAAGTGAATAAAGACTTTTTACAAGGTCCACATGAAAAAAAAAATTTTTTTAAGAAAATTATACCAATTTACAAGACCACAGGCTACCATCTCAGAACACATTCTTCTCACTTCCACTTGCCACTTTCAGAGATTTAAAAATAATGCTATTGTCATGCTATTTTCATTTAAAATGGTCAGAGTGAACTTTTTGTTCATATTTTAATAGTGATTTCTACATTCAATTGCCAAATGTCTGTATTCTTTGCCTATTTTTCCATTGAGCTTTTAGTCAGACGGGTAAGATGTCTTCATATTACACTTAGTCATTACCTACAGGATGGGTATGTTTTAAATAAGGTCTGAGTAAGCAGAGTTAACCAAGGTCTCCTGGGAGGGAAAACGTGTTCTAGTGAATTCTGAGATTCCGCTTGTGGGATCCGAAGGCAATGAGATCACACCGTGCATGATGCCGATATAAAACGACCATCTGTACAGTCAGAATAAACTAACCAACACCCACGCTCGTCTCCTTGACTCACTTTCCCTTCGTTTTGTGCATGAATCTTCCTTTGTTTCGTGTATGAATTCTCCTTTCGTTTTGTGCATGAATCTTCCTTTGTTCTTGTTCTGCTGCATGTTCATTTTTCCTGTTTGCTTGTTTTCCCTTTGAGCCCAAGATTTGTTTCAAAAAATTCCAAGGCACTGGAGTCAGCGCCTTCTGATCACATCTTATCTGCCAGTAACCATGTGTCGGGGCCAATTTGGATGCCTTCAACAAGCCCGAGGCCTTACTCATCAGGAACACTTTTTCCTGCTGTGGCGGTGATAAGCCATCAGCACCACCGTTTATCATAGACCGCTTGAGGTCACTTGCATGCAGATTTCTCTACATTCAGTAGCTGAAAAGGGGGCCATTTGACTCAGAGACACTGAGACCAGACCACAGCCTAGAATTAAGTGCAAACCTGTGGAGTCACGCGGTCACAGTTAAAGACCTGCTCCCCATCACTCCAAACCTGCCACATCTATTTTCGGATTTCTTGGTTTTCTTTTCTGCCAAAGGACTAAGACAATGAAGACAGAATAGAATGGGGGTGGGGTGGAGCCTTTTCTCTGAACAATCCTCAAGCGAAAATTAGAAATAAAGTTATTATAAACAAAGTTATTAAAGCTTTTCTATCTACTAAAGAAGCAGCAATGTGACATTCCATTTCAGTCCACCTCTAATCTTCAGTCCCTTTATCCCAAATACTGAAATTTCATTAGAGATGACCAATTCCAAAATCCCAGATTCTTCAATTAGTGTGCACTTTAAATTATTAAATAGGAAACTTGAATATAGACTCTTTTCTCATTCAATTTTCTCAGCTTCTGTACTCCCTTTCATGGTGCATAATTTAAATTTATAACTTCTATGGAAAAGCTAATATTGTACTGAGATAAAGACTCATCTAATTTTTGCAGCCAAGGACATCACAGCAAGCACCTACATTCTGTAGAAGAGAAGTGAAACTTTCACAACAGTCTCTACAAGAAGCACAGAAAACCGGCTTCGTGAAATGAACTCCACTTGCTCCAGAAAGAGTACAAACTACTGGAGTTTGGGGTAGCGGGGATCAAGAGGAAATAAGGTCAAGACCAATGTGCTACAGAGGAAAATGATAAAGGAATTCTGAAAATGCCCTGGTTGTATCAGAAGAGGACTTATATGTCCCTCTTTGTCTAGGGTGGAAACCAAGTGCCCAGGTTCCCAGGGTCTCTATCTGAACACAACACTCTGACCTGTTCCCATCCCCACCACACGCCCTTACCTACCCATTTCTAGGCTTCTAACCCAGCCAGACTTCTTCGAAGGATGAAAGTCATTCAGGAAAAGTGAGAAACCCTAAATCTCTGTTCCCTCAAGTTGTTGTTGCTTAGTCACTCAGTCATGTCCGAGTCTGTGACCCCATGGACTGTGGCCCGCCAGGCTCCTCCGTCCACGGGATTCTCTAGGCACGAATACTGGAGTGGGTGCCATTTCCTTCTCCAGGGCATCTTCCCGACCCAGGGATCGAACCCGTGTCTCCTGCATTGGCAGGAGGATTCTACACCACTGAGCCACGAGGGAAGCCCATTCCCTGACAGCCCCAAACTAAATCCTGGCTTCCTTCTCTCCCCCAGAACACTGTCTCCATAGGCAATGCTCAGACTTCACCTGGTCTCACTCCTGGCTCCTGAGTGGCCACTTGCCACTGTCCATATAGCCCCCAGGTCAGGCAGTGACGGTCCAGACCCAGTATCCCCAGCAGCACTGGCTGCCGATTCCCTGCTGAGAGGTCTACAGGCAGGGGCTCAGAGCTCTGGGAAATCATATGGTCTCACATCACCTTCTACCTGCACTTTCTGCCCCCACCTCCTGCTCTCTGAGTTGAGGGACACTTTCAGGAATCTTCTGTCCAGCCCTCATGCTTGTTCTTGGGGCCCTCCCAGGAGCCAAACGTGAAATTCCTCCCTAGGGGTGACACCATCAAGATGACGTCACAGGTTGCTCTGAATTCGGTCCTACTCACAAGAAGACAGACTAGCCTGAAAGAATTTTTGTCTAAAAAAGAACCAGAGGGTGTGAACTGGAGACTCGGGAAGACCAAACTTAAAGACTAAGGGACTCGGATAGCGGCATGTTGCTCAAAGGTAGTCGTTACCCTTGGGAGTTTTCGGCAGAGGCGTGGATGAAAAGCGCCCCAGCTGGAACGGGTCTCACCAAGAAGGCTTCACTGAGCTTCGCTTGTGTGACGGGACTGTCTGCTCAGAAAGCTTTCAAGACCAGTCTCTTTCCTTGTAGATTTTAACTGACTGACTGAACCACCCCCAAACTGCCCACGCTTTATAGTCTTGGCCTGTAAATACCACCTACCCCACGCCTTCAACAAGCTCACTGTGGTTTGCTACCATTTGCTCACCCCGAACTGCAGTTCTGCAGTTTCCAAACCCGCTCATCTTCATGAGCTTGCCTCACGATCTCACTTACATGTGGAATCTGGAAGCCTGAACTCACGCAGACAGTAGGCACGTGTATATGTATACCTGAATCACTCTGCTGCACAGCTGAGCCTAACAGCCCACTGGACATCAACTATACTCCAATACAAAAGAAGAGTCAACAGACCCATCAACTGGAAAAAGTAAGTTCCCTCCATAGAAAGCGAGAGAAAATGCTCTCCAGAGACCCAACTCATTTCTTTGCCATTGTGAAGATGCCAAAATGAACTCTACTGTAATTTTGAGTTTCCTCCTTTGTCTTCTGGGAATAAAGTATAAAAATGCAAAAAAAAGACATTTAATATCTATGAGTTACACCTAAACGAAGCAGCCACCGAGGTTAATAAGTGATTTTCTGAGCAAACATGGAAAGCAATGGCATCTGATGTAGCTGATTTAATTCACAATCATGTCATATTCACGCAAATAATGACAAACAGGCCCCCTTGTCAGTTCACCAAAAACAGTGCTTCTTGTCGTTCATATCTGTTCCAATCTCATGAAACTGTTTACAATGACACTTTCATAAAACCATTCCCCATGAGAGGAAGGAAACACGAAAATGGTTTTTTTAAAATATTCCTTGGGAGTTTTCTGGAACATTACAATAGCTCTTCAACAAAAGCCAGAAATTCCACAAACTCAGCTCTTACCTCAATATTCCCCACTACTAGTATCTGATAAGAATAAACTGGCAAAATTTAAAAAAAGAATGAAATATTGCCATTTTTAGTAATATGGATGGACCCAGAGAATATCAAACTAAGTGAAGTCAAAGACAAATATTATGATATCACTTATATGTGGGATCTAAAAAATAATAGAAATGAATCTATATAGTGTAAAACAGAAACAGACTCACATATGTAGAAAGCAAACGTGGTGACCAGAGGGGAGGGAAGGGAGAGGAGGGAAGGAGGGAGGAGAAGGGAGGGAGAATTCAGAGTGTGGGGTTAACAGTCACGCGCTACTGTGTGTAAGACAGCCAAGCAGTAGGGTTTGCTGCATAACACAGGGAACTATATTCAATCATCTTGTAATAATGAATAACGGAAAGTAATCTAAAATATATCACACATAACTGAGTCACTTTGCTGTACATCTGAAACTAACACAATATTATAAATCAACCATTCTTCAATCTCATCCGGGCTTCTCTGGGGAATAGGTCTGAAGAGCTGAGTGTTTAACACGACCATGCGTGATTCTTAGCAACAGGAAATTCTGAGAAACTTGGCAGGTTGTCCTGACACACTAGAGGGTATCAGATTCACCAGGACACACATTTTGTTAAAAAGAGCAAGTTTCTGGATCTCAGCCTGAGATCCAGATGCAGTGTGCTGGTGGAGGAACACACGACCTGCGTTTTAAACAAACTGCCCAGGTGACGCTCCTGAAATGTTCCAACACCCACCTCTCGAAGGGCAGCGAGCGGGGACGCCCCTCCTTGCAGATCGGGCCCCTCCCTGGATCCTGGGACCACAGCTGTTCCCAGGCCAGAGCTGACTGGATCAGATGTCCGCTGGTTATGGTTCAGACCTTTACAGCCCAATTTAACACAAGATGTGTTCTTGCCTCAGTGACGTTGCCGAATCGTTCCCTGTAATTTTCCTATCAACAACTGAACTCCCAAGCAGTCCTCTCGTCCGTCAGCAGTTAAGGTTCCCGTCCTCAGGGCCCAAATTACCCTTGAAAGGTAATGGAAAAACCCCTGTGTGCTGGCCAGCGCTGGCCCCTGCAGCAGACCCCGCCGGCTACCTGCTGCCTGTCCTGAGGATCACTGTTGGCTGTGCGGGTCTTGTCTTTCTTTAATTGCTCAGTGGTTTTCATAATTATTTTTAGCCCAAAGACTTTTTTGGAGAAAAATCTTACCAATACAAATAAAATGAAACCGCTGTGAATGAGATGGTGTGGCAGAAGAGAGGGCAGGCTTTCCAGTCCCCAAGACGCACCCACACACACACACAGACACGCACAGACACACACACACAGTGAATGAGACGGTGGGGCAGAAGAGAGGGCGGGCAGGCTTTCCAGCCCCCAAGACGCACACAGACACACACAGACACATATACATATACACACACACAAAGAT
>NW_024070192.1:2317664-2318161 GCF_014754425.2 Oryx dammah | reverse complement strand
ACACACAGAAGCACACACAGTCACATATACATACACACACACACAGAGACACACAGACACACACAGACACAGATACATGTACACAGAAAGATACACACAGAGACACACACACAGAAACATATACATACACACACAGATACACACGCAGACATACACACACACGAATCCAACACACACATAAAGACACACACGCAGAGACACACCCTCAACCCTACGGAGGTACAAAAGCTTAGGGCTCCATGGAAGACCATCTGAAAATCTCTACTCTGGGTCATGAATTCAGTTTTTGCCTAGAGCATTGGACTGCCTTCCTAGACTTAAGTGTCTGACTTTAAATTTACCTTCAAAAGTACACTGACCCTTGAGAATCATGGAGTTAGGGGTGGCAACCCTCCCCACCCAGTTTAAAATCCAAGCATAACCCATAGTCAACAATCAGCCGTCTGCATATACCCAGTTCATCCAATCCAGTCAGCCAGCGGCCTGTATGTACCCAG
>NW_024070192.1:2294921-2317654 GCF_014754425.2 Oryx dammah | reverse complement strand
ATCCACGGTCAGCCGCCTGTATGTACCCAGTTCATCCATGTCCAGGACTCCACGTCTGCAGATTCAACCATGATCTTGTAGCACCGTGGTATTCACTACTGAAAAAACTGCACGTCTAAGTGGACCCACGAACAGTTCAAATGTGCCTTGTTCAAGCTCAACTGTGCTGCATTGCCTCTTAGGAAAAATGACTAATGAGACTGACTGCCGTGTTCACAATTCCAGTCCAAACTTAATCCTACATCCTTAAACTTCCTTTCCAAACGTGTTGTAGTCAGGCCCATTCAACTACTTATCAAGCTGGGGTCACTGCAGGCTCATACACAGTCTCCGAAAAAATAAATGAACAAATAAAAGTCATTATGTGCAACTTAAAAATGGTGCTATTGTGACTGACATTGCTTTTAAACTTAGACTTTTTCAGTGCTATTATGAGGACATATAATTGATGTTTGTGTAAACATCACACCAGGCGAGGAAAGAGAAAGGGGCCTTGAGAGATGCTCTCAGCAGGTACTGTATAATAAAACCGACATTTGTGGAATCATTAGATGAGCATTGATTACACGCCAGCAACGTGCTAGTACTTTGCAGACATGCTCTCAACTCTCCCTGCTGTGTGGAAGCAGGCAGGCGTGCAGGTCTCACTCTGAGATGAGGGCGATGAATCTCCCAGAGGGAAGCCTCCTGCCGGCGGGCACCCTGGTAAGATGGCTGGTAGGGCGAGAGCCGGCTCCCGGCTGCAGAGACGGGACGCACTCTGAGCCTGCCCTTGCTCGGAGGTCAGGCTCTGCAGGTTTCTTTGATCTTCCCCGCATCTGCCATTTCATACTGGGCTTCTCTTTCCTTGCACAACCTGCCGAGCCGGGCAAAGACATCTTTTTTTTTTTTTTTTTTTAAATCAGTTGTGTCTTCCTTGGATGAAGGCAAGATTGGGGCCAAAAGAAATTCTCTTTCACTTTAGAATCAAGATTCCATTCACAGAAAAATGAAATTGATACACAGACTAGCCCGCACACCACAATGCTCACTTGTAAGTGAACTTGATCACTCGGGCACCCCAAACACCTTTATGTGTCTCAAGCTACATTCTGTCCATTGGATGGAGAACATTTGGTTTGGACTTCAGAAAGCATGAAAACCGAGCTGATATTACAGAAGTTGGCCGTTTCAGGTCAAACAAAATAGCATAGAAACTTTCTCCAAGTCAGAGGAGGGCAACCACCACTGCCTGCGTTTATCCCTAAACCAGCTCCCTAAGGAGAGACGAGAGAACACCAACGTGTTCCTCTACTGTAACAGACTCCAAGGAACACACACGCACCCTGGAAACTGCCAAGGTTTTGAATAAAAAACATCTCTTTCAAAACCGATAATATAATAGATGACGCTTCTTAGAGACTATGACCTTAAATGACATAAGGGACATTATTAGAGGCACTGCAGCTGTTTGGTGAAAGTGCAGGCGATTTTTCCTACTTCTTCTTGTTGATCCTTTTTTAACCTTCCCTGCCAAAAAAAAAAAAAAAATACTACTTTTTTTTCATTATTTCCCTTGTGTCAAGTGGAACTTTTTCATCCAAATCTCACTGCTCAGGCCCATATGCCTCTTCTTTCTTCTTCTTTTTTTTTTTTTTTTTAAAGATACCACATAACAAAAATGTTTCTCTTATATTAATTCTGTTACTCAGGCAAAGTAAACCATCACTCCTCGGTATGGCATATAAAAGCCAGAAAAGTAGTGACTCACTCAGGCAGAGACTTTATTTAAAACATTTGCTCTGTGGTCGGAGCAGATTAAACCCAGACCAGGTTGCCCGTGGAGCTGTGCGGGGCCCCAAGTGAGCGATGTCACCACCTGGCGGGCCAGCCACACGCAGCTCGGGGCCAGGATCTGCCCTCGGTCCCCTCTGCCTCCCTGACGCAGGGACACCTGCCTCCAGCAGACTGGGATGAACTGCCCTTGTGGATGTGAAGGTCACTGAACACTTTTGTTTGGTGACCAAAAATGAAATGGCTAGTGAAAGGGCATAGGAGTTGCCCTAAGGCATGCAGGGGGCATGCAGAAAAGAAAAAGGCAGAAAACTGGGAAGGATGAAAAGGGAACAAATCAAAGGGAAATGAAAGGAAAGAAACAAACAGAGTCAGAGCACCAGAACAAGTTTCCATTGTTCGTCGTCTGCGCCAGATAGAGCCTGGAATTTTAAATGACTGCAAATTGAGCAGCTCTTGGGTAATCGATCTGGTCTCCACTGGTAGGGGTCAGAAACCCAGGACATGCAAATGATATTTATACAGTTAAAACGAGGAACAGATGAAGTCCACAGAAGAGAAGGCATCTCTGCTTTTTTGATGATTTTTATAGAAAAGTACAAATGCCAACATCTGAGGCAGACACAGTCAGAAAAATGTGCATGGTGGAAGCTCACATGTGGATGAATAGCCATGACTTTTGGTGCTAGGAGGCTGTGTGATATTTATCTCAGCTCTAGCAACTAAAGTCATACAAAACCCATTCATTAACCCATTTGTGTTAACGCATCCATTTTCAAATTTACACTTGTCCTAGAGGCATTTCTCTTCTCTCCTTCCATCCTTGTTCCCTTTTAAATTTCTCTTAAAAAAAAATATGAAGCAAATCACTGATTTCTTCACAGCTAAATTTTGAGCTGTTGAAGATGGAAATCATTAATGAAACCACAGTATATGAGGGTTAGAAGACGACCCAGTGCTCATCTAGCTGACCCTCTGACTCAAGGCAGGAATCTTTTCTATAATAGCAGTTAATATACAGTCACCAGAGAGAACATGCTTGTATATATTTATACATTTTCATTAGCAAGCAACCTGCGGTCCTGCGGTCCACTTTTCCATTATTCACACATTTGTGTATTACACAGTCATATTTAAGCACTCCCACAGGTGCTGGGAGCAATCTAATGGGCAGGAAAATTGTAAGATAGTAATACGTAGAACTCAAACCATTGAAATAGAATAATGTGAGGGCGACTGCATAGCTCCTAAAGCTCAGGCAATCGAGGAAGTCTTCTTAAAGCATGTGACATCAGCATCAAGAGAGAAAAGTGTTCCAAACAGAGGGAAGAGCTGAGAAGAAGGGTCTAATGGGAATCCTCTCAGCCGAGCGAAAGAAGAGATGAAATAAACAGCATAGCAGGAAACGAGCGGGCTGTACCAAGGATGTGGGAAGGTGAAGCTGGAAGCCTGGGCAGAGGCCGATCAGTGCTGGGCTTGGCAGGGTGGGGTAAGCATTGAGGATTCTCTTCTCAGCGCAGAGAGAAGCTGCTATCAAAGCAATTGTACCCCAATATTTTTTTAAAGAAATGCCAATTAAGGATGGGAAAATAGAAATTAGAAATGCCAATTAAGGATGGGAAATTTTTCTAATGGGAAAACTCTCATTAGAAAAATGAGAATCGTCATGCAAAGGATGAAAACACGACAGATACATTAAAATCTGTAAACTTACAATAAAAAAGGACCCCATCAGTCACATTTGGAGGATGATAGAGAACCAAATGTATATTTTGAAAATGGGAAATAAAAGACAATAAAACTTTTGTCTTGCCTTTCCTTGTGATCTATAAAAAAGAGAAATTTCCACTTATAGAAGTTTTTCACCAAAATTAACATAAAGTAAAATTAAAGAAGCAAAATTTTAATTAAACAGTTTTAAACAGGGGACTTCATTGCTCACGTGGAGAGAACGGAATCCAAAGCAATAGGAATAGAAACAAGGAAAACAACTCCAAAGTTAAATCAGAAACACACACACACACGTATATTCTGATGGCTTGGGTTGTGACAGTGACCTTAGAGATGGAAGCTGATGGATTTGCAGTATACTGGGAGATCAGGGTTAAAAAGACTCAGAACTTGGTGTGGCTTGGAGTGGGGGAGGGGAGTAAGAGAAAGAAAAATTGCCCAGAACTCAAAGACATTTGATTTGAACAGCTGAGCAGGTGGCAAAATTGCTGTTATGGGAAAGCTAAAGGTTGACCAGGTTTGGGTTTCCCAGTTGGTGCTAGTGGTCAAGAACTCATCTGCCAATCAGGAGATATAAGAGACAGGGGTTTGATCCCTGGCTTGAGAAGATCCCCTAGAGGAGGGCATGACAACCCCCTCCAGTATTCTTGCCCAGAGGAACCTGGGGTCACAGGGTCACAAAGAGTGGGACATGACTGAAGCACCTTAGCTCACACCCAGGCAGGCAATGCATGTAACCCAAAAATTCTGCTTTGATCCCGTTGTGTTTAAAATGCCTGCTGTGTAGACTGGCCATACACATGTGCAGTTCTAGGCAGAGGCCAGATGTCTGAGGCATCTGCATTTTGTAAACAGTTGAATTATTAGTGGGGCTTCCCTGGTGGCTCAGTGGTAAAGAATCCACCCGGCAATGTAGGAGTCCTGGGGTTGATCCCTGAGTCAGTAAGACCACCTGGAGAAGGAAATGAAAACCCACTCGTGTTCTCGCCTGGAGAAACCCATAGACAGAGGAGCCTGGCGGGCTGAAGTCCACAGGGTCACAAAGAGTCGGACACGACTTAACGGCTAAACAACAACTCCTAAGAATGAAATGAAAATTTCTCCCCTACAACTCCCTATGGTCCTAATTTCGTCTTGGGATGCAGAGGAGCTAATTCCTTGCTCAACAAACCCCCAAACATGTGAAAGAATGAAAACCACCATTCACTGCACAGCCAGTATATGCCGAGCACTTTGCCTACAGTTTCTTCTTTGGACATATAGGATCTCTGAGGGCAAGTGTTCATGTTGCAACTTTACAGGAATCAAGGGTATAGAGAGTATCTCATGCGAGGTTCCAGAGCCACAGAGTGGAGGAGCTAAGTTTGTTTTCAGTCTGTCCGTCTCCCACATCCATGATCACAGCCTGCCTCCCAGTCCCCGATGAATAAACGCTAGTGCCCTAAGGGCTGCTCACACAGCAGAACACTTTGCCATTCTGCACGTCCCCTGCTAGGGTCCTGCATCAGCAAGACCTCTCATTAAATTTCGGTCCTTCCAATGAACACATCTGATCTGACCAAGGAGGAGTACACCCAGCTTCTGGTCAGACGCCTTCTGACAATGATGCTGGACATTGCGTTAGAGTAACCACATCACACTGCCGGCTCATATAAAATTTGTGGTCAACTACTGTCTAGCCAGGGCTCCCACATCCTATACTTGTGCTGTAATTTTTTTGCCTAAATTAAAAATGTCAAGATATTTGAAACCCGAATTGTTTACCTCGCATATTAGTTATTCCTTCCACTTCTGTTGTACATGCAAGTCTAGGAAATCACCCTTTTGTCTATGCCCCATTAGTGGATTGAAATGATATTTGAATGATAGAATCAACATTTTCACGTCATTAAAGATCACAGCTGGGATGTATTGTTTCAGATATTTTAAGTCTCAGGTTGCTCATGTGTAACATGGAGATCATCATAGTAACAAGCGGTAAATGACAAATTGCCTGTGAAATGCTGAGCCATGAGGTCATATTTATCCACTGCTCGAAATTTTGGAAGAGTATCTTATTTTCAGATGTTGTATGCAGGCTCTGGTAGTAAGCCACTCTCTGGTCTAATGGTGGGACATTGTATTGGAAAAGTATACAGAAGCCAAAATTAATAAACCCAAAGCAGCTTTTCCATAGAAAACAAGAGCAAAGGATTTTCATATGTAGCAGAGAGTAGCAATTGCCTGCTGGAAGTCACACCCATTCTATCCCACCAAGAAAAGGAGCTATTTTTGGAGCCCAGCAGGGGAAGATCCTGGAGAGACGGTACCTGAAGAAGGCTTTAAACCCGCCCCCCTCCCCAGCCGGTCTGCGGCCCACACTCAGCCTGGGCTTCCGGCTTAGCTAGGATCACCCAGAGGATACCACGAGACGAGCCTTCACATGCAAGTTGTTTGGAAGGAGATGAGACGGCCAGAAAACGGGGAATTAGACTGGCAAGAAAAAGAAAGAGCTCTTATTTGATGAACCTATTTGCAGGGCAGGAAGAGAGGCACAGACCCAGAGAGCAGACTTGCACACACAGTGGGGAAGGACGAGATGCTGCAGACATAGGCGCGCTCAGGAGAGTCCTCTCCAGCACCGCAGCTCAGAAGCGTCAGGCCCTCGCGCTCGGCCTTCTTTACGGTCCAACTCTCACATGCACACGTGACTACTGGAAAAACCACAGCTTTGACTAGACGGACCTTTGTCAGCAAGGTAATGTCTCTGCTTTTTAATACACTGTCTAGGTTTGTCATAGATTTTCTTCCAAGGACTCTTGAGAGTCCCTTGGACTGCAAGATCATCAAACCAGTCAATTCTAAAGGAAATCAGTCCTGAATATTCATTGGAAGGACTGATGCTGAAGCTGAAGCTCCAATACTTTGGCCAGCTGATGTGAAGAGCCAACTCATTAGAAAAGACCCTGATGCTGGGAGGGATTGAAGGCAAGAGAAGAAGGGGCCGACAGAGGATGAGATGGTTGAATAGCATCACCGACTCAATGGACGTGAGTTTGAACAAGTTCCAGGAGATGGTGGAGGACAGGGAAGCCTGGCGTGCTGCAGTCTGGGGGGTTGCAAAGAATCGGACACGACTGAGTGACTGAGAAACAACAATATGCATTACCATGTGTGAAAGAGAGAGTGAGTGGGAAGCTGCTGTATAGCACAGGGAGCTCAGTTCGGTGCTCTGTGCTGACCTAGAGGGCTGGGATTGGGGGGTGGAAGGGGGACTCAAGAGGAAGGGGATATATGCATCCACAGGGCTGGTTCATGTGGTTGTTCAGCAGAAACTAACACAACATTGCAAAGCAAATATACTCCAGTAAGAAAAATAAATTTCACAAAAAAAGAATTACTATGAAGCTAGTTACCACGGAGAGTAAACACCCTGATTCCTGCTGGGGAGCTCTAGGGTCCAGGGCAGAATGTATGTCTCCGAGTCATCCCATCCCGGGTGACTGGTTACCTGCTAACTCCCAGCAGTCACTGGATGAGCCTGACTGGGGTGGGGCTACTCCCCGAGCACGTCCACGTGGCCCTGAGCACCCAGGATGTTGTCGGCTGGTGGGAAGGGAACAGTGACCCCGCACACAGTATGACCCAAGAGACGGCAGAGGGAACACAGCCCAGGAAGGTTTCCCGAGCCTGCCCTCCACTCTCTAACAACCTAGACGATCAGAAGTGTCAGGATGCCCAGGCCACCGGAGCCTTAACAGGAAAAAGGCCAACACTGGACAACTCCACAGGAACAGTCATAACAACCAAGATGTTACCTAAGTAAGGACTTGAGCAGGCATTTCTCCAAAGATGTACAACAGCCAATACGCACACGAAAAGATGCTCAACATCTTTCTTTACCCGCCGAGCCACCAGGGAAGCCCAGGAACATTGGAGTGGGTAGCCTACCCCTTCTCCAGCGGATCTTCCCGACCCAGGAATCGAACCGGGGTCTCCTGCATGGCAGGCAGATTCTTTACCAGCTGAGCCACCGGGGAAGTCCTCAACATCTTTAGTCACTGGGCAAATGCAAATGGAAGGTGAGGCACCACTTCACGTCCCCTCGGATGGCTGTGATCCAGAGTGGGGAAGGAGCAGGACTCCCTAGTTGTCCAGTGGTTAAAACCCCATGCTTCCAGTGCAGGCGGTGTGGGTTCAGTCCCTGATGGGGAGGCTAAGATCCTGCATGCCTGGCAGCCAAAACACTCACACATAAAATGGAAACAACATTGTAACAAATTCAATAAAGACCTTTAAAAAATGGTCCACAGGAAAAGAATATGCTTAAAAACAGAGGGAGGAGGATGGGTGGAAACAGGAATCGCACCTGAGGATGTGGGGAAAGTGGAGCCCAGGGCACTCCTGGTGGAGTGAGAAGGTGCAAGGACCGTGGTAAGCAGCACGTGTCTCAGTCAGCTCAAAAAGGTAAACAGGATTTGCACAGGATCCAGCAACTTCACTTGTGAGGACAGACTCAAAAGAATTGAAATGAGAGACTCAAACGGATACTTGTACATCAGCCCAAGTGCCAACAGAGGAATGAACTTTTTAAACATGGTATATGGATGCAATGGAATATTACTTAGCTGCCAAAAGGAGTGAAATTTTAATCCATGCTTCAACGTGGGCGAATCTGCAAAACATTATGCTAAGTGAGATGAACCAGCTACAAAAACACAAATATTGTATGTCTACATTTCTATCAAGTATTTAGAACAGGCAAATTCACAGAGACCAAATGTCGGTATTACCAGAGGCTGGGGCATGAGAAATGGAGAGTTACTGTTCTGTGGGTACAGAGTTTCTATTCAGGATGAGAACAAATCCTGAAAACAGACTGTAGTGAATGGTTAGCCAAAAATGTCACTGTACTTAATGCCACTAAATTGCACGCTTAAAATGAACAAAATAATGAGTTTTGTTATATACATTTTACCACAATAAAAACATCAAAACAAGCTTATGTTTTTAAAAAAGTTAAAAATGAAGAAAAATTTAAGAAAGGAACTTTGGAACCAATTAATACAGCACATTTAAGCCAGGACTGCTATCTGAATGCCCGAAGGTTAAACATACATAAACAGGAGTTTGTAAAGTATAATACTTCAAATGTGCAAACATGCACATTTTAATAAGCCAACAACTGTTACACCTGTTGCCAGATTTCTCTTTCATTGTCACTATGAACTTCATAACATGACTATTTTCCTTCATAGTTCTATTACTATTACATCACTAGATCCTTTCTGGTCGGAGAGTGAAAAAGTTGGCTTAAAGCTCAACATTCAGAAAATGAAGATCATGGCATCCGGTCCCATCACTTCATGGGAAATAGATGGGGAAACAGTGGAAACAGTGTCAGACTTTATTTTGGGGGGTCTCCAAAATCACTGCAGATGGTGACTGCAGCCATGAAATTAAAAGACGCTTACTCCTTGGAAGAAAAGTTATGAGCAACCTAGACAGCATATTCAAAAGCAGAGAGATTGCTTTGCTGACTAAGGTCCGTCTAGTCAAGGCTATGGTTTTTCCTGTGGTCATGTATGGATGTGAGAGTTGGACTGTGAAGAAGGCTGAGCACTGAAGAATTGATGCTTTTGAACTGTGGTGTTGGAGAAGACTCTTGAGAGTCCCTTGGACTGCAAGGAGATCCAACCAGTCCATTCTGAAGGAGATCAGCCCTGGGATTACTTTGGAAGGAATGATGCTAAAGCTGAAGCACCAGTACTTTGGCCACCTCATGTGAAGAGTTGACTCATTGGAAAAGACTCTGATGCTGGGAGGGATTGGGGGCAGGAGGAGAAGGGGACGACAGAGGATGAGATGGCTGGATGGCATCACTGACTCGATGGACGTGAGTCTGAGTGAACTCTGGGAGATGGTGATGGACAGGGAGGCCTGGTGTGCTGCGATTCATGGGGTCGCAGAGTCAGACACGACTGAACTGAACTGAAATGAACTGAAAGTTCAGAGAAGCTTTTGACTTTCATTTTTTGCTCAACTACTTTTAACATGAATCTTTCCCCAAAATGTCAAAAGCCCATAATTTACCAACTTCCCAACTTTCTATTTTGCCTCCTCCCTTTATAAAATTGGTAAGCACATCTTGTTTTCTCTTTACTGGAATAAATTTTACAGTGAGTATGAGGCTTTATCCATGACAGTGTTCCAATGGTAAAGTTCATCTTCACCCCTTTCTTTCCAGAATCATAGTCCATGCAAGCTCAGTCACTTCAGCTGCCTCCAACTCTTTGTGACCCCATGGACTGTAGTCTGGCCAGGCTCCTCTGTCCATGGGATTCTCCAGGCAAGAATATTGGAGCAGGTTGCCGTTACCTCCTCCAGGAATCTCCCCGGCCCAGGGAACAAAGCTACGTCTCCTGCGTTGGCGGGCAGAGTTTTCACCACCTGGGCCACCGAGGAAGCCCCAGGACCTCCATCCACCCTTTGCCAGCGCCTCTTACATGAGCCTTGGTCATCCCTACACGACAGGTAGGCATTTCTATTCTTAACAAAATAAGCAAGCCTGTATTTGAAAATCATTATATGCTTGAAAAATCACCGTTATAGACTAGATAGTCACTTTACCAAATGCTTTCATCCTTAAAAAGGGAAGTTATTTAAGAAATTAAGTGAATGTACAGATGCTGATTTGAAAAGATACATCTAGTGACAGGGATGAGAAAGGGTCCTGGTTTGGCTTGCATGTCTTTTCATAAACATAGAACATTGTTTTTGCTCTAAGGAATATACATATTTATGCTAAAAATTCAAACAGTGTACAAGGGTGTGTGGTGAAAAGCAATTTCCCTCCTTCCTCTCTCAGAGTCCCATTTTTATTCCCCAGAGCGGATCATGAATTGCATTTCCTAGGTTTGCTTTTCAAACACCTTAGATGCAAATATAAAGGTGTGCCTAAATCATAGGCACCGTGCATAGATGCTGACATGAAAAGATTTGGAGAGGGAAGGAAACAACAAATTATATGAGTTTGTATATATAGTATCATGTTGACGCATTTATGCAGATGCATATTTTTATAATTATATATATAATGTCTGAAAGGATTAGCAGGAAATATGATTTGTGATTCTCTCTGGGGAGATAGAAATGGGAGTCTGAGAAACAGGTGGAAAATTACTTTTACTACACATTTCTACATACTGTTAGAACATTTAGCAAAAATACGTATTGTTTTTATTACAAAGAATGAATTTATAAAAAGACAACATGCAAATGAAACCGAGGTCCCTTTTTCCTATCACTAGGTATATCTTTGCAAAGCCACTTACCCTTTCTGAACTTCATTTCTTTCATCCTTAAAATGAAATTACTAATTTATATCAGGGGTTCTTCAATTGGAAATCCCTTGGGTGTTCTTTAAATACATATTGCGCCCAAAGGTGTGTTAAACTGGACTCCCTAGGTTTGAGGTCCCAGAAGGAAAATCAACAAAAGTCTGCAAGTGATAGTGCTGGCCAGTGACGGCTACAATCTAAATTCTTCTCTATAACTGTATTGGTTTCTCTTCTGTACTCAGTCATTCAATAACATTTTTTGATACTGAAATATAATGATGTTTATGGAGCACTAAAGATTGAGAGCTGAATGACTCATGCTTTCAAATTGTGGTGCTGGAGAAGACTCTTGAGAGTCCCTTGGACTGCAAGGAGATCAAAACAGTCATTGGAAGGACTGATGCTGAAGCTGAAGCTCCAATACTCTGGCCACTTGATGCCAAGATCCAACTCACTGGAAAAGACCCCGATGCTGGGAAAGATTAAGGGCAGGAGGAGAGGGGGACAACAGAGGATGAGATGGTTGGATGGCATCACTGACTCAATGGACATGAACTTGGGCAAACTCTGGGAGATGGTGAAGGACAGGGGAGCCTGGCGTGCTGCAGTCCATGGGGGTCACAGAGAGTCAGTCATGACTGAGCAACTGAACAACAATAAAACTGTCTGAATGTTCGTGTCCCCTGCAGAATTCATGTGCTGGAATCCTAACACCAAAAATGATGGTGTTAGGTGGTGGAGCTGAGCCCCTATAAATGGGATCAATGCACTTACAGGAGACCCCACCGAGCTCCTAACCCCGTCCATCGTGTGAGAAGATGGACCTCACCATGCTGGCACCAGATCTCACACTTCCAGCCTCTAGAACTCTGAGCAATCATCTCTGTTGTTTATATGCTACTCAGTCTAGTTTTTGCTATAGCCCTGAAAGCACTAACACACAGCTTTAGGCGTGAAACACTGACCTGAAGAAACTTTGGGTCTAGCAGGGAAAACGAAGCAGAAATCAGCAGGATGAACCAGAGCTCATAGCACGTGCCACGAGATACACTAACGTCAGTTTGCCTCACCCCATGGTGCCTTCTCCCTGCCAGCAAAGAGGCCTGACCCAGCTCAGACTTTCTTGCTAGCAGAGAATCTTCTACCTGGTTCTTGCTTTCGTCCAGCCTGGAATCCTTGATGAGATGATGCTAGAAGTTCTTCATCAGGTGGGGACACACAGGAAGCTGTATGATTAAGCAGGGAGAAGGGGAACTCACTTAAACTGAGCAAAGGTTCGCCTTCTCACCCAGCAGTTCGGCTGGGCGTGGTGGCTGCTGGTCAGGAAGCAGGACCTCAGGGGGACTGGGTACAAGTCCTTCAGGGATGGTGGATTCCAGGATGATAGGCTCTCACCCTTGACAAAGTGTCAGTGCCCCCACAGGGTACAGAAATAGCAGAGGACAGGCTCTTAAGGGACCAGAAAGCCCGGGACAGGAGAGATCAACTGGATGATGGGGGAAAACCTCCCTCTTCACTTCCCTGTATCAACAGGATGCTGTTCGTGACCTTGGAACATTCACGCAATGCCAGCGACTGCAGGCGGCAAAGAGGGGAGGGACAAAGAGCAGAATGAAGACAAGGAGGCGCCCCAATAATCACTGGAGCCTACTGTTCCTCAGGCAAGGGCCAAACGGAGGTTCAGAGTCACAGCTAAGTCTATCTAAGAAAAATACATGGATATGAAATATTGTGGGCATCCTAAGTGGGGCTAGTGGTAAAGAATCCGCCTTCCAATGCAGGATACTCAGGTTTGATCCCTGGGTCAGGAAGATCCCCGGGAGGAGGAAATGGCAACCCACTCCAGTACTCTTGCCTGGAGACTCCCATGGACAGAGGAGCCTGGCGGGCTGCAGTCCATGGGGTCGTAGAGTCGGACACGGCTGAGTGACTAAGCACATTAACTATTATACACATTTGGATTTTTTAGGTTAGACTCATGCATTGGAGAAGGAAGTGGCAACCCACTCCAGTGTTCTTGTCTGGAGAATCCCAGGGACGGGGGAGCCTGGTGGGCTGCCGTCTCTGGGATCGCACAGAGTCGGACACGACTGAAGCGACTTAGCAGTAGCAGCAGCATGCAAAGTAATCAGGCGTTCAAGATCTCGGAGAAAGGAAAAGGCACAAATAGACAAACAACTCTGAAAAGAGAGAGTTTTAAAATACACCAGACACTTCTGGTCATAACCCCAAACCCTGGGTTAAGTCCATTTCACCTGCTTTCACTCATCAAGGTCGTTTGAAGACTCACACGTCCTTCAAGCGGGAGCACGAAGCCTAAACAGTAAGATGTCGGCCTGAGCGGTTTTCCAGGAACTTGGGCATCGGCTGCATCGAGTCTGGTCTGAGCCGGTTCACACCGGACAAGACCAGTGACTCGTCAACGGGCACGCGCGGGCCGGCGAGCTTGGGCAGGTGCGGCGGGTGCTTAATGATGCCTGCGCGGAACAATGTCGAGCACACCTTTTTCCAGTCACCACTTCCCTGGTGGCTCAGATGGTAAAGAAACTGCCTGCAGTGCAGGAGACGCAGGTTCGATCCCTGGGTCTGGAATACTGCAACCCACTGCAGTATTCTTTCCTGGAGAATCTCGTGCAGAGAAGAGCCTAGTGAGCTATACAGTCCATGGGGTCGCAAAGAGGCAGACATGACTGAGGCTGACACTTTCCCCTCTGGGAGTGCCTCAGGCCACCTTTCTTCTTTATTTCTCCTCTCATCAGTAACCACCCCCCAAGCCCCAGGGGGTACCAGTCCTTGCTTCAGGCAAGATGGGTTTAAGATCTGTCCTTCCGTCTCCTCCCTTGGCTGCAATAAACCCTCTCTTGCTGCAAACCTAGGCATCTTGGAGTTTGGGCTTCCTGCATGTATGGGGCAAAAATGAATCTGGTTCAGGAACAGTCTTTGCTCAGTGATGATCTTACAGAGCACATGTGCTGCTTTCCCATGTGTGCTCCTGGAAAAAGGCTATTGTTTCTCATTTATCGGAAATAAAATAGTCACTTCTCAAAATTAGCATTTAATCAAAACCCTTAATTTTACCTAAAATAATCTTATAATTTTAGTATTAATATTTTAAATGATTTGGTCAAACTACCTTAACTTTACCAGGTAACTTGAGTTAACCACAGAAATTCCCTGTTTGCAAACCTCACTTAGTACATGTGTCCCCTCCTCAAAGCCCCTAAATAGACAACCTTTCAGAACTCCAGTTGTGCAAACGAAGATGCATCTTTAATGGGTGAAACCACCTGGTTCTCAGTAGTCAGCACTCCCCTCATCGCGTGAGCTGTATAAAAATGGTGGAAAAGATAAACCCCGTCTGTAATCAATGTGGGAATACGTTAGGAAAATGTGATTACTGGAAATAATGAAGCAGATGGTCAGAATGGATAAAACCTGAAAGGGCACCAAGGAGGGATGGGGGTGGAAGGATAAATCGGGAGATTGAGACTGACATGTACACACTCTTGATATGGTGTGTAAAACAGATGACTGATGAGAGCCTGCTGTGTAGCACGGGGAACTCAACTCCCTGTCGGTGACCCGGATGGGAAGGAAATCCAAAAGGAGTGGATACATGTATATGTGTTTACTGTGCTGGATGACAGAAACTAACACAGCATCGTAAAACAAGTACATCCAGTAAAAAATAATAATAATAATAAGGGAAAAAATTAGCTAATAGAGCCAGGACAGGTATTCTGAAATAGTCTGTAAAAGGTAAAGATGGGTAAGGCAGATAGCTGTCCTGAACACCTGGGGCCTAAGAAGGACTTCTCTAAGAAGGCATTTCCAGTTGGTGTCCACAATGGCTCACACACGTGCAAGGTGATCCTAGCTGAGCACACTCCCTGCTTCCTTGGCAGTGGCTTCAGCCAGTGCTGTGGCCTCACTCTGAACTTGCTGCTGGGAGTCAGAAATCCTGGACTGAAGTCCATGCAGAGTGCCCAGCTGGCCACACTCTGCAGTCACCTGGTCACACACAATCCTTGAGCTTGCTGCGAAGGTCCTTTTCAGGTGGAATTGGCCTGCAAGTCCGTCACCTTGGAGGACAGTATTTCTCCTCCATCGTGTGGAGAGACTTGTCCAATGATATGAAAGAGTTAAAAGACCGAAGTTCTGAAAGGGGAAGGAATTCTGCCTCCAGGCTGGCAGCCCTGGCTCTCCAGCCTGCTGACCTACGGATTTCGAACTTGCCGGCCCCCACAAATGTGTGAGCCAATTCCTTCAGGTAAATCTCTCCAGGTATCTGTATTGTTATTGTTTAGTCGCTGAGTTGTGTTCGACTCTTTTGCAACCCCATGCACCGTCGCCCGCCAGGCTCCCCTGTCCATGGGATTTCTCAGGCAAGAACGCTGGAGTGGGCTGCCATTTCCTCCTCCAGGGAATCGTCCTGACTCAGGGATCGAACCCGCATCTCCTGCATTGGCAGGTGGGTTCTTTGCTGGTGAGTCTCCAGGGCGGCCTCTCCGTGCACCTATCTCTAGACACATCTGTCCTGCACAAGCTGGAGCCAAGACTGCCGGGAGAAATATCAATAGCCTCAGATATGCGGATGACACCACCCTTACGGCAGAAAGTGAAGAGGAGCTAAAAAGCCTCTTGATGAAAGTGAAGGAGGAGAGCAAAAAAGTTGGCTTAAAGGTCAACATTCAGAAAACGAAGATCATGGCATCCGGTCCCATCACTTCATGGGAAATAGATGGGGAAACAGTGGAAACAGTGTCAGACTTTATTTTGGGGGGTCTCCAAAATCACTGCAGATGGTGACTGCAGCCATGAAATTAAAAGACGCTTACTCCTCGGAAGAAAAGTTATGAGCAACCTAGACAGCATATTCAAAAGCAGAGAGATTGCTTTGCCGACTAAGGTCCGTCTAGTCAAGGCTATGGTTTTTCCTGTGGTCATGTATGGATATGAGAGTTGGACTGTGAAGAAGGCTGAGCACCGAAGAACTGATGCTTTTGAACTGTGGTGTTGGAGAAGACTCTTGAGAGTCCCTTGGACTGCAAGGAGATCCAACCAGTCCATTCTGAAGGAGATCAACCCGGGGATTTCTTTGGAAGGAATGATGCTAAAGCTGAAACTCCAGTACTTTGGCCACCTCATGCGAAGAGTTGACTTATTGGAGAAGACTTTGATGCTGGGAGGGATTGGGGGCAGGAGGAGGAGGAGGGGACGACAGAGGATGAGATGGCTGGATGGCATCACGGACTCGATGGACGTGAGTCTGAGTGAACTCTGGGAGATGGTGATGGACAGGGAGGCCCAGCGTGCTGCGATTCATGGTGTCGCAAAGAGTCGGACACGGCTGAGCGACTGAACTGACTATTGGTTCTGTTTCCCTGGAGAACGGTGACTAGTATAAACCTCTTTGAGGTTAAACAACATGACAAAATTTAGGGGCATTTTCTTCCTTATCAAAGACAGCCACCCTAAGGGAACCTGAATTCTCTTTGTGTTAAACTGTTTCCTTGCCAATGGTGGCTATGTCTAAATGATTTAAGTATCTGAACACTGGCCGATTGATGCTGGACACAGAGGTGGTTTCCCAAAACTAAAAGGTAGAGCTAATTGTTCCTAGACACTGTGTGCTCATAATACAAAATGGAAAGGACCTTTGCAAGCAAACATTTTCAAATTTGGGATAAAGGTAGCAAAAATAGCCTGATATTTTCCAAAAATCCCTTTTCTGGCTGAGTTTTGGGAAGTAACTACAGCATAAAATACTGTAGTGGAAAAAGATTTTTCATCTTTCTCTCTTTAGTCTCATTCATCTGTTTCATTTTGAGAGAGAGATCTGTGTTCAGCCAAATATCTTGAGATCAATTAAATCTCCAAAGATTATATTAGCAGGACTGCAACTTGACTGCTGTATTTCAACTACACGGGTCCCCAAATGTCCGTGGCTAACAAAAAAGGGATCCTGTTACCAGTCAAAGTTCCTATCTCAAGGAAATGAAAATGATTACTGGCTTGCATGCCTGTGGGTATTGCCCTAAAGTAAAGCCAAGAATTTCAATTCCAAGTGGTCAAGTTATTCTGTATGCTTCAAAGTTATGGTTTCTACATGGGATTAAAAAAGGGAGGCATTCCATCCAAGATTACAATTGCTAATCCCCAAATAAACAGTTCAAATAGATGCTACGGCACCAATTCAGAAGACCAAATGCATAAGAGGATATCTTAGGGTTTATTGGGGGTATGGAAGAAGTGCGTGACTTATCTTGATGGACAAATGCAAACAACAAAACAGACATATGGTCACACATGGATCATGGATGATCGGGTACAAAAACCTATTTGACTTGAATAAGGAGAAAACAATGGGGGGGGGAATGAAAAGGTAAGAATGCAGAGTGTTTCCATAGGCTTTATTTTGTGGGCTGGGTTACTTGCATGTCTTTCCATAATCAAGAGAAGAAAATAGACCAGGCAGCAGCTAATCCCCAAAGAAGGAGCTATTACCACATGAGATAAATCTGAATTCAATACAAGTGTGAAGTCAAGTGTAAGCAACCCTAGGTGAGCCCAGTGAAACCACCACCAACCCACAGACCTGTGAGTGAGAAACACGTTTGTCAGTGCAAATCACTGAGTTTGGGGCTGTTCAGTATATAGCATAACTACAGCAGCAACTGTCTAACAAAAGTGCAATTTTGGAAAAATCGGTCTGCCCACGAGGATTAGGAATACACTGGAACAAGAAGATAACTCAGAGCATTATTACAGGTCCTCTAGAGATATTTTTGCCCTCTGACACTATAATGTTTAGGATGCGATAGGTCCATGTGCTTGGCTTCCAGAGTCAGGAGATGCAGAATAAACCCCCTATCTAATCTACAGTTTGCAGGCAGTCCGGGCAAGAAATAAATCTTTGCTGTTAGAGACCAGTGACGTTCCAGCCTTGCTTGTTCCCTCAGCATCACGCAGATCATCCTTACTCTAGAAGGGTGTTCCAGGATTCACTCAGCAGCTTTCCAATGCCATGGGCTTTTTTGCTTCCTGTGTTCCCATTCTTTCTTCTTCTGCAAACAATGATGCCTCGTCTTAAAGTTTCAAGGTGACTGTGGCCGTTCCGGTTCAAGATGAAGGGACAGGCCAAGTCTGGTTTGTAAAAGAAGTTAGGAAAATGGGAATGTTCGCCCTTTCCAAATCTATAGCGAACAGCAGGCTCTGCCTGCCGATAGGAGGAGGGGGAGGGATGGCTTTTGAGCAGGGACCCCATGGGTCCTCTGAATGTCAGGAGAGACACTGCCTGCACTTCCGATCCCATCCTGTTATTTACTGAGCACTTCATTCTGCTGGTTCCTTCCAAAAGCTCATAGACAGTATCCCCCTGACCCCAGCCCCCATGTTACAGATGAGATGCTGGATGGACTCAGAACATCTAACTCAGAATCTCAAAGAAAAAGCTCCGGATCTAGGATGACTCAGATAGGCGGGTGTGCAAAGCAGGCTTGAACCTGTCGGGCCGGCCTGTCTGTCCCTGAAGGCTTTGATCCGCACGCCCTGCATGGCAAGACTCCCGCCTGCCTCCCTCTGCAGGGCTCCCAGGCAGTCAGCGGCGATGCGGCTGGATGCCTCTGGACGGCAAAAGAGGCGCGGAATACAGACCCAACAACAAAGTCTGTCCCTGGGGCTCTGAACTAGCCCCCCCCCAAAAAAAAGGCAGATGATGATTTTTTTTTTTTTTAATGCCAAAGCCGGCTCCAGTGAAGCCAGCAAGCGCCTGCTGTCCCATGACTTGTAACAGTAAGCGGGGGTCGGTTCTCTTGGGCTCCGAGGAAACGTGCCCGGTCTGTTTGTAATTCCGCAGCTCACAGCATGCCTGTCAGAGGCTGGCCATTCATTCCCACTGACGACTCTCTGGCCTTCTGAAGGCTTCGCAGGTCCCAGAGCCAAGAGTCCGGGCCCCAGCTTCTCAGGGGCTGGCGGCCCTCCTCACCGCATCGTCCGTTTCCCGGCACAGGCCTTCGCTGTCTCCGGGGAAAGGACTTCTTGCTGCCGCTCAGGAAGCAGCAGAAGCGGAAGCCGGTTGGGCAGTGAGGTCTCCGCTGTCTGTTACCCACCCCCAGAGCACGACGGCCCCCCATCCCCGGCGCCCGACCCTTGCCGTCAGGAGGGCGGTCTGGCCCGACCTCGCTGGGACAGGCAGCAGAGCGGCCGCGGTGGGACTGGGCGCTGCGGGCGGGACCGGCCCCGCTCTCCGCGGCCCCGCGCGGCCGTGCTCGCCTGGGGGCCTTCCTCGCGGACAGAGCAGCCCCTCTTCCCAGAGAGGCGGCCGAGCTTCCCGTCTGTGGCGTCTTGGGGAAGGGACATCTCCGTGCTGGGGAATCATCTTGGCTTTTTCGCCTTTGGAAGGTGGCTCCCAGACAAGGAGACTAGGCTTTATTTTTTTCCTTTCTGGGAATGCTGATGCTGTTATTGTCAATCAATGGACTGCCCACTCATCCTGCTCTCTCTCGATGAGACTGGGTTGTGTTTTTTTTTAAAAAACATTTATTTGGCTGTCTCGGGTCTTCGCTGTGGCATTCGGACTCTAGAGCAGAGGCTTGTGGAATTTTAGTTCCCTGAAGGGGATCCCCCTGAATTCCCTGTATTAGAAGCCAAATTGCTAACCCCTGGACCATCAGGGAAGTCCCTCAATGAGTTTTTTTAAGGAAGAAAGAGATCTCAGACGGGTCTGCAGTTGGCACTCGTGGTGAAGAACCCCTCTTGCCAATGCAAGAGACAAGAGATGCCGGTTTGATCCCTGGGTCTGGAAGATCCCCCAGAGAAGGAAATGGCAACCCACTCCAGTATTCTTGCCTGGAGAGTCCCATGGACAGAGGAGCCTGGTGGGCTACAGTCCATGGGGTTGCAAAGAGTCAGACAGGCTGAAGTGATTAAACTACCACCAGCAGCGAAATATTGACAACACGGGACTCTCCTGGTTGCCCACTGACATCTCGAGCCATTTCTTCTCTTTCTCTTCCTGGAGATCTTCCCTCTGTACCTGTTCCTTAAATGGAGTTCTTCAGGGTTTGGCCCAAATACCTCCTTTTGTGCACCTGTTTCCCTTACTGTGAAGGCGTTACATCTATTTCCATGCCTTTGAGGCTTCCCTCGTAGCTCAGTTGCTAAAGAATCTGCCTGCAGTGCAGGAGACCCCCATTTGATTCCTGGGTAGGGAAGAGCTGCTGGAGAAGGGACAGGCTACCCACTCCAGTATTCTTGGGCTTCCCTAGTGACCCAGCTGGTAAAAAGAATCCACGGGAGACCTGGGTTCGATCCCTGGGTTAGGAAGATCCCCTGGAGAAGGGAAGGGCTACCCACTCCAGTATTCTGGCCTGGAGGGTGCCATGGAGGTATAGACCATGGGGTCACAAAGAGTCACACACGCCTGGGTGAATTTCACTTTCACTTTCCATAGCTTTGAATACCATACCCTTATTACCTTTATCAAGATCATGCCTTGGGACCTCCCTGGGAGTCCAGTGGCTAAGATCCTGCACTTCTAATGCCGGAGGCCTGGGTTCAACCTCTGGTCAGGGGACTAGATCCCACATGCCACAGCTAAGATGAGAGATCTCAACTGCTGCAACTAAGATCCAGTTCAGCTAAATTAATAAATATATATATATTTAAAAAAAAAAAAAAGATCATGTCTCAGATCCTTTTAAAGTATTCTCCAGGCAAGAATACTGGAATGGGTTGCCATTCCTTTCTCCAGGGATCTTCCCAACCCGGGGTTCACACTCGGGTCTCATGCCTTGCAGGCCGATGCTTTACCGTCTGAGCCACCAGGGAATCCCTGAGTGAATCCGAGCAAGGGAAGTCTCCTCAGCGCCCTGTGGTGACCTGAATGAGAAGGGAATCTAAAGAAAAGAGCAGATATGCACATATATAGCTAATTCGCTTTGCTGTACCGCAGGAAGTAACACAACGTTGCAAAGCAACTGTACTTCAGTAAAAATTCACTGAGAATTTCTCCCCTTGTTCTGTCACTGTGACTGTTACAAAAGACAAGCTTGAGCACATCATGCTCACATTAAAGTTGCTTTTTCTTATGTTACTCTCAGGAAAAATTATTGGTGGAATGAATAACTAAATTATTAATTGTAGATTAATCAAATAAGTCAATAATGAAAGAGCAGCAGTCAGTGAGTCT
Source organism: Oryx dammah (assembly GCF_014754425.2). Lineage (NCBI taxonomy): Eukaryota > Metazoa > Chordata > Mammalia > Artiodactyla > Bovidae > Oryx > Oryx dammah. The sequence goes on along the minus strand of NW_024070192.1, from coordinate 2,296,639 downwards.
TCTTTAATTTCAACATAAAAAGGCCCCACTATTTGGGGAACTTCCTGATGGTTCAGGAGTTAAGATTCTGCGCTCCCACTGCAGGAGGCCTGGGTTCAAGCCCTGGTCAGGGATCCTGCAGGCTGCCACTAAGACCCAGTGCAGCCAAATAAAGAAACAAATGAATGAATGCATAAAAAATACAGCTTTAAGAAAACACTCTCCAGGGGGCTTGCAGAGCCCAGACCGTCTTGTTGAAACCACCTCTCTTCCTTTGCTGAACAAGTCACTTCTCTTTTCTCTCTGGTAACCCTTGTCAGAGCTACCCAGATAGACAGAGAGACAGAGACGCTTGGCATCTTAACAGTTCCCAGGAGGGTGGCAGCGCTTCCCACAGTTGGGTTTCAGGAAATTCTCTTGGTTCCCTATCATAAATTTCCTTTTGGTTAACATGGGTTTGTTTTTCTTGTAACCAAATAGGCCCTAAACAGAAATAAAATTAGCCTTCTGCCTTTCCTTCTCAATATAACCCCAAACTTGTATCCAAATCGTAATTTGCAAAGTCATCATATTGGAAAGCTTTGGTACATGTCCCAAGTCCAGGGGTTCATTTGCTGAGTTCTTCACAAGCAAGCTATCCTTGCCAAGAGAAATAAAAATTTCCCAGTTAAATGATATATTTTTAACTTTTTATTTGGAAATGACTTCAAATTTACAGATAAATTGTGGAAATAAAAATAATATGAAAAATACTCCTATACCCTTTACTCAGATTCACCTATTTTAACAGTTTAACCCAATTCTAGCATTGGTACTTTTTATTTAAACATATAGCCATCTGGCAGTATCTTTTTTTTCTGAACTATTTGATGGTAAGTTAAATATAAATAAAATAGAAATTATATACAAATTAAATATATCCAGGCAAGAATAATGGGCTGGATTGCCATTCCCTTCTCCAGGGAATCTTCCCAACCCAGGGATCGAACCTGGATCCCCTACATTGCAGGCAGATTCTTTCTCATCTGACCCACAAGTTGCGTGCATGCTAAGTTGCTTCAGTTGTATCCAACTCTTTGTGACTTTATGGACAGTAGCCCGCCAGGATCCCCTGTCCATGGAGTTCTCCAGGCAAGAATCCTAGAGTGGGTTGCTCCAATAACTCACTGGGATCCTCCAGGGGATCTTTCCGGCCCAGGGATCAAACCCACATCTCTTGCACTGCCACCAGGGTAGCCCCTAAATACATACTATCCTAAGGATGAGAATATTCTGCTATATAACCAAAGTACCACTGTACACTCTGGTAAATTAATATCAGCAGACATTTTATCTGATTCGCCATTTGTATTCCAATTTTGTGACTTGACAAAATGGAGTCCTAGAAAGTGTTGCCCCACCCCAACTCCAGAGCTCAATGGCAAGGATGCGGCCTACCAACAGAGGAGATGCAGGTTCAACCCCTGGGTTGGGAAGGTCCCCTGGAGAAGGAAGTGGCAACCCACTCCAGTGTTCTTGTCTCAATAGTGGTGAAGAACCCACCTTCCAATGCAGGAGACATAAGAGATGTGGGTTCCATCCCTGGGTTGGGAAGGTCCCCTGGAGAAGGAAGTGGCAACCCACTCCAGTGTTCTTGTCTCAATAGTGGTGAAGAACCCACCTTCCAATGCAGGAGACGTAAGAGATGTGGGTTCCATCCCTGGGTCGGGAAGGTCCCCTGGAGAAGGAAGTGGCAACCC